>NW_028261382.1:120731160-121331160 GCF_051295495.1 Thamnophis sirtalis
AAAGGTTAACATACACAGAATATTATGGGGTCCCTATGCTTGTGGGGCCCATGGGCAAGTGCCCATCAGGCCAATGCGTTAGGACAGCCCTGCCAACATTGGGAAAATACTTCTACTTATCTAAGACAGAATTACCAGATGTTGATTTCTAGTAATAAAAGAACTGAAGACATTTTTCCTATTAAGTGTTCCTTTACTATCCAGTTCTGGCCTTAGTCAGATAGCACATGAGAGTACAACATAAATTTGCTGAATAGTTCTATACATACTAAACCCCCATAAACAGATATGTAATACAGGTCACTTTGTTAAAGCTATACTAATCCACAGCAGGATGATATTCATGTTCTTGTCTTTCAATTATAGGAAGAAGAGATCTAGGCAATGTTCATTTGAATCACTCCACTTCTGGCAGAATGTCAAAGGGTGCTTATATATCTAGCAATAATCTATGGCATCCGCCCCTCTCAATTCCTGGCAAATAGTGAAGGGAAGAAATGGAGGTAGTGACAGATTTTATTTTCCTGGGCTCAAAGATCACCGCAGTTGGGGACTGCAGCCAAGAAATTAAAAGACACTTGCTCCTGGGGAGGATAGCTATGGCAAATCTAGACAGCATACTAGAAAGCAGAGACATCATACTGCCAACAAAAGTGCATATAGTCAAGGCTATGGTTTCCACAGTTGCAATGTATGGCTGTGAAATTTGGACCATAAGAAAGGCTGAACGCCAAAGAATTGAGGCCTTTGAACTATGATGCTGGAGAAGACTCCTGCGAGTCCCTTGGACTGCAAGGCATTCAAACCGCCCAGTCCCAGAGGAGATCAACCCTGATTGCTCTTTAGAAGGCCAGATCCTGAAGATCAAACTCAAATACTTTGTCCCCCTAATGAGAAGGAAAGACTCACTAAAGAAGAGCCTAAGGATGGGAAAGATTGAGAGTGAAAGAAGAAGGAGATGACAGAGAATGAGGTATCTGGATGGAGTCACCGAAGCAGTACCTATGAGTTTAAGTGGACTCCAGAGAATGGTAGTGGACAGGAAGGCCTGGAGGAACATTGTCCATGGGGTCGTGATGGGTTGGACATGACTTCACAACTAACAGACACAACAATTGATTAAAATTACATCTCTCCAACAGCATATCTCCACAGAACATGTATAGATGAAGACTTACTACCCCAGGTTCATGAGGTGAAATCTTACCTTTCTGATAAACATAATCTATTGGTCTCAGTGAATACTGGAAAGTTCTGACTTTTCCACCTTGGAAACTTCTAGCGTTCTATGAGAAAGAGGAAATACAGAAACACAGATAGGAGCAAATTATGACAAAGATGAATATATAATGAAAATCAATATTGAATAGAAGATAAAATTACATTCAGATGGCTAAAATATGGCATATTATATAAAATCCAAGTAGCATTAAAAAAGACTGGAAGAGATTGAAAAGAATGGTGTATCATCAGTTGTAAGTATTGGTAACATCTGAAATAAAAAAGGATCTTTGGTAAGATATTAATCTTAATTACAGAAATTCTACCCAATAGCGGTAAATGCAATTTACCCCATCTTTGTAAATCCTGTTTAATATCCTTCCAAAGAGGGACATAGTTATGCTGGTTATCACCTTTAAAGCCCTACATGGCTTAGGACTTGGATATCTATGAGACCATCTCCTGCCACATAACTCCCAGCGTCCGCTAAGATCTCACAGGATGGGCCTCTTCCAGGTGCCGTCAACTAGACAATGTCGTCTGGCGGCTCCTCGGGGGAGGGCCTTCTCTGTAGCTGCCCCAGCCCTATGGAACGATCTACCCCCAGAGATCTGGACCCTGCCCACTCTTTTGGCCTTCTGTAAGGCTACTAAGACCTGGCTATTCCGACAGGCCTGGGGCTGTTGACCTCATGACTGAGGTCCAGCCCCACTAAGACTGAGTGCATGATGTGTTTTTTTAACCTGCTTTCTTCTCTATTTTATATTTTTTGTATTCTCTTCAGTTTTTTTTTTTTTTATGTAAGCTGCCCGGAGTCCTTCGGGATTGGGCGGCATATAAATTCATTAAATTTACAATTTACAATTTTGAAACAGTTTTATATTTGTATTTGTCAACATAAACCCTAAGTATTTAACTTTTTTCTCAGCCCTAAAATCCAACTTTTTATTCAATATATCATTTGCTCCGAGAAGATATATTCTGGATCACCATTGTTGTTTTCTGTTTATTTATTTTGAAACCTGCTAAAGCCTCAAATTCATTCAGTTTCCTTATCAAATGTCTATATTATTTTTGGGTCCTGTAAAAATATAACCAGATTATCAGTGAAGGCCCTCAGTTTATAAATTTCTTTCTTAATACTTATACCCTTATCATCTTGTCTAATATTTTTCTATTCTTTTTCTCTTTTTTTCTTATCTTTCCTCACTTTTCTTTCCCCTTTCCCACCCCATGGCTTTTCTATTTACTTTGTATTTTGCATTTCATAATACTTTATAACTCAATAAAAATGTTAAACAATCAAAAAGAATGGTGTATCAAATCTGCCCTCTAAACTCAGGGATGCATAAGGCCAACTGATGCCCTAAGTGCAGGTTAACAATAGTGACCCTCATCCGTTCCATTGCTTGACTTAAGACGGAATAAATCCTGAAAACTAAAGTTGAATATGGCATGGCAGTGAAGTGGTAAAGGCATGAGAGCTATGAGAAAGAAAACTCTGTTAGGTCCCCACTTCCCTTGATACCTTAAGCTTATTTTACTTCATGGTTAATCTGGGTCTGTGAAAAGTCAATCACAGCACAAGCATCGCAGGAACATGAGCAGGTTTATCATGAAGCTTGCACATTTTAATTCTCAGTCTTCATGGCATCTAGCAAAGACTTTAAGATGGATTAAGGAACCTAATAAAAACAAAATCACAGAAATACATCAAACTGACCATCAGCTGCAGAATACACACTGTTTCAAATGGAATGGCCAAAGTTAGGACAACCAAATGAACAGATCAGAAGCAGGACTATAACTCTGATTTCTAAAGGCAGCAATTTTCAAGAGGACATGGCTAGTTGTTTCTGTTCTATGAAATCCTCCTAGGAGAGGCATCAAATAAAGGAAGAATTTGTCAGATTTTTCTGTACTGAAAGCTTTTCTGAAACAACGCTTTCCAATAAAGCCTCCTCAGACCACCCCCACATATGCACAGGCAGCTCACGAAATTCTTGGGTGTACTCAGCCACTGGCCTTCTCCCCTGAGTTAGGGTTGTCATCCTGGTTCTCGCTTTCTGATCGGTGGGGAGCTCATCAAAGTGCTTCCCCAGGGCTGTCATAAACACATTGTAATCCCTCAGCAGGGAGGAGTAATCATTATGCAAAGCAACCATGCAAGCTGCCGCTTTGTTCTCCAATGCCATAGTAACAGCTCTTACTTTGGTTTTCTCTGATGGAAAATCCTCTGCATATTGTTGCATGTAATTCCAAACCTAGACCAGGAAAATCCAAAGTTCTTTGGGATCCCCTTCATACTTCACTCCAAGGGGAGGAATCTTTGGAATTCAGCATCTGTGGGGGCCCACTCCCCCCCCTTGGAGGGACTCAAGCGGCTGCTGCTGCTGCATCTCGGGCTCCTCCATCTGGATCAGCTCCGCTGTCTGCCCCCAAGGCCATCCCAAGGTTAGACAAGTCGTCCACATATCTCTCCTCCTGCTCAGCAAATTCAACTTTCCTCTCAGCGCTGCTTTCATGGAAATGGCGCTTCTCCCATGCCTCTTGAAGAAATTTCAGAACATGGGTCATCATGAGGTCCTCTTGTTCGGCTTTCTGCCAGCCAGCCTCTGGTCTCCAGCGTCGTCTGGTGGTAACTCTGGCCCGAATCTCCTCAGGATCACTCCTCTGCCCCACTCCCAATGACCATCTGGGAAGGACGGACCATTCCTCCAAATCCAGTTCAGCCATCTGTTCCGTTTCCAGGAGATAGGAGGATCTGGTAGCTGCCATGTTTTCCAGGTCACTGCATGGATTGGACATCTTCTTTGGAGGGGGGGTTATTTATTTTTTCCTTTATGTGCACTCCCCAAGGAAGGTTTTAGCTCCGGGATAGTGCAAAAGGAGATCTTGCTTAATGTCAGGCATGCCTCCATCAATAACCAAGAAAGAAAATTCCCAACTCCATTTTTTGTGGAATTAAAGATATGTTTACTGGTTATGAAAAGATAGCAGTGAAAGAAAAGCAAGATCTGAGCCAAAAAGGCGCAAACAAGTATATATCAAACGTTTACTGAGCACCCTCCCTCCAGTCACCCCAACCCAATAACCAATCTTCATCTAACTAAGGTGTCATGTGTGTTACATCTTCAAAACTTTTCATTCAGTTGGTATGCAGTGACGGTTGAGACAGTTGATCTTCACCAAGTCCAAACATCAGCATGCATAGAAGATGGTGAGATTCAACCCTCCTCCTGATAACTCCTCCAATACCACATGGTTCCCTTTCCAAATACCTTAAGCCCCCACTGTTTCTATGGCAGCCAATAGCAAGCAAGTAAAGTAGAGGCTGACAGATATTTAAATGCCATGTTGTGTCTATACCACAAAGATCAAATTAGTTCAAGTAATGGTATTCCAATGATACCTTAGGAAACAAAAATTGGACTTCAAAGCATCAGGATTGGAAGAGTATTTGTGAACTTTGGTTTAGAGATGACCCCGGAGGCAGGAGTGAAATTCAGCAGGTTCTGACAGGTTCTGGAGAACCGGTAGCAGAAATTTTGAGTAGTTTGGAGAACTGGCAAATACCACATCTGGATGGACCCAGAGTGGGGTGGGAATGGAGATTTTGCAGTATCCTTCCCGTGCCATGTCCATCAAGCCACGTCCACAGAACCAGTAGAAAAAAAAATGAATTTCACCACTTCCCCGAGGATGCGGTGGACAACCAAGAAAACAAACAAGTACACCCTCAAACAAATGAACTTAGAGTTGGTCACTTCAGGAACAAATCACCAAGCTCAAATGATCAGCAGTGGTGGGGCAGTGGTTAGAATGCAGTATCGCAGGCTACTTCTGCTGACTGCCAGCTGCCAGCAATTCGGCAGTTCAAGTGTCACTGCTCAAGGTTGACTCAGCCTTCCATTCTTCCGAGATTGGTAAAATGAGGATCCAGAACGTTGAGGACAATACATGGATTCTGTAAACCCCTTGGAGGAGGGCTGTAAAGCACTGTGAAGCAGTATATAAATCTAAATGCTATTGCTGTTGCTATCATATGTTGGACACATTTTGTAAATACTTAGCCGAAAGGAGGTTCTAATGCTGGAAAAGGTGGAAAGAAAAAGGAGAAGAAGTTGACTAGCAACAAAGTGGATGGACTAAGTTACACGGCAAACAGTGGAAGACTTGAAAGACCAGATGGGGGCAGATTCATTTGGAGAAAATCTATCCATGCAGACATTAACAGTTGACAATCACCTGATGTTACCTAATTATCAATAGTGGCTCAGGTTTCTACAGCCCAACTATGGGAGTCTTAGCATCATTTCATTTTTGATTTGGTTCCACTTCAAGTGGGGTTGGGCTCGACTCAAAACTATGCAGAGCAATTGGCTCTATCTTTGGTTTCCATTTGTTTGGAAATGAAAAATTGCATTTCTTGCTCCACTGTATCAATATACAAAGCGACATTCTTAAGATAAGGTAGGATCTTCTAGTTTAGTTTGGGGAAAGTAATTTTAAAAGAGCATTGTTTGGATCCAGCAAATAACTAGAGGACTTCAGTTTCTATGTTATAATTTATTTGGTCCTTGAAGAAAGCTATTCCAAAACCTGCAGCTGAGGAAATCTATCATGGGAAGGCTCGAAATTATAAACTCTGAGTAACTTGTCCATAAAGAAAATGAGAAGTCATTTCATCAAAATGCAGTAAATACAATCTTACAGTTACCCCCTCAAGACATCCTTTGTGCAGCTCTTGGCACAAGCAAGTCCAATCTCTTACACCCTTAAATCCCCAATTAGCAATCTTCCCTGCATTTCTGGAAAGGTGTGGCATCCAGGAGAATACTATATGTTCCAGAAAACTTTGGAGTAAATGGCCACCCAAACACAATGAGTGGATCCTAAGTAACAATCTCATTAATCAGACCTGATTAGTCCCTCCAGACACCGTAAGGGAATACACTTACTCCACTTTACATGATCAAATTTCATTGCTACAAAACAAAAGTGAGGAAAGACAGTTATTGGCCAAGACAGATGCAGGGTAGTTTGCTGATTGGTTTGGTACCAGCAAAGAAGTTAATTTTTTTCCTCATGCAATCTTCTGCACAATATTATTTATATTTATTTGGTATTGCATATGTGCATACCATCCTTCAAAGCAGCATTTTCCCAGGCAGTTTATAACACATGCAATTCACCATAATTACCACACACATTTTGAGTAATATCTCAGATTGGCAATAAAATAAAGATAATCATTAAAATATGCAATGAAGTAGACAAAACTACAGCCAGAGAATTTAAAATGCTGCAATGAAGCATAAAAATTCAACATTTAACAGATTAATATGTCTTGGAAGAATAGCATTACCTTTGGTGCCACAAAGTCAATAAAGTTGATGCCTACTTGAATCCTCCTTCAGGTATTCTGAATTGTGTCTTTGAATAAGTGTACAGGTACCTGAGAGAAGAAACCATAAGACAACTGAATAATGTTACAAACTTATGCAATGGGGAAATCATAGTGATAGGGACAATTAGAAATCTGTTCAGTGGAAGAGGCATAAATAATTATTTTTCAGATCATTCCATCAAATCTCAGAAGCTTTAAACTGAATTCAAATTCAAAACAATAAGCAATTAAAAAATTAGGTATGGTGGCTCAAAGGGAAGCGGTGGCTCAGTGGCTAAGATGCTGACCTTGTTGATCAGAAAGATCGGCAGTTCAGCAGTTCGAATCCCTAGCGCCATGTAATTGAGTGAGCTCCCATTACTTGTCCCAGCTTCTGCCAACCTAGCAGTTCGAAAGCACACAAAATGCAAGTAGAAAAATAGGAACCACCTTTGGTGGGAAGTTAACAACGTTCCGTGCGCCTTTAGAGTTTAGTCATGCCGGCCACATGACCATGGAGATGTCTTTGGACAGTGCTGGTTCTTTGGCTTTGAAAGAGAGATGAGCACCACCCCCTGGACTCAGGAACTACTAGCACATATCTGCAAGGAGAAACATTACCTTTTACAAGATCTCACAAAATAAACTGAGCAAGGTGGTGAGAGTTGGAAAAACTTTTGCTTGTCTTGAACCTCTGCACCATGATGAGATTGCACAATGGCACCCAAGAACATAAGATGCCAAACCCTTTTAGAATAAAAGCTTCACTCAACATAATTTTATAAAAGAGGTGATGCCAGCTGGGGTGGAACTGTGTCTAAGAGTCCTAAATGTCATAGGTGAAAAACAATTTCCTTTCCTTTCTTTAAAAAAATTAGTTTTTTTTCTTATTTTTTAACGAAACTATAAAAGATATATTTTGGTTATGTACCATTTATCTAATAGTTACAATAGAAAAGCAGAAAGCAAAACTTACAACAATGACAGCCTTGATAGTTTACACAGTTCTACTGAAAATGTATATCAGTTATAGAGGCTGAATCAGCCATACAGGAATATTTGGGGTTTTCCAATGTATAGTTTGAAAAATGCTAAAAAAATACACAACCACAGAGAACTCTTTGATTGATAGTTCATCCAGTTGTGCAAAACATCTTTCCTACTTTGCAACATTGAAATAATGTTGAGGATTATTCTATGCAAGTGAGTAATGTGGGCTTAGTCAATTTGTGGAGAATACAGAATAACAGAGTTGGAAGGAAATAGCAGTAGCAGTTAGACTTATATACCGCTTCATAGGGCTTTCAGCCCTCTCTAAGCGGTTTACAGAGTCAGCATATTGCCCCCAACAACAATCCGGGTCCTCATTTTACCCACCTCGGAAGGATGGAAGGCTGAGTCAACCCTGAGCCGGTGAGATTTGAACCGCTGAACTGCAGAACTGCAGTCAGCTGAAGTAGCCTGCAGTGCTGCATTTAACCACTGCGCCACCTTGGCTCTTACAAGGCATCTTGTAGGTTATCTAGTCCAACTCCTATTCAAGCAAGAGACCATATACCATTTCTGCCAAGTGGCTACCCAGTCTCTTCTTGATAGTCTCCAGTGTTGAAGCACCCACCTCTTTTGAAGTCAAGCTGTTCCATTGGTTAATTGTTTTCACTGTCAGAAAATTTCTTCTTATTTCTAGGTTGAATCTCTCCTTGATAAATTTCCATCCATTGTTCCTTGTCTGGCCTTGGGGGCTTTGGAAATAGATTTCCCCCTTTCTCTCTGTGGCAGCCCCTCAAATATTGGAATACTGCTATTATGTCTCCCCTGGTCCTTCTCTTCACTAGACTAGCCATGTCAAGTACTTGCAACTGTTCATCATATGTTTTAGCCTCCAGGAATCAGGATCATAATTGATGGCTTTATTTTCAAATTTTGATGAACTGAAATTGCCTGCATGATCTATACTTTTATTTGCCTAATGAATATAGAGTTTCAATGAATTCACTTTGCCAGCATGCAGATACTGGTCATCTGCACTGGAATAGTTGATGTAATCTAAACATTATGAATGGACTCACTATACACTCTGGGAACCTTTTCATATTGGATGGAATGAGTAGCCCAACATGGGTAGAAACATGTTGGGCTCCCAACCTAGATATATATTGAATTGAATTTGAATTGAATTTATTATATTTCTATGCCGCCCTTTTCCCCAAAGGGGACTCAGGGCGGCTCACAACCCAAGTCAAGGGGGGGGGGGTACAAATAAGGAAAAAAGAACACGAACAAAACAATACCACAATTTAAAACACACAACAACCATACCATTCGAGGGGGGACAAAAGCTCATTATATAGAGAATACATAAATCAGGTTATGAGACTATCCACACTTATAGTTTGTAGCATTGTCCAGCCATCACAGTGTTAAATATAATACTTTAGAAGCTGAAGTTATAGTATATTGTCACAGCAATGGTGGGATAATTCTTTAAATTGATGGGGTGGGAAACTCAGTATCTCTTGCTCGTAATCCTGTGCAATGCAGGAGATACTTGGTTGCAAGTGGAATTAGGGGGTCTGTCATTGTGGCTTTAGGCATCTCTCCCATTTAAAAAGACATATACAAAAGAGTACGCAAGGGGAAATTGCTATCTCCAAAGCTCAAAGTATAGCTGTACTATTTATGCAGGTCCATAAAGTTCATGTTATCCATGTCTCAGTATTTGAAATCTTAAGGTCAATGGAGGAAAAAAAAATCTCATTGCTTGCATTTCCCACATTAACCATGCAAACACGTTTTCAGTCTAGCAAAAGGCAAAGGCATTACCTTGCGATGACTTTTTCCTAGGAATTGTTTCAATGCATTTGATGACATCTCTGATATAGCAAAGTTTCTGTGCCTTAAGTAAGAGAAGCAATCTTTCTGCACTGGCAATCTCACCCTTTATTCCTTCATTTCTCAGTTCCTTCCCCAATTTAGCATTTCCAAAAAGAGTCCTAACCCTTCCAGGATAGCAGCAGATATTTTCCATGTGCACTGGTCTGTATGTTAATGTTTACTTGGGAGGGATTAAAACAAGCTTGGTCCCTCTAAGTACATTTTAATAGTTCAGTCTCCAAGTAGGAAGTCTATTAAGGTGGACTGTCAGGCTTGTTCAGCTTAGGCAAACGGTCTCAGTCCTCTCGTGTGCAGGAGGAGCTAAGCAGGCGTACATGTTAGAGGGCATGTTTCAAGCCAGCTTGTAAGATGATCCCTCTTTGCCAAAATGCATCAGGCATCCCTGACACACTCACACACACATTCCTGTCAAGTCATCTTGTGAAAGGCTGCCAGCTTCCAACTTGGCTTGAATGTACAACCTTAATAAAACACACTGAGGTCTCCGACAAAATAGCAGTTCAGCGGCAGCTCGAGTAGAAGAAAGACTCGGAGGCTATGCCTGGGCAGTTGAGTCCAGGAGCCTGCATGCTGAAGTATAACAGAGAGGAAACGATAAATCTCTGCTACTATGCAATAAATTGCTCCTGCTTTAGCTAAGGAAGCATTGAGATTTAGATATAATCTTTTTTTTTAAAGAAAAGCTCACTATTATTTTCTGAACCTTCTTCCCTTTTCCTTATCTTTTGATCCCCTAAACAAATCCTTAAAGGCAAAGCAAACATTAAAAAGAGGGAGGGGGGAAAGGAAGGCAAAGGCGAGGAGAGGAGGCTTGGATCAAGGTGTCAAGAGCAGGACAGAAGAGGGCTAGTAACATGACCATTTTCGTTTGGTTTGTTTTCCTTGCTTCTCTTCTGAAGCACATCAACTGCACTAGTCCACGCCGGGCTCCGGAGTCCAATGGACGAAGGTATAATCGGATTCAGCACGGACAGTGCACCTACACGTTCATACTTCCTGAACAGGATGGAAACTGTCGCGAAAGCTCTTCTGACCAATACAACACCAATGCGCTGCAAAGGGATGCCCCTCACATCGAGACAGATTTCTCCTCCCAGAAACTGCAGCGGCTGGAGCATGTCATGGAAAATTACACTCAGTGGCTACAAAAGGTAAGTTCTTCCCTTTGGAGCTGCTCAAGCACCTGTATTGATTCCTGCATGATGCATGTACCATTCTGATGCAGATGTTACGTTTGCTGCCCTCGCCAACTAGGGGCACTCTGAAAATTGGTTCAGTGAGAATGACTGGCAGCAAAAGTTTGATGACTGATTGGCAGATATTGGCTTGTTGGTTTCAAACTGATTTAAAGAAATGCAAGGACCTTCAGCCGAGGTAGCTATTGATCTATGGCCAGGTGGATAGCTTGATGTGCAGAGTGTTAAAAGTAACTTGACAAGTACATTCTACAAGGTGTTTTAGGAATGATTTCCATGTTATTTGAAATACCTGTGGTTAGTATGTTTTGTCCGTAGGCTCTTATTAAAAAAAAAAAACAGAACTGTGTGCATGGGACAACAAACATCAAAGGTTAACAGAATCCATTATCACTGGAGCAACCTTTGACACGGTGCTAGCTCAGAAATGAATGTTTTTAAGTAAAATTAACTGTTTAGTGCATTGTAGCACAGAAATAAACGGTTGGACTCCTCTTATAACTTTTGGATTCATTTAAGCAAAAATCTTGCTGCCTGTTAGCAACGTTAGATGTGTCCTTCAGTGAAAATGCTTGGCTGAAAGGAAGCACTGTGTAGAACTATAGTGAAAACAGGAGCATTTTTTTAAAAAAAAATCAGGAGAACTGATAATGAATATTTTGAATCAGGCTTGTGGTGGACCTGTCCTAAGTTGTTTGCAATCACTTTGGCAGTTATAAGAAACTAAATGAACATTGAGAGGCTTCCTCTGTGTTGTGCGTTCCACACACTCTTCATTAATTAACCGAAGTGGTGCATCCTGTGTTCACTGAAACTCGAAATGAATGTTAAAAAAAATAAGCATGTGCAGCACTGTATGTTCAGGATGCTTTCTCAGAAATGGGTCCCAAAAGTGTTTTTTTTTTAATAGGACTTACTCCGAGAGAATAGCACATAGAATTTCATTCTTAGAAGGCGAACATGTAACTGTTTACTTCATCTATCATAGAATGCTAGCGTTGGAAGTGGGTTGGAAGTCATCCAGTCCATCCCACTACTCAAAGAAAGACCTCCCTGAAAGAAGGCTCCCTAGCTCTGTTTGAAAGCCTCCAGCTGCCCAGGCAGTCTGTGTCACCCTGTAAAATTTCTCATTCCAAACTTTTAATCAAAATCTGGTCCTACCAATTTGCATTCACTTCTCCTTGTTCAGGCAGGAAGCTTGTTTCTCCTTTAGCCAGTCAAACCTCCATGCATTTGAAAATGACAAAATGTACTTTTGAGTCACATCAAGATAGGCTCGCCAAAGATTATTATTATTATTGTTTTGGTTTTTGAAAGGCTGTCGGGTGGCTATGGTTCATTTCCACATTTAGGTAGCAATCGGAAGAATTGCTCTGGTGGAAACCTCAAGGTTCTCATGCTTTGGTGAGATGGGTTCTCATAGGATAGACTGCATTCCCTTTCTCTCTTCATAAGAGGGGATTAGTCCCACAGAAGTAAACAAGGGTGACTCCTAATTCAACATGTGTAGGACTTCATCTTGAAACTGCACATCTGGGTTTAGCAAAGTTTCATGTAAGACCTTGAAATGTGATGCAGTCTACTCATTCATTCATTCATTGGTGGCTGTTTGCGCAAACTTTTCTGCGAGGCAAGAGATTCTCCTTTTCCTTTCCTTCTGAAGAGGACTGCCTTGCAAAATCATGTGTAGGAAATTGTTTGTGTTCTGCAGTTGACCACTAGGGACTGAACTAAGCTCACTCTTTTGCTTCTGAACTTTGCGAACAGAAAAATAAGTCTTTGGAGGGCAGTGGAATCCTTTGATTTGCAGCCGACCATCATGCTTGAAAAGAAAATAGGTGATGAACAGACACTTAGCAGCAAAACCGTATCTCCGAGGCTTGCATTCCTCAGTGGCTCTCCAAATTTAGAAAGTGGAGGAAAGGTTTCCCCTGAGTTGCCTTAAAAATGTTTAGCAGGTGGATAAACATCACATATCTTTCTTCGGTGCTATTCCATAGAATAAAGCATGAGTCATTCCTATCGGACTCTCTGAGTACTTTATAACAGTTTATGCATAGTCCAAGGGAGATAAAAATTTGATGCCCAGGGTCCAACGTAACATTTTACAGATGTGAAAGCTGCAGGGATTGGGAAACCAGGATATTTCTGACTGTTTTCCTTGGTTTGGGAGATTAAATTGGAGGGGTGTGTGGGTTCCCTTTTATTTCACACTAGGTTAAATCTCTTTTTGGCCACATACTCTGTGTTGGCAGGAGTGACATCTTTCAGAAACTATGAAGATAGGTAGCTTTGGAAGTCTGAAAAAGTTGTTTGGGTGTTGCAAGGGTCTCTGTAGCCTTCAGCTGTCAAATCTTGGTTTATTTAGTCCATTTGCTTCATTGTTGCTGTCTATACAGGACATTGGGACTGTAATTTTAATAGCAAAGAATATGTAACTGAAAACATGAAATGCATTGAAGCTCAGATTTATATTCCTGAATGACTTTTTAAAGCTGTCATTTCTAGTAATGTTCTATTTGAAAATACATTGCTGCAGATGAGCAAATTAGAAACATTGCTGCTTCTGTGGCTGTGATCCAAGGCATCAATTGATATATATCACACACATATGCAGTATTGCACAGTGCTTGGATCTATCTGTGTTTTCGAGCAGTTGCTGTAATATATCACATTCATTAAAACTGTTTAGTATTAGAACATAAGATAAGTATACACACATAACACAATCTTTACACTTTGGAAAGGGGATTGAAAGTGAAACATGTTTAACTGGCAAGCTGACATTGTAAGGTTCTTAGTTTAGCTAATCTAGAAGAAATGTATCTTAAACTTTTTTTAAATATTGGAAAAAGAAATATTTGAAAGCTCTTACACTGAACTGTCAATTCAAATCAAACTGGAAATTCCCCTGTCTGGCTGTAAACAATTATGTATTAGTATTTATCCAATGAAATTTGCATATTCCATTATTAATGTTGATATGATTGGCTGGAAGACAATTCAGTTTAGCAACAATCGACTTTTGCCAAAACTACTAGAAGATTCTTAGTAAACATATTTACAGCTTTTTCTTCAATGTATTTGTTTTAACATGGATAACTTCCTTCACTGTTTAACTCTGGGTTTCATATCTGCCATGTTTCTTCTAACAGCATTAAACTGACCACATACTGTGTTTTTTTTTATTCCTTGCAATAACTGGCTGTTGTGCAGTTAGGTTGTAATTTCAGTGTTTAAACTTTGTCAAAGAAGAACTGTCTGAAAAGTTTTAGCTTGGCAATTTTTCAGCATTTTTTTCCCATGCTGAACTAACCCAAATGTATGGTACCAAAAGAACCACAAATAGCTTCACAACTGTGCAGATGTTTGTATGGTATCCATTTATCCTTTTCCTATCCTGGTGTCTTCCAGATGTGACAAATTTCAATTCCCATATGTCCTCTTCTGGATGGGAATTATAGGAGTTGAAGTCCAACAACTTTGGGAAGATCTAATTTGGGAGATGGTGTTTTAGATAGTGCATATAAAACCTAGAAACTGATTGAGTTCTACTCAAATGAAAAATGGATAGTTTAAAATAAGGAAATGAGGAATATAAAAATCACAATTTCTCTACAATTAGATAAGATACATAATTTCCTTTGGAAGTTTTGGACTGATTTCATATCTCCTGATTAATGTCTGTGTTGATTATAGTGAAAGGGAGATGTGATCCAAAACATCTGGAGGGCAACAGGTTGTCTACCTCCCATCTGCACAAACCAGCAGTGGCTCTTCAGGGTTGTAGGCAGAAGGATTTCCCAGCACTATTTGAAGATGTTATATATTATTATTATTGTACTCTGACCCTTGGTTAGTTTTTCTCCCCTCATTTTAAATTTGGTGACATCCCTGTGTAAAAGTTAAAAAAAAAACTTCCTTGATTAAGTGGACATTAAAAACATATACACATAGTATCCTATTCACTTGTGATTCTGCCCTTACATTGATTTTTTTTTACTGATTTTGTTTATGATATTTAATAAGGAAGATGGTAGGTCAGTGCCGTTATGATTGTAGAGGAAAACACACTCCCATGTGAGTAATAGAATTGACCTAACCTAGTCAGTTAAGGGTCTAGAGGTCCCGTATATACTTAGCTTTAGCTTAGTTTTGTTTTCACATTTTTAGACTATGTGAAATTCATCGTAGAGCTAGTTTATATCTCATTTTATTGTGTAAAGACAAAATTGGGTTCAGACTTTTAAGACATTTAACCATGTTATGCAAAATTATAATGCTTTGTGACATGTATTATGTGAACACAAAATTTGATTAGACTTTTAAGACATTTAACCATGTTACACAAAGTTAGTGTTTTGTGACGTCAAGAATCCTGTGCAATCTAGTCTTTCTTTCATGCACTGCCCTACAATTTATTTCCTATAGTACTATTCTGCCCTTAGAACATCAGTACATACAGCTGAAGGAATCTTAATTTTTCTTGCACGTGGACCTTTTTCTCACCACATCCGACTATTTATCTTGCCTGACTGCCTGCCTGTCCATTTCATATGCCACTTTCAACTAAAGAGTTCAGGTTGCTGTACAGTGAATCCCCTATTTTATCACTTAAGTACCCTTTGAGAAATAGTGGCCCCATTCCCACAACACATTAGTGGGTCAGTCTATGGTAGGAACTTCAAAAATTGATCACTGACCCAGTTTGTTAAAGGAGTTAGATTTAGTTTAAGACGAGCCCTGTCTTGGATTAACTAAAGGTAAAGGTAAAGATTCCCCTCGCACATATGTGCTAGTCATTTCCAACTCTAGGGGGCGGTGCTCATCTCCATTTCAAAGCTGAAGAGCCAGCACTGTCCAAAGATGTCTCTGTGGTCTTGTGGCTGGCAGGACTAAACACTGAAGGCACACAGAATGCTGTTACCTTCCCATCAGAGGTGGTTCCTATTATTTCTACTTGCATTTTTACATGCTTTTGAACTGCTAGGTTGGCAGAAGCTGGGACAAGTAATGGGAGCTCACTCCATTATGTGGCGCTAGGGATTTGAACCGCCAAACTGCCAACCTTTTAATCGACAAGCATCTTAGCTGCTGAGCCACTACTTCCCCCCTTTTCGTTGTTGTTGTTGTTGTTGTTGTTGTTGTTGTTCCTGTTTCTAGAGTCAGGAACAACTAGCACATATGTGCGAGGGGAACCGTTACCTTGGATAAACTAATCACCTCATAATTCTACCAATTCTCTCATTTCGTTTGTAAGTCCTCCAGGGCAAAGAATTGGAGAGAAAGAGTGGCAGGAAACGTCTCCACTACAGGAAAGAGGCTAAGGCTTGGGGACATGGAACACCCTTTGCACTGACCTTCTGCAGTGGCTATTTCAATCCGGCTGGCCAATGGGAGAGAGGATTGTAATGTTCCCAGGTATTCCCAGGATAGTCCTGGTGTCCTCAGGTGCCAGCACAGTCTATAAAATGGTAAAGTGAAGGAAACAACAAAACATATTCATAATGCACATTGCAAAAGCAAATGTTTTGTTTTTGATGATGGGTCATGACATTGTGGCCTTCATTGTGTTATGTTGATGCTTATCCCTATGGATACTACTCATTTCCCAGAATAAACTCTCCCTATTTCTTTAAGGCACTGGAGAGCAATCTTTTCTAATGATAAATATTTTACAGGCTTCATTTAATTTCTAATGATGCAGAGCATATTGTGAATCAGCCTCTTCACCTCTCACCCTATGAACTCCTGCCTTTCTTCCACTCTTCCTTTATTTATTTTTTGGTGACATGGCAGGCCAACCATGCATTTCTTAGTGTTCTTGGCATTGCCAATTATGTGGACTTCTTAAATGTTTCAAGAAAAGAAGAATTTGCTGCTATGTGGGGAAATAAGTTATAGTGGAAAGTTATGGTATTCTGTGTTTAGAGGGGCAGTACTAGGAATCTCTAAGGACTGTATTCCAAGTCAGGAAACTATGAAATTTAGCAATATCATTAATCTAAAGTTAGTTTGTGGACAATGATAATGAATACAGCTAAAAGAACTGAACAAAGGTTGAATGAGTTAATATTTCACATAATAGATATACAATGGAACTAACATTCCCATATGAATTATGTAAAACTATTAGCTACAGAAATGTTCAGTAAACATCGCTGCCTAATTCATCCATTCCCCTTAATTCTCTGTCAATGTGGCTTGATTATCCAGCTCAGATATGAAGTGAGCATTATAACCTTTACATTCTTCTCTAATCCCAACCTAACAAATCTTCTACAGCAATATCACTACTTTAAGATTTTGAGAGCTTTTTTCCACCATGCTGTCTCTGTTACATCTCTGGGGGTATTAGCCTTTCCTCAGTATGACTGCTTTATCACCTGATTTTTCTTCACATGCAACTCTACCGGAATAAGCATTTGCCATCCTGCTCCAGAAACACAATGATTGCGTGTTCTAAAACAAGGTATCCTGAGCATCAAAAATACTTTGATTAACAGGACGGTAAGTAATAGGTTATTTTCCTAAAGGATAGGTAATTCTTTCCTAAGGAGCCTTAAGATAACCTTCACAGGGTCATTTGTTCCAAACATCTGAATAGAACAGCTGATACATAAAAGTTTCAAATAAAATGAGTGTTATCACTCTTAAATAAACACACGCGTGTGCACACACACACACACACACACACACACACACAGTTTATGACAAATGTTATTTGTGTTCTGTTGCATTGCTGAGAAGACCCTCTATGCGTTGCACACTGTAATACTGTCAACAATGTCATAAAGGAGCTGTTGAGGGCCAGCCAGATCAACATCTGATTAAAAATTTGAAAGATTGTGTAGGTGAGACAACTTTAATATTTTAATTCTAATTTTATATGGTGATATTATACTGTAAATAGGGACGCTCAGTGACTCAGCGACTAAGACACTGAACTTTTCGTTCAGAAGGTCAGCAGTTCAGCAGCTTGAACCCTTAGCGCTGCATAATGGAGTGAGCTCCCATTACTTGTTCCAGCTTCTGCCAACCTAGCAATTGGAAAGTACATAAAAATGCAAGTAGAAAAATAGGAACCACTTTGGTGAGAAGTTAATAGTGTTCCATGTGCCTTTAGCATTTAGTCATGCCGGCCACATGACCATGGAGACGTCTTTGGACAGTGCTGGTTCTTTGGCTTTGAATCAGAGATGAGCACTGCCCCCTAGAGTCGGGAACGACTAGCACATATATGCGAGGGGAACCTTTACCTTTATTATACTGTACACCATCCAGAATCCTTCCCTGATGGAGATAAATGGTCTAGAAACATGAAATGTAAACACACAAACAAACTGGAAAACTAGAATCTGGTTTAAGATTCCACAACTACATCAGAAAGGAAGATTGGCTTGTTTTGTTAATTACATTTATGTGGCTGTCCATCTCACCCTGGTGGCTCGGCATAGTTAACAAGAGTTAGAAACACAACCAAGTGGAAATAAAATACATCTAGCCAGGGTTAAATAGCAATCAAACCACAATTAATACAATCATTCCTTAAGCTGAACCTGACAATCTGTCCTCCAAGTCTGGGAACATAGCCATGTCTTCATCCATGTTGGGGAAGGCCAACAGAATTGTAGCCAATCTCAACTACTGGAGGGGATGGTGTTCCACAGGGGAAGTGGTGTAAGAGAATAGCTCTCTTCCTGGCTTCCTGCAGATGACCTTGAATTGACAGGGCCTGTAACATGCTTGTTCTGCATGGGAATCTAATGGGTTGGAAGAAGAAGTCTGCAAATAACCCAGCTTTATTCCATAATGGACTTTATAGGTGACTACCAGCAATCTTAAATGCACTTGGAAGTATACTGGTAGACCATGCAGCTCAGGTATAATGTGTGCACAGCAGGAGTGCTCATCCCTGTCCTCAGTACAGCATTTTTAAACAGTTGTGACTTGCTAATTCTCTTCAAAGGCAGCTCCACATTGGGTGCATTACACTCGGGAGGTGACTAAAGTATGAGTAACTTGTCAGCAGAACCTCCAAAGAGTTGCCATCTGTTCCTCAAATAGGAGCCCTGAATCCAGAAGGACCCCCAAACTGAGCACTAGTTCTGTTTGGAGTCATACTACCATATCCTGAACAAAAGATGAAGAGTCACCAGCACCAGGAACTTTGGCAGGGAAGTTGCTATGCAGCAGGGAGGCTGAGACAATAGCAGTGGTTCCTATTGATTCCCACAGCCAAACTTAACCATCTTGCATCTATTTGTTTATGAAGTAATGTCTCTAAGATAACCATAGCTACTCTCCCACTGCTGCCTGGGAGCTTTTGCTGATGCCACACCAAAAAACCCTTTTTAAAATGGGTAACACTTCCTTGGCACCCAAGAAAGTTTCAGTGAAACACACTAGGTCAGTCTTCTCATCTGTAATAAGATGAGGGAGCCCTTTCTGCAGACTGACCTGAAATTCACATCGGCAGCCAAAAAACGGGGCCACCGAAGGGCTAGTGAGTGAGAAATAGAGTTCAGTACAGGAAATAAATGGCAACATGATGCTAACTAGATGCTATCAGGCTGAGCGTCCAAGAGAAGACCCACACCTGATCCATGACAAGACCCTCCCTTGATTTGACCTACACCTGACCCATTGCAAGACCTCACCTGACATGATCCTCACCTGAAGTGACCTTCCCATCACAAGCCCTGCTAACCACACAAAGCCATTATAAACAGAAGAACACAGTCACTGACATTCCTTAAATTCCACTAAAGATCTTACCTAGCCTGGTAATGAAACATTTGGAAACCAACTCACAAGCTCAGAGAGTGAACCTACACCCTCATCCTACACCCAAGCTATAGATATTCACCACTATCACAAACCCAGATGCCCAAATGTGTGTGCTTGCAAAAAAAAAGCAAAGGAAATACAGTAGTGTCAGATTATATATTTATTTACCCAATTTATATATCTTTATCTTCTCACAAAACAAATGACTTGAGCAGCACCCAGCAAGCAACATAGATAGACATCAAGGAGAGTGATAGACATTGAAGGAGAGTCTCAACTGCCCATCTACATTCTATTGGCCATATGTGGTCACTAGGTCATAATTGTTAAAGAGTTGGGGTCATTTATTTTGGCCCTCCAGTACTGATCTATTCTTTGGGCTTTCTTGACTTAGTTCTAGGAATAAAGGCATATATCAATTTTGGTTACTTTCATAATCTGATCATAAACTTTTGATTTAGTCCTCTTCACGTCAGTTGCAGCGTTTTGTTTGTTTGTTTAAAGGCAAAATTGGACACAAGAAGAACCCTGGCAGTGCTATGCACATTTGCCCTTTATTCTGTGGGTCAGTTTGCATAGTATATTTTTCTTTTGCAAGCAAGGGTTTCTAACAAGTATTTTTACAAAAAAACCTTCGATGTGTTATTTTTATAGCCATTTCTTTTTTCCGCACAAATCCTTCTTGCATGCTACAAGTGTCTGTGTGAATGTTAACTGGAGCGTGTAAAATTTAAGAAAAATTAAATGTGAGGATATGCAGAATTATGTCTTTTCCTCTCATTCCTATTCTGTTTTCATTAGTGTACAGGAATATTTTACCCTACTGAAATTATTGACCTACTTTCTCTATTCCTGGATCTTTTGATTTATATACTCCTAGTTTTCTAATAAAGTCCTTCAATGTTAGCGGCTTGTTCTTAGTTTGAATTGAAGATGTTAGGAGTGGAACTGCATGTTTCTGTACAAAAAGCACAAACTGTTCCACTGAGCTTTAAAAGCAAGCAAAGCAAAGCGTTGTTGTCTTCTGGCTTGGAAAAAAAAGTTTCCCCATGGTGCAACTATCATTATGAAGGGGTAAGGAATTAGATTTTCTCCTAATGCCTTGGAATAGTTACCGTGTTTCCCCAAAAATACGACATGTCCTGAAACTAACGCCTTGCCACATTTTTCACATGGGCAAAAATATAAGCCCACCCCCAAAAATAAGCCCCCTGGACAACCCTCCCGCTCCGGTCAGGCAGAGCACAGCTCACCAACTTAGCAGTATCCCGAAGGTGCCAAGCCTTCCCAGCTCCCACGGCTTGGCACATTAGTGATACCCCCTAGGTCAGTGCATGGAGCTCTGTCCGGCTGGGGAAGGGGGTTGCGCGAGCACCTGTCTTGCCTCCAGCAAGCATGCCTCCCAGCCTCACCATGCCCTGGCCCAGCTCTCCCTGGAGGGCCAGGGCACCAGCACCGTGCTCCGAGCATAACTTCTTCTCTGGCTTCCAAACTCCAAAACTCGGCTGCTGAGTCGTTCAGCAGTGGCCACTCTAGGAGTGTGCTCTATGGTTGTGGGCTGCCTGCTAGAAGACTCTCTGTCCAGCAGCCAGCCCACAACCAGAGAGCGCACTCCTAGAGCGGCTGCTGCTGGGAGACTCGGCAGCTGAGTTTTGGAGTTTGGAAGCTAGAGAAGAAGTTGTGCTCGGAGCATGGCGGCGGCACCCTGGCCGTGCAGGCAGAGCTGGGCCAGGGCGTGGTGAGGCTGGGAGGCATGCTTGCTGGGGGTGGAACAAGCGCTCGCGCAATCTCCTTCTCCAGCTGGGCAGAGCTCCATGCAGTGACCTAGGGGGTATCCCTAATGTCCAAGACACGGGAGCTACGGAGAGGGCAGAGCACCATGTGCCTTGGCACCTTAAGGATACCCCTTAGGTCAATGAATGGCGCTCTGCCCAGCTGGAGAGGGGGTTTGCCGGGTGGTTGCTCATGAGCATGGTCACCTCATGGCTGCTTAACCCCTGAGGCTGTGCCCGGCTCTTAGGAAGCCAGTTCGCAAGGGAACAGCTGCCCGGCAACCCCAAAACAATAAGCCTTCCCCCTATAATAAGCCCAAGGCCATATTTTGTGGGGCAAAAGAAAATAAGACCCGGTCTTATTTTGGGGTAAACACAGTAGCCAAGAAGAAAGTCAGGCTGTCAATGATTGCAATGGTAGAATAAGCATTCCCCCACCCCCACCCCAAATCAATGCAGTTGGTCTTCCAAAATAAAATAGCTGGCAGCTTTCAACATTAAATATTTTTTCTTCCATTCATGTGGTTGAAAGTTGTTAAAGGCTTTATTTCTTCAAATACCAGAAACCCACAGAGATAATTCAAAATGCCCACAATGAGTCTTGGGGCGCCCAACATGTAAACTGTTGGTAAAGACCAACAGATTTGGCAGCAATTGAAACACATGGATGTATATGCAAGTGGTTATACGAAAAGGCCTTTTCACAAACAAAAAGCAATTTTCAAATCCTTTTAAATCCACAGTATTCTTTAGTCTTTCCAAATGTTTGCTAGGATTTGAAGAAGATCCATATCATAACGGACTATCCTTTTTTTCCTTCCTTGGTGCTTTGCTTCTATGTCTTTCTAGTTGCCCCTTACTGGTCTCAGAGACCTACTTTGAACACCTCTGTTAACATAGGGACACAGTGGCTCAGTGGCTAAAAGACTAAAGGTCAGCAGTTTGGTGGTTCGAATCCCCAGCACCGCGAAATGGAGTGAGCTCCCGTTACTTGTCCCAGCTTTGGCCAACCTAGCACTTCAAAAGCATGTAAAAAATGCAAGTAGAAAAATAGGAGCGTTCCGTGCACCTTCGGCATTTAGTAATGCCGGCGACATGACCACGGAAATGTCTTCGGACAGTGCTTCAGCTTTGAAACTTAGATGAGCACTGCCCCCGCTAGAGTCGGGAACGACTAGCACATATGCACGAGGGGAACCTTTACCATTACCTATTAACATAGGGTCTTCTGTATTTAAATCATTATGGACAAAAACCTTCCTGAATCCACAGTTTTAGATCCATAGAAATCAGCAAGCAGATTTAACAATATTTTAATCTAAGACAATCTGCAGTTTATTTAGAATTTGTCATCACTGTAAACATAGCAAGATGCCAAACAACAAAGAGTAGCTGGCTGGCATGAGTTTGTTTTTTCAGCAGTTGGATAAAAATGGGTAAATGTATCATTTGGTTTTTGTTTAGAAATCAGCTGGAGTTGTATATGCATTTAGATTCTTGAAAGTCCCACTGGAATTAAGACCATTGGAACACCTAATTTTTGGCTTCTTCTGGACCCAATGCTTGTAGCACACATGGAATTCTATACAGCCAACTATTTTTTTTTTTGGTTCTCCACAACAAAAATACTTCTTTAAAATTTTCCATATTGTCTCTCCAGTCTTAAAGAAATAGGGCACTCTGCCTCTTTCAGAGGTCCAAGGGGGACAGATCAAGTTATGGATTATAATCTATAGAAACAGCATATGTGTGTTACAAAAAATATTTTGACCAAGAGAATCCCTATTTGCTCCAGATCCATTATGGTGATTGATGGTGATTGGTTGTCTGTTTTTACTATAATTAATATTTCAAAATAGTTTTTGTTGGTTTTTCAGTTAATAAACCTATTTGTGGGGTCCTTGGTTCTCTCTGAGTTTGGTTGTTTTATTGCAGACATTTCATTACTTAGCATTGATAATGTTATCTATTTGGGTAGTAAAATGTCTGAAGGACAGACAGAAGGATAGAGCCGAGGTGGCGCAGTGGTTAGAGTGCAGTACTGCAGCCACTTCAGCTGACTGTTAGCTGCAGTTCGGTGGTTGACTCAGCCTTCCATCCTTCCGAGGTGGGTGAAATGAGGACCCAGACTGTGGGGGCAATATGCTGACTCTGTAAACCGCTTAGAGAGGGCTGAAAGCCCTATGAAGTGGTATATAAGTCTAACTGCTATTGCTATATTGCTAAGGATAATAACCAAGCTTTGAATGTATCAAGGGCCTCCACAGTTCAACCATGAACTGCAAGAACTTTTTTCTATTGAAACCTATTGGCATTTTGCAGGCTGCAAGTTCAGAATTTTGCATTTCAGTTTCCCATTGAAATAAATACGTTAAACTATAAACTGTGAATGTAAAAAAAAGTTTTTTTTTCTGGAGAACATATTCAAATACGAAGCTACTGGGAAAGTGATCCCGTGAAGTAGATTATATTCAGAATTAAAAAAGATTGGGCTAATCAAAAATAAGTGACCAACTGATACACAACTAAAATTGAATCATATTTCAGCCTGATTAGACAGTCTCCAAAAATGGAAGGATAAAATATTTTAAATTGTAGCTTCTAAGAGAAATGCAATATTTCAATTTATATCCTTTCCTGCGTTTCCCCGTGACTTATATTTTCTCTTTTTCTTTTCCTTCCTTGATGTTTTTCATTTTAGGAATGACATATAAATCTTTCAAAACTCCAAGAGCTATACCGGAGTGGTTTTAAAGAGATATATTAAGAAGAATAAATAAAGTATAGTGAGCAATGTATGTTCTTAGGGATGTTTAAATTATTACATATTGAGATCTTGCTAGGACTTCCATATCATACAAGGTTTTAATGGCAATCAGCACTGAGAAGTCATTTCTCACTATAAATCTGTTCTTGAAACAACCAACAAGCAGGGCTATCTTTTGTTTTGAAATTTTAAGAAGCTTATAAACATCTGTCCTTTGAAATATTTGATCTTTTTGGAAAATATTTTGTGTGGCTGTAAAAGGTTCAGGGATGTCTGCTCAAACTATATTCCAAACAACATTCTATATTCTAAATAACTTTTCAGATATCATCCTTCCAAGCCACAGAGAGAGAATTGGCTCCTTCCATACCCTTAAAATGTATATTCAGAAGTTGTCAACGAATAGGAGAGAATTATCTTACTAAAGATACCCGCCAGGATTATATAGACAGCCTTGCTCAAGGTCAAATCTAAGAAGCAGCTGTTTGAAGGATCATTTCTTACCATGTTGGTAAAAAAATAAAAATAAGAGTGATCCTTTCAAGGGCAGATTTTATGGGATGCAATATTTTAGAGGACATAAACTTTGCCTTAAAGCAAACAAAGCCAGTTTTTTTTATATTTTAATCCTGATTAGTTTGGATTATGGGTGGGTAAAGGAAAGCCATGCTGCTAAAACATAGATTCCATCCTATAAAAAGCTGATACTTTACACACAGATATTTTGGCACAAAGAACATGTCTAGTTCCAGCGACCATATCCTCTTGCTAATTTTGTGGTTGGTATGGCTGCCCTAATCTAGATTTTGAAGTAGTGGCCACAGACATCATATACATACAGTATTACTTTTGGGAAAAGGTCTTGAAAGAACAATTTTGCTTCTAACTTGTAATTATGTCCTTTATGTAATAACATATAACTATATAATAATAGTGATAACAATCTATATTGTTCATCATTAATAACATTATCAATATATCCTGTATATTTGACTATAGCTTTTAAGAAATGCATCCAGCTCTAGTTCTTCATTTGAAGAAATAAATAATTATAATTACAGAAGCCTTTTGCATAATATTTTTATTTCCATTTCATTCTATACAATCACATGTTTACTGTGCATAACCGGGGCATATAACATTGAGTAATAAACACAGCCCTCACTTATATAGAAAATGCCCCCTACAATACAAACCCAATATACCACCTTGACCCACCATACACCCTCTTTCAACCCCCTCCAACTTTCATTCTTCCTTCTCACATACCCCTCTACACCTACTTCCCCTCCCCCTCTATCTAACCCTAACCCTATCACTCCCTCTCTTAATCCATTCCCTCCCTTCCTTCTCCTCCCCTCTCTCTCACCCTCTCCACCCTCCTTCTTCTTTCACTCAGCTCCTCCCTTCGGTATACTTCTATTACGTGTTAAATTCTAAAGTACATGATTGCACTTGTATACTGTGGCTTTTTAATGTTAGTGTTAAAACAGAACAAACCGAATACAGAAGCCTTTTGAATGTATCGATGTTCTTCCTAAACAGACAGAATTCATTTTATGATTTGTGGATAGGGATTAACATGCTGCCTAAGTCAGAGGTCCCTGACCTTTGCAGCTTGGGGGCCTGATTGGGGGGAAGGGGAACTGAGCCATGTGAACTGGTATACATACACATACATGTGCAGCCCAATTTGTGCAAGTTGAGCTGTGTATATACATGCCAGTTTGAAGCGTGGTTCCCGGTTCCAAATTGGCCATGGCCAGTAGTGGGTCATGGCCTGGTGGATGGGGACCCCTGGCCTAGATGAAAAGTTGGTATGAAGGAATTTCCACTAGGAAATGTTATCCTTTTAAAACCATCATAAATGGTGGCCATTGCAACATTCATTGCTTTATAATCTTTACCATGCCCATTTTTACAATAACACAATAGCAGAGTTGGACGGGACCTTGGAGGTCTTCTAGTCCAACCCCCTGCCTAGGCAGGAAACCCTACACCATTTCAGACAAATGGCTATCCAGCATCTTCTTAAAGACTTCCAGTTGTTGGGGCATTCACAACTTCTGGAGGCAAGCTGTTCCACTGATTAATTGTTCTTCTCAGTTCTAAGTTGCTTTTCTCCTTGATTAGTTTCCACCCATTGCTTCTTGTTCTACCCCCAGGTGCTTTGGAGAATACTTTGACTCCCTCTTCTTTGTGGCAACCCCTGAGATATTGGAACACTGCTATCATGTCTCCCCTGGTCCTTCTTTCTATTAAACTAGACATACCCAGTTCCTGCAACCATTCTTCATATTTTTTAGTCTTCAGTCCCCTAATCATCTTTGTTGCTCTTCTCTGCACTCTTTCTAGAGTCTCCACATCTTTTCTACATCGTGGTGACCAAAACTGAATGCAGTATTCCAACGGTGGCTTTAACCAGGCATTATAAAGTGATATTAACACTTCATGTGATCTTGATTCTATCCCTCTGTTTCCAGGATGATGAGGGGCAGGAACAGGTGGGTAATAGTTAGGGAACTTAGCATTACAACTTTTGGTCCTGTATAGCAACTAAAAATAAAAGGGCAAAGAAAATACATTGAAGATTTCTCTGATATACTCTAAGTAGAAAGTGAATTACTTGACAGTGATTATCAATAATTATTACCTTCGCATATCATAGAACTTTTGTGAGTGGATCTGCATTATTTCATGAAAATTGATTGTGAAAGGCTGAAATGTTTTTCCTCCCCCAATTCTCACATAGAGTGCAATAAGAAGGATTGTGTTCAAAATATACAAATTGTTAACATATGACCCAGCAGAGTCTGCTGGACTCCCAAGTTCTATCAGTTCCAGACAGCATTGTCACTGGTAAAGAAGGATTGGGTTGTAGACCAAAACTCTCAGAGAGGTCATGGCTCCCATCCTCTGAAGAAAATTACATGAATTTGAGTAAAACCTCCTTACATTCTTGGTCCCCTAAGCAATACATTAATTTGATAGAATATTGAAAACTATCTGTAAACTGACCCTCTTTTTATTCACAGTTAATTATAGACTGGATTTTCTCAGCTTTGGAAATGCCTGGGTGGTTTTAAGTCTTGTCATATAACTCACTCCTGCTTTGGGAAGATCTCAGCAAATCTAGCCCAATTCCTATTTTGAGAGATTTGGGGTGTGTGTGTGTGTGTTTGTGTGTGTGTTTATACTTAAGCATTTAGTATGTAATGAACACTGTGCAATAAATCAAAATAACTTTATCTGTTTTGTATGAAGCTTCGTTGACTTTAATTAGATTATTCCACCTCATAAAACGTGTTTCTTTTCCTAAACTTTGGGATTTAGATAAGAGGGATACAACAAGAATTTAACTTGAACTAGTTCTGTCCAGTTAAAAATTCATTCACCTCATCATCCCTTGGGTACCTCAAGATTTTATTACAATGTGTTAGAGCCAGATCTAAAGATATTTAGAATTTGCCATGGAAGAGAAATACCCTTAGACCATTTGTTTAACCTCCTGACCTATATACAAACTAGAATGATATTTTAGAATTTTGCAACTCAGTTATCTTAATATCAAAATGAAAATTCATATCTTAAGGAGAAGCATTCATGTAATATAAATAACATTAGGAAAAGAATGCATGCCAAAAACGCTAACCAAGAAATGTTTATAGAAAAATGCATGTATTATGAAAATATATATGGCAATATTCCCATAAAATTGTTTTGTAGAACCATTTTAGTTTGCATTTGCCATCAAGTATGGAAACCATTTAAGATGAACTCATGATCAGGAAACTAAGAAACTGTTTGAAACTCAGATTTGCTTATATATGCTTAGAATAGATTCATTAAATTTAAAGAGAGGTAAACTAATTGTGATATTTTGTCCTCTTGATTCTATTGAATCTATTTTAGAATAGATTCATTAAATTTAAAGGGAGGTAAACTAATTGTGATATTTTGTCCTCTTGATTCTATTGAATCTATTTTAAAATATCACAAAGGTTGGATATTGTTTAGCAACATGAACTGTTGGGGAAGAATCAGGGAAGAATCAAATGAAGCATCATCTCAAAGTTGCTTTTGAATTAATGTGGTCCATTCAGTTCTAAAGTGTACCTCCATGAACATTTGTTCCTGATTTGACAGAAGAATATCAAAAGAAGTTAGGAGACACCCCATTGGGACAGATGTCCCTTAATATTTTGCTTATTACTTCACCTACTTGTAAACATTAGCACCTTCTCAATCTGGCACAATTAAGTCTCAGTCGAGGTTGGGCTGTCAAACCGTGTAGGTGAGTAAAATAGTAGAAGAGAAGGTATCAGTAGGATGAACTCCAGAAGTCATGAAAGCCAAGTCTCATTTATTTCCTTAAAAAAGGCAGTTTTAAGTATGGTGGCACATAATATTTCTAACATACCACAGGCTAACAGGTTGCCTGCCCTTGTATTTAGTTCAAGCACTCAGCACCTTGGTCAGCGCAATATGGATGTCTCAGGAAGATTTGGTTAGCCAACAGGATATGGGTTAAGCAACCCATCACTGGAACAATCATCTTTCACTAGTCTACTATTTCAGTTTTCTGTGTGTTTTTATGCTGTTCAGCTTCCTCTTCTGTTTTGCTTTCTGTTTTCTGCTAACTGCTTTCATAATATATTTGTTGCTATCACTAGTACTTTAACATTTCCTGCTCCTTCCTATGACTTGCCTCCCCCCAATAATATACTGTATGTTTGGAAAAGTTGGACAATTCTATAATGCACGTTTGGTATGTGCATATAGGACAGATAGTAGAAGACAGTCAAGAAAAGTGGCCCGGTGTGGTTTTTCATTTTATGTTATTGTAGATTTTTGTGATGTTGCCCAGGATCCTATTGAAGCTTTAGATAGATATATCTGCAACATGAATACACAGACAAAGGGAATTTCCTTAAAGTTGAATGAGTAACTTTCTCAGCTTGCTTGAACAAGTTTAAAGACTACTGGTAGGGAGGTTCCTTCAGCTATATCATTTGCTGATTTAGTATCTTTACAGCTTCCACTTACTATCATGTGAGCTGTGACAAATATCTCTGCTTCCTCCTCTCTCTTTCATTGAACAGGCAGAATTCAAGTAGGAAATGTCAATTTTAACTGCCCAAACCAGGCATGGAATATAATTTTCTAATCTTGAAGGTGTAGAGATTCCTAAGGAATATGCGCAGTAAAAATAGGGCTAGAGTCAAAATATAATTTAACAAAATAGGATCTAAAGTCAGCAGCGCATTTTGAGGAGTTTGTTGCTTTTGGGAAGCAAGAGACATTTTTAAAAATCTGACACAGGTATTGATTTAGAGGTGGGTTTTTTTAGTTGCTTGTTGTATTTTTATATTTTGTATAAAATACAAAATTCCTATGTACCGTATGCCCACGTGAATCTTTCCTAAGGATGTTCTCCAAGAACTTATTAAGAATACAATGAAAGCCATGCTGGAACAATGCAATGGTCATTTTAGCCTAGGTTTGTATGTCTAACAGTAATAATCTAGATCCCTTCAAAAGCTCCAAAAGTGAAGAAGAAGGCTTAGTGATAGAACAGCGGTGTTGTTTCTTCATCTGACATTTAGTTATGTAGTATCTCTGAGCCATTATACCCATGAAAATAATAGCTTGGATATGGAGTCTTAATGAGTTTGTATTATTCTTTATTCTTATTAGGAATGTTTTTTTTAAATAATGGGAGAATAAAATTGGGTATGTTCCTACTTTATATCGAATACCCAGCTGTGATGTGCTCTAAAATAAAAATTGGTGATTCCTTTTTAAATTGAATTTAGTTACTTGCTGAAAACATATCCAGCATTTTATCTGAGAGCTGATGGACCTTTACATGAGCAAAATTTCTACTTTCAATTCCACACTAGCAACCTTGTGAGCCAGAATGGTTTAAAAGCGTGTTTTGAGTTTAGTTTGAGTTTTATTGGTTTTGTATGCCGCCCACTCCCGAAGGACTCTGGGCAGCTTACAATAAAACAGGGAGAGGGGATGAATAAGACAGTACAAGACAATACAACAATTTAAAAATACAGCAACATTCACAATTGAAGTGGGGCTGGATACTTCAACAGCCCCCAGCCTGCCGGAACAGCCAGGACTTAGTACCTTTACGGAAGGCCGGGAGGGTAGTAAGGGTCCGTATCTCCACGGGGAGCTCGTTCCAGAGGGCCGGAGCAGCAACAGAGAAGGCCCTCCCCCGGGGGGGGGGTCGCCAGCCGACATTGGCTGGCAGATGGAATCCGGAGAGGGCCAAGCCTGTGCGATCGAATCGGTCTTTGGGAGGTAATTGGCAGGAGGCAGTCTCTCAGGTACCTCAGGTACCCAGGTCCAATGCCATGCAGGGCTGTATCAGTAACGACTAGCATCTTGAAGCATGTCCGGAGACCAATGGGCAGCCAGTGCAGCTCGCAGAGGATAGGTGTAACGTGGGTGTACCTAGGTGTAACGTGGGTGTACCTAGGTGCACCCACAATCGCTCGCGCGGCTGCATTCTGGACTAGCTGAAGTCTTCGAACACTCTTCAAGGGCAGCCCCATGTAGAGCGCATTACAATAATCCAGTCTTGAGGTGATGAGGTGACGAGTGACTTGTTCAGACATGCTCAATGAACTCTATAGTCAAATAAAAGAGTAAAACTTAGATCTTCTAAATCCAAGTCCAATATCTTTGTTATTATATTACACTCTTAGTTTTGCCCACAAATACAGGTGAAGGGAACATAAATCCTAATTTTAGTATTTTTTTTATTCACAAGAATTAATCATGGTTTGGTTTAACATTTTAACTGTAATGGTGCTATTGTTTGTTAATGAATTGGTCATTCAATTCAAAGATGTCCCACTTCATAGACATGTTACATCATTTACTGCTATTAATTTATCCAGCAAGGAACTGATGGTTCCATTCCTTGAAAAGCAAGTATATATTATAATATAATTGGGAGGCGGGGAAGAATGCAAGTTTTCAGGTTAGGGTGGGAATTGTGGGAACAGAACAAAATTCCAACAGTAAAATGAGCCTTAAGCCAGTGGAATTGGCTTGCCAAAATTAATGGTTGAATACACATCACTTGCAAGAGAATCCTGTAGGTATAGAAAGCCTACTTTGTGTTAGAAAGCTGTGATGCATGAAACTCCAGAGCATATGTAATTTAACTTCAGGTAACTATATTTCAAGTTGGACATCATTTTTATGAAACAGAAAAAATAAAATGTGTTAAATATGGACTATACTACTTATAACTCTATTACTCAAGAGTCTTTAATTTTCCAATACCAGGCACCCCGCAGTCTTCCTGTGGTTGATCATGTGCTGTTAGTTGTATTTTGAGAAGGCCTGAAATGCACTTTGCTTAAAATAGTAAACCAAATTTAAAAATACACTATTTTAGATTAGGAAAGTGATTTGCCTTTCTATTTGGTTTTTTTTTTCACACCTGGGAAAAATTATGATGAAAAACAGGTGCCCCTATTGCTACCTTGAAGAAGCAAAGAAGAAAGAAAGAACAGCAGAGTTAATAAAACACCAGGAGGGAAACTCAAATCATTGCTTTGGTTTACACAAACTTCCATTTACCAAGTGCTAAACAAATCCCCAAATCCCAGATAAACGTAAAAAATTCCACAACATAAAACTTAAGTCTATCAGAGATTTGAAAACAAAAACAAAGGCGTATTTTATGGTACTCAACATTTAAATTCACATGCATGTCTGAGACAAATATGAACCTTTTCTGAATTTATCTAGGAAGAATATTAAGAACTTCAGTTACTTCCATCTTTAGTAGGATCCCCCCCCCAATGAAATAATAAATTGCAAGATTACAGCAGTAGATGTGTTATACGTATTAAAAACGAATTTTGCAATCTTTCCAGTCATTTTAAATTCACTTTGGAGGAATACTTCCTTCTGGAACTGATTGGAATTAACTTTTTTAATGGCCATATTAAGACATTTTAAAAGATAGAAGAAGAATGAATATGTTTTGTCACTTAAAATGCCAACTCAGAATCAATGGATGAAGAAGAAAAAAACTTCCCTGGGAATTAATATCTAAAAAAAAAAAAGAGGATTAAAACTATGTCTCCATTGTTCATTGTAGTCATCTTAATGGTCCTAAAATACTTAATCTGTATCAGAGGTGGTGTTCAGCCAGTTCTGACAGGTTCTGGAGAATCAGTAGTGGAAATTTTGAATAGTTCGGAGAACCGGCAAATAGGCTGGCACCGACCCTGCTGCCTCCCAGCTGATCTTCTTTTGTTGCCCTGATCAGGAGAACGGAGCTGGAAAGCAGGTTAGTGGGGTGGGAAGGGAATGGGGATTTTGCCCAGACCTCTTCTCTTCTCTTCTTGTTATAGCCCAGCAACGGCCTGTGCTGCGTTCTAATTGGTCGGGCGAAGCACAGCCTGTGATTGGTGGTTATAATGACAGTTAAATGACAGTTGGTACCTGAGAGTATAAATACCGTGACAGTTGTAACACATTCTGAATCGCTGTCATCTCGCAATAAACATCTACTCTCTGATTCCATGGCTCCTGCTTCTTTCCCTCACAAATATATACAACACTTCTCTTCCCTTCCCTTCCCTTCCCTTCTCTTCTCTCCTCCTCTCCTGTCCTCTTCTCTTCCCTCTCCTCCCCTAAAGTAAAATGAAAAGATACACATCAGGCAAAATCTATCCATAGGTTGCAAACATTGTCACTTCATCACAAGAACACTGTTTTGGGATCAAGCTGAATGCCAGATTTGCCTGTTTCCAAGATTACTTTAACTGTTGAATATTCCATTACCTCTTTGTCATAGATATAGCTGAAATACCAACAGTTTTAGAGTGAGCCTCGTGCCAAACTAGACATAACACAGGAAAATTGTGATTAGGATCTCCCACTGTTTTTGTTAATTACTCATCCTGTGGGAAGCTTTTGAAACCACAGGGATCTGAAAGGAGGGATGTAACCCTTTCCTTGCTCTTATCTCTGGTGTCTTTCTCTTTCTCCTTCTCTCTTTAAACTTCCAAAGAGTAATTTGGGGAGTCATAAAGGGCAGAATCAGTTTTTTAAAAAAAAATGAATTGAGGAATTATTTTCCTTATCTCAGAATAAGATTTATGAAGGAGGAAAACAAATCTGGCTTCATTTAGCTTGTTTGAGTTCTCAAATGCAAGTTACATTGGAAGGAAACTCTAGAAATGAACCCTGTTTTGCTTATGAGAGAGTTCACATATTTTAGGATGAGCTCGACATTATGTCCCTGCACGTATTACAAAGAAACATCTAAATCATATTACCACCTCTGTACGAGCCTATACCCCGTTTCAGTGTGAAAACTCTTGCATGTATAAAAAGGAAAAATCAGACAAATAAATTACCATATTTTTGGAGTAAAAGACACACTTTTCCCCTCTAAAAGAGTGTGAAAATTTGAGTGTGTCTTATACACCGAATGTAGCTACGCCCACCCGCCGGCTGCCACCCTTTGGCATCTGCCTCCCAGCAATTTTGCTCCTTGCAGTAAACATCAAACAGCCTGTTTTGGTTTCAGATTTAGCACAGCTTGATTAGCACAAGAAGCTGATTGTCTTTTGGACTGGCCTCCTCACCATCAGCTGTTTCAGGCTGCAGGAATTGCCATAGCCTATTGCCACCTCTGACATAGCAATAGCAGTTAGGCTTATATACCGCTTCATAGGGCTTTCAGCCCTCTCTAAGCGGTTTACAGAGTCAGCATATCGCCCCCACAGTCTGGGTTCTCATTTCACCCACCTCGGAAGGATGGAAGGCTGAGTCAACCTTGAGCCGGTGAGATTAGAACCGCTGAACTGCAGATAACAGTCAGCTGAAGTGGTCTGAAGTACTGCACTGCGCCACCTCGGCTCTTATCCCATTTTTGCCCCCCACATCCCATTTTTGGCCTCAGCGCGCCCCATTTTCAGCTTCCATGTGCCCCATTTTTCATCCATTCTGATCCCCACTGCCCAGATGGGTGAAAAATGGGGTGCGCAGAGGCTGAAAATGGGGTGTGCGGAGGCTGAAAACAGGATGCAGAAACCGAAAATGGGGTGTGTGGAGGTGGCAGTAGGATATGGCTAGCCCTGCAGCCTGAAACAGCTGATCCTCAGAAGGGTCAACAATCAGCTGCTTGTGCTAATTAAGCTGTGCTGAAACTGAAACTGAAACAAGCTGTTTGCTGCAAGGAGACAAATTGCTGGAGGCAGAGGCAGATTTTTTTCTTGTTTTTCTCCCCAAAAGCTAGGTGCATCTTATACTTTGAAGTGTCTTATACTCCCAAAAATATGGTATGTTAATCCCTTTCCACAAAAACCTAAAATAGAGCTAAACTCATTAAGAAATTTCTCACTTAGCAACATAAACTCATTGTTATGTTCTTATTCTTAATCTCACATGAGCCACAATGGTGCAGTGGTTAGAGTGCAGTACTGCAGGCTACTACTGACTGAGCCTTCCATCCTTCTGAGGTGGGTAAAATGTGGACCCAAATTGTTGGGGGCAATATGGTGACTCTGTAAACCACTTAGAGAGGGCTGTAAAGCACTATGAAGTGGTATATAAGTCTAAGTGCTATTGCTATAAATGGGGCTCAATTGTGGTGATATATTGAGGTCTATCTGTACACTAACCTGATATAAAACAGAATTTAGAATTCTACAGAATTGCTTGTATTGTGTAAAATAAATGTGTGAAATAAATACTGATTGCAATGAGAACAATGGGAAAATCCACTAATATAGGTGGCAGCAAGGGAAAAAATCATTCAGTGAATTCAATACTAGATGTAGACTTAGAGGTACACTGGGTAGTAATATGGCTTCATACTAATTCATAGACAACCTTAGGGACAATAAATCATTTTTAACTTGTGACTTAGCCAGCCATGCCGACCTCAGGCACAATTCCACAACATTTCATAGTCTTCTAGATATGTTCACCTCTGCTGTGATACCCATCTAGCTTGAATTCTACCACTCTGAAGAATTTTTAACAGAATGAGTAATTCTGCCTTGCAGGCAACTGGCAGTTTACAGTTTTAACGCTTCTCTCCCCTAAGATCCATTGAAGGAACAAATTGCTCAGTTCAACCACATAAGTGTTCCATTGCATCATATTTACAAGTTCTCAGCACCTCTCAAATTATTTCACCTCCATTCCCTCTTGCTGATACTTCCAACATTCACTCCACACTTTGCAAACATATCTAAGGAGATAGGCTTACAGGAGCTACGAAGAGGCTCCAGGACGTTCTTGTAAAATCTTGACCTCTCTGGGTACTACTATAAATTTTCAGAGATTTCAGTGATGTTTCATTTTGCCAGCATTATTTGGACAGAATGGAGATGGTGGAGGTATCTTCTGGCAGCCATCGACAGCACTTTAGGGAATTGTGGTTTGCTACCCTAAACTCCAAAGTCAATAAAAATATAATAGGGAAAGTAATAGGAGGAAACTGTTGAACCACCAAGAAACAGATCTGGTGTCCAAAAGCAGATAATTATGCCATTTGAGTCAAAGAAGAAAACTCTGTCTTGGAGCCCAGAAGTGTAAGCCAAGAAGCAGAAGGTCACACTGGAAATATTCCAAAGAAGAACATAAACTCAACAAGCTAATCAGGTAGATGAAATATGGGCCAATCTTTAACACACACTAAGTCAGCGGGGACCAAAACAAACAAAACAGCACACAAAATGAACAAATATTCCAAAAGTTTTACTTTAAAGGATATTCCAGGTGGTATGTATAAAATAGCTGCAGATGAATAGCCTGCTCAGTTGGAGAAATAAAGCAGAAATAGGGGAACAGATCACTATTTTTTTTAGTATTAAGGAATGTCAATTGGTTGAACCTTTTCCCCCAAAAAAACAAAGCATTTAGGCAGATATCTGTGTTATTTGGTTTTAATCTTAAAAATTAAATGTAGAGATTAGCTACAATTTGCCATTGCAGATATTTTCCCTGACTTGGGTAATGTCTTTTCTTGTATAAATTACTAATGACATTAGCCTAAAATTCCTGATTGATTTGGGAGGCATGGGGGATTTTATTTATTTATCACATTTAGACAGATCTATCCTATCTAATAAAAAATGAGTCGTGAAAAACGAAAATGCAAGAAATGAATTATATGTCAGGTCCCTGTCGGAACGCTGTGATTCTGGAAGGGACAGGGGAGGCATCAGAAATAGTTTACATGCTTTCACTTTGCTGTACTGCTAGGGAGTTTGAGGAAGGAGAGGTTCACACCATTTCCATTGACTCCTGCCAACCGGTTCATGCCGGGTGTTCAAGTTCGATGTGCCCCAAAGGTGGCATTTTCTCCATCATGCCACCTCAGCAAAGTCAAAATGCCTTTGTGGCAGATGATTGGCTAATGATTGACACGGGTATTAAGGTGGGAACTTGAAGGGAAAAATTAGCTTTACACTTCGCGCCTGATTCTCCGATTCCGCCTGACTTTTCTGCAATCACTCTCTCTCAGTAAAAGTTCCTGTTCAAATGTGACTGGCTTCAAGAGTTTTACTTTCTTGTGAGAGGAGTTGAGGCAGACCCTTACATTATATAATAGATGAATATTATAATACAAATAAAGTGGCAACAAATGAAATCAAAGAGAGCAGGAAACAGTGAGAGAAAATTAATTAAAATACAAGCCAGTTTGACGGAATTACTTCCAAGAATAGAATAGAATAGAATAGAATAGAATAGAATAGAATAACACAGTTGGAATGAACCTTGGAGGTCTTCTAGTCAAACTCCCTGCCTAGGCAGGAAACCTTACACCTCTTCAGACAAATGGTTATCCAACATCTTCTTAAAAATGTCCAATGTTGGAGCATTCACAACCTCTGAAGCTGAGTTGTTCCACTGATTAATTGTTCTAACTGTCAGGAAATTTCTCCTCAGTTCTAAATTGCTTCTCTCCTTGATTAGTTTCCACCCATTGCTTCTTGTTCTACCCTCATGTGCTTTGGAGAATAGAGAAATGGAGAATTGGAGAAATAAAACATTATTTTATTTATGAAATATAATAAATATTGAAGTGGAAGCACAGAGCAGTTGCCAGATATGAAAACAATGTACAAGTATAGTTATTTAGATATTAGTTATATTTCCTTTTAAATTTTTTAAGCTTCTTATTTCTTTCTCCTGTTTTGCAGTTTGCATAATTTTATTTATTCACATAGGGACGTGGTGGTTCAGTTGCTAAGACACTGAGCTTGTCAATCAGAAAGGTCGGCAGTTTGGTGGTTCAAATCCCTAGTGCCATGTATTGGAGTGAGCTTCCATTACTTGTCCCAAGTTCTGCCAATTTCGCAGTTCAAAAGCACGTAAAAATAGGAACCACATTTGGTAGAAAGTTAACAGCATTCCCTGTGCCTTTGGCATTTAGTCATGCTAGACACATGACCTCGGAGATGTCTTCGGACAGCACTGGCTCTTTAGCTTTGAAACAGAAATGAACACTGCCCCCTAGAGTCGGGAACGACTAGCACATATGTGCCAGGGAACCTTTACCTTTACTAATTATTCACATAAATACTGCAAATGTAGTAGAGTTCAGCAGTATTCTGGTTTATAGATATATTTAACTTATTATTACAGTATATAACTAGTTCTGAAGACATATTGAGAAAGACAAGGAAGGAGAGAGGAGAGAATAGATAGACAAGATAGACAGAAACAGGAAAATATATATATCTCAGTTCCTATAGCAATGTGTAAAGTAATTCATTATCAAGGTTTCCATATCCTAGAAGTGTTTATAACAAATAAATTTGTCTAAAAACAACTGTCTAGCTTTTAGGCAAGAAGCTTCTGCCCACCTAGCAGTTCAAAAGCATGCATTTGTAACTAGATTAATAGGTACCACTTTGGTGGGAAGGTAACAGCGACCCATGTGCTTTTGGTGTATGGCCATGCTGGCCACATGACCATGGAAAATGTCTTCAGACAATGCTTGCTCTGTAGGCCAAGAAACAGAGATGAGCACCGGCCCTAGACTTCGACACTATTGACTGGGAAACCTTTATCTTTACCTTAAGGAAAAGTAGAATTTGAACTAGACATTCCCTAAATGTACAAACTTAGAACCAAACTAAATGAGGCTTTAACTTGTAGTTGTACATCTGTCTAAGACCTCTGTTAGCAACATTTCAATTATTATTTTTCTTTGTTTATGATCCCTATTGTGCAAAATATCATCTATTCAAATATTTAGATAGTATGTACAAAGTCAATTATTTTATTCCTGAAACTGTTATGTTCTTGTTAGTTGCGAAGTCAGTCCGACCCATCGCGACCCCATGGGCAACGTTCCTCCAGGCCGTCCTGTACTCTACCATCCTCTGGAGTCCATTTAAGCTCAGGCCTACTGCTTCGGTGACTCCATCCAGCCACCTCATTCTCTGTCATCCCATTCTTCTTTTGCCCTCAATCTTTCCCAGCATTAGGCTCTTCTCCAGTGAGTCCTTCTGTCTCATTAGGTGGCCAAAGTATTTGAGTTTCATCTTCAGGATCTGGCCTTCTAAAGAGCACTCAGGGTTGATCTCTTCTAGGACTGACCAGTTTGATTGCCTTGCAGTCCAAGGGACTCGCAGGAGTCTTCTCCAGCACCAGAGTTCAAAGGCCTCAATTTTTTTGGCACTCAGCCTTTCTTATAGTCCAACATTTACAGCCATACATTGCAACTGGGAAAACCATAGCCTTGAGTATATGCAGAAACTGTTATACAATTGCAGAATAGTTTGTAATTTTTTGTAGAAAGAGGCAGGTATTGGATGAAGAACAATAAATCAGTAATATATCTGATTTAAGCATTTCATTGTAATAGACATGTTAATAGAAATTATCCTTCTATATAAATGTTTTTGTTGCTAAATAATCATTTTCCCATAAGTGAAAATGTACTTTTTATGATTTAACAATCTTTCTTTTAAAACAACAATCTTTCAACACTTGCTCATTAAGATCTTAATGAATTTAAAGGAGATTCATGCATTTTCTGTGGGAAAATCCTTCCTATAATTGCATTTTTATGATCATAATTCAGTTTCACTTTTTCTTCATCAAGCGCAGAAAATATTCCACAGATCAGATATATTGGACTTTAATATCTGCAAATATGCACCCATGATTATATTTTATTGGTGCCAAATTATTAGTGTAGACATGTTAACTGAGAAAATGGCTTTTGGGAAAGATCCAGCATTATTTTGGGGGTTTCTTGTCTCCTTCAGCCAAGCCATTGTGGTGCCTCTTGAGCAGAGCAGAAAAACTTTTATGATCTGTGTTTAGGTTTTTGTCAGAAAAAGCCAAGAATATGTTCCATTAGCAAATGACCATTTTTATTTTAAACACCATAAAGATGACTAGAAGTGTGGCTTTAAACATTGAAGTAAGCACGTAGAAAAGGTATTATCTGTTTAGCTTAAACAGATATCCTTTTAAAAACGTAAATAGAGATTGCAACGCATGGCTATATAATAAATAAATAATCAATCAATACTGAGTTGGAAATGTTCAAAGTGAAGATCTTGTCATGCTCTCTGAATTTGTTTTATTTGTTTTCTTTTTAAGTTAAATAAATGGAAAATTTGCATATATAAAGCACTAATTTACCAAATTATATTTGGATAATAACTTAGGGTCCCATGTAGTTACTAACTGAAAAATGACAATTATGGAAAGCTGAAAAGAAATGTTCTATTGAAAATATTCCAGATCCCCCCAAAAAGTCTAAAGGTAAGGATCTAAACTAGAGCATATCATTGTGAAAATGTCATCCATTTGCTTTCTGGGGAATCAGTATTTCTTTTGACTTAATGTGCCTATTGTAGCAGCTGTGGTGTCCAAGGATGGAGGGGTTAAAATCAGCTAGATGGCTGATGGAATGTCACAGTGCAAGTCTCTCTTTTTTTGTACATGTTTTGAGGTTGCACATATGTCAAAAGAATAGATCTTGCACCGTGACACTGTGACACTTCATCGCCTTCTTGCTGACTTGGATCACTGCCACATATATTAGCAGAGGTTTTTTTGAATAAACCAATCCCAGGCATTCATTTTGTGAAAAGGCGCTTATCCTCCCAGAATTTTGATGCGATGCAGTTCTCCTCCCCTGGAATTGTCTGCCATATTAAATCACGTTACACCAGTATAGGTTGTCCTTGTCTTACAAACATTCACTTAGCAACAGTTCAAAGTTACAATGAAACTGGAAAAAAAAAACCAATCCTTGCAATAAGCTCTTATGAGCATTGCAGCATCCACACCATCATATGATCAAACTTCAGGTGCAATCCTTACGTATTCATGCAGCATTTATCAGCCCAAGTAGCAAATTCAAATTCCAATAGAATCATCTCTCCATGGGGATAGCATTTGTTTGATAATTCAGGTAGTCTTCCAGTTACAAACACAACTGAGGCCAAAACTGTCTACTGGTCATCTGGATTTTTGCATCTTGGATTTGGTAGCCCTAATATTACATTCCTCCCCTTTCCCGTCATTACACAAATCATCATTGCATCTACTTTCCTCTCTTGATTGGTTAATTCATGTTTTACTTCTCTCGACATTCCAAGCTGTGATTTTGCTATGTGCCATGGTCATAAACATTAATTACTCAGTGTAGTTGTGGTCAGCTGGGGCTGTCAAACAAGACGTTTTAGTAAGAAAAGAAAGGAGTAGATTATGTAACCAACCTTAGTTATACCGATGCCACATGGAGGATGGTAAGGTCATACAATTGACCACATGAACCGGGTTTCAAACTGCTTCTGGTGTACTGGTTGCTACAGGTAGCCCTCGGCTTATGACCACAATTGAGCCCAACATTTTCTGTTGCTAAGTGAAACATTTGTTAAATGAGTTTGCCCCATTTTACAATTTTTCTTGCCACAGTTGTGAAGTGAACCACTGCATTTGTTAAATTAGTAACATGGTGGTTAAGTGAATCTGCTTTGCCCATTGACTTGGCTTGTCAGAAGTTTGCAAAAGGGGATTGCATGACCCCAGGACATTACAATGGTCATAAATATGAACTACCGTATTTTTCAGACTATAAAATGCACCGGAGTATAAGACGCACCATGATTTTTTAAGAGGTAAATTTAAAAAAAATTTTTTTTTTGCACTCTGCAGGCCTCCCAAACCCTCTGCACGCCTCATTTTTTTCCAAAAAAAGTGGGGGCATGCAGAGCTTTGGGTGGCTTGTAGAGTGCTCCTGGGGACTGAGGGGGGGGGGCAAAACAAGCAAAAATGGCCCATTTTTTGCTGGCTTTTGCCCTCCCCAGCCCCCAGGAGCACTTTGCAAGCCTCCCAAACCTTCTGCACATCCATTTCAGGAGGCCAAAAATGCTGTATTCAGTGTATAAGACGCACCCAGATTTTCACCCCCTTTTTTAGGGGAAAAGGTGCGTCTTATACTCCAAAAAGTACGGTACTTGCCGTACTTGTCTGAGTTTTCATCCTGTAACCATGCCACAGTTGTAAATAAAATGTAAAATGGTCATAAGTCCCTTTTTTCTGGTTTGGGTGTAACTTTGATTGGCCACTAAATGAACTGTTGTAAATTGAGGACTACCTGTATATTTGGCAGTTTGAACTAATAGATAAGAAAAAGAAATAGCAAATTGGGTGGAATCAGGCCACGGCTGATTAACATAGCCCTAATTCCAGACATTTCTGCCCAATTTGCTTCCCGGCACAAGCACATAACAGAGTAACAAATACCTAAACAAGGCAGAGATTCCAACTTCCAATAATAAGAAACCTTTCTACTGCCTCCAGCACTTCAGCACAGATTTTTTTTTTATTTTTTCAAAGGGAGATAAAAGATTTTCTGCCTTCTGCCAACTTCCATCACCCTTTGTTTCCCGTTTGCGATGACTGACCGTCTCTGGGTTTCATCAATGAAAAGATGCTTCACAGCACAGCACTTATTTTTCAGTGATAGTCTTCAGCGTGTTTTAATAGACTCTGGTTAAGTAAACATCCTCCCCCAAAGCAGCAAATGTACAGTCTCTTAAGTATAAATAGTGCTACTGTGCCAAGTTCCATAATTGCTTGCACATTTAGCACTTTACCCATGTCTTCGGCATGGCCCATCAAAACCAGATTCACATACTTACTGTAACTGTCTTGAAACCAAAATTTCTCAAACAATGCCGTACTGTTTACATATTTGGAATATTTCGCCCCTAATTATATAAATCCAGCATGTTTCGAAGCTTACATTCTCTGTGAATTAATGATCACACTTGCCCCAATATTAGTGATAAAAGGTTAATCCAGCCTAGACTTTTATTAAACTCATTTAAAGGGAGTCAATGAATGCAGAGACACTTGGTGTCCTTTGAAATGCTTTACCACGCAAATCTCCCCACCTGGACTGAGTTTCCATTTCAGACATTATGTCAGCTGACTCATCCTTTGGTCTCTCTTCCATTCCTTTCTCAGCCTCCCCACAACCTCTGTTTTAGGCTCTAAATTTTGCATATGTTTCCAACCTCAAAATAGCAGAGAAACATGCTTTTGGCTTCTATAACTAGCACTGCCTCAAAGACCAAAAGAAGTGTGTTTTGTAGAAAAATGATGGTGTTAAATACAATGCACATTTTCAAAACAATGCAAAGACAGGATAGAATAACTGGTCCTATTGATTTCATAAGGTTGTCATGTCTGCCTGCAAACACACAAGCAACCACAAGATGGCAGGAAAGAGATTCTATAGATCAGTGATGGCGAACCTTTTTGCCGCCGCATGCTAAAAGTGCGTGTGCATGCGTGTGACAGCTTGCCCGCGTGGCCGCACCCATAATGAAATGTGTGCAAGAACTCCCCGCTTGCCCTACCCCATGTATGTGTATACAACCCCCACGCTTATGCCCTGCCCACTGCGCATGCATGTGTGACCTCCCCATGCTCCCCCACCCCCATGTATGTTCCCCCCTCACCCATTTTTTGCTTTTAGGTTGGTGCAGGAGGCTTGCCAGGGCCAAAACTGAGTGTTGGGGGGCTTGCATGGTGCCCCCATGCCCTGTTTTGGGCCTGGAAGGCCTCCTGCACCAACCTGGAAGCCAAAACAGGGTACAGGGGCACCGCACGAGCCCCCAAAATGCAATTCAAGCATCACCCCACGCATGCACCCCGCCTCCTCATGCATGCGTGGCAAGACCCGAAGACCAGCTGGCATGCACGGTGGAGCTGCACTGGGATGGTGGTTGGCATGTCCACAGAGTGGGCTCTGCGTGCCCCCTCTGGCATTCACGCCATAGGTTTGCCATCATGGCTGTAGATTGTCTACTTGTTGTCCTCTAGTGGTACCAGAAAATTTTGTAGTGAAGATGTAGTTGTTTTATTCTTTCATGCAAGTCATCTTATATTTTCGTTCTTTGGCATCAAGAAAAGGAACAGTTGCTTACATTAGTGACATCGCATTACAAATCCAATAAAATATGTAGATTCAACTTAATTTTGGACCAAATATTAATTTTAGACCTTGGTCTCTAACCTGTAGATCTGCCTACAAATTGTAACATTTACCTATAGATCCTACGCTGATTCCACTCTGATACAGTTAGATCCTTTGTTTCTGTTAGGTTTCCTTTTTTCCAGTCAAGTATTTTCCGTGTTTTGATATATTCATGTATTCTTTTCTTTTGTTTTGTCCCTGTTTGGATTTACTAAATATTACTTAGCATAAATAATTATATGAACTATTGGTTGTGTTCAGATATGCCCACTATAACTGGGCTATAAAAATGCAGATAGCAATGGTGCTTAGACTTATATGCCGCTCCATAGTTCTTTACAGCACTTTCTGAGCAATTTACAATGTCAGCATATTGCCCCCAACAATTTGAGTCCTCATTTTACCAACCTTGGAAGGCCGAGTCAATTTTGAGCCCCATTAAGATCAAACCTCAGACTCTTGGCAGAGTTAGACTGTAATACTTCATTCTAATCACTGCATCACCAAGGTTCCTGATTTCTGAAGAAAGTAAGAGTAAGAGTTTTGTATATTTATTTCAGTGGTGGGTTTCAAATTTTTTAAGAACTTCTTCCGTAGGTGTGGCCTTCTTTGTGGGAGTGGCTTGTCAGCCATGTGACTGGGTGGGAGTGGCTTGCCATCCATGTGACTGAGTGGGAGTGGCTTGCCATCCATGTGACTGGGTGGGCGTGGCTAACTTATAAAATGTGGTGAAACTCACTTGACAAGGCTCTTTCTTAGCAACCAAAATGTTGGCTCAGAAACTCTGGCATTTGAAGCACCCAAGTCTTAAAGCTGTCAAGTTACAAGACCCTTGCACCCCGAACGCTTTAGAAAAAAAACAACAGGGATGTTCAAACTTGACAGCTTTAAGACTTTAAGGTTTAGATAGGAGTCTTAGAGGTGGGCGGGGCAATTGGTGAGCCAGCCAATCAGTGAATGGTGGGTGGGTCAAGCATGGTGCGGACAGATGGGGGAGGGAGCTGGAACCGGTTCTAAACATCACGGTAGATTTGTGGAACCTCTTCTATAGAAGAGGTTAGAACTGGCAGGAACCCACCCCTGATTTATTTGATGCATCTTGTGTTTTGGATTTTTGCAAGTACATTGCAAAAGTACATTTTACTATTTTCTCCTACTATCTTCTTCATCCAACTGGTTTTCTCAGTGATTCTCACAACTTATTTATTTCTTACACTTTGCCCTTTTTAACCAATAATTCTCCTTAAATACAGCTATTTTTTTTAAAAAAAACCTGTTCAGGTTTCTACTCCTCCAAAATTATATTTAGCAAGCAAACCATTAATTAAATTCCAATCTTAGCCCTGACAGCAAGCATGTTTATTTTTTAACTGAAGAAACACTTTTTCCTGTAAAATCCTACTCCTTATTTCAATGTTATAGTCTCATCTATAATTCAAAGTACAGGCCAGATATTTATATTGCAGTTTCTGTATTTATTTTCCTAATCATATAGCATCCAATTGATATATTGGGTAGATATTCCAATTCTCCAAAAAAAATCTTACTGTAATCATGGCAATTTAGGTAATCCAAAAATGCAAATAACAGGAAATAAAGGTTTTATAGGGAGCAAAATATAAATAATATAAATATGCTTTCAAATCTTTTTTGTGGGTTCATTGCACTTCAAACGTTCCTGCAATCTGCTACATATGTAAATAAATGAGTTATTTGTGTGTCCACATATCAAATCTATCTTGGACTTTTAGAGTCTCATGGCGAACATGGACTGAACATGCCATTGCATTGTGATCTAATTCCATCAAAAGAATTCTCCTCTCCTGGATTCCTTCTTCCTGACTTCCATTCAGTCATCCATGCTGCTTTTTTTGAAACTGGGTACTTTTTATTTTTCTATTCAGACAGAAATTTGGAGCTTAATAGGCCCAATAGCCTCATGTTGTGGCTAATTTGCTGCAAGTTTTTATGGAAATGTCTCATAGGACTTTTAGTAAAAGCTTACTCTTTGCTCAAAGAATCGTTCCTGGCCCTTAAGTTGGCTTTTGGTCATCTGAAGTGGTCTCCAAACCCAGCTCAACAGAAATTCACTTTATATTATGCTTCTCTGGAACAATAATAAAAACTAGCATTAGTTCTTCCCCATAATTGGGTTTTTGTGGAAATCAATGCAGACAGGTTATGAGCATTTGAGATCAGGATGAAGTAAAGAATGAGTCTAGACTAAAGTTAATTAAGACTCTGTAAAACATAATAGAACAGCAGTCCATGAAAACTTGCTTTTTGTGACTACTTGTTTTTTTCCAGTGCTTATTCTGAAAGATGCCCTGTATGGAACTCATTAAAATGTTACAAGCGGAATGTGCCAAAGAAGGGAGGGAGGGAGGGAGACAGATGAAAGCTATTAAGATTCTAATGTTGACCAACTATTTCTCAATGCTGAACAAGATCTTGGAATGACTCAAAAATTTGACTGTGCAGGTTGAAAGACCTCCCTACATTCTGGGCTTATTATTTCACTTATGGGGGATAGGATAGGATAGGATAGGATAGGATAGGATAGGATAGGATAGGATAGGATAGGATAGGATAGAATAATAGAATAGAATAGAATACCTTGGAGGTCTTCTGGTCCACCCTATGACAAGAAGGGATATCTATACTATCTCAGACAATAGACTATGCAGTCTCTTCTTAAAAACCTCAGTAATGGAGTGCCCACAATTTCTGAAGTCAAGCTGTTCCACTGGTTAATTGTCCTCAATGTCAGGAAGTTTCTCCTTAATTCCAGGTTGCTTCTCCCTTTGATTAGTTTCCCACCATTATTTCTTGTCCTGCCCTCTGGTGCTTTGGAGATCACTTTGGTGACACAAAACTGTTTACCACTTCATACAGCTCTTTTCGAATCTACTACCAAAATCAATCTGTTGCTGTACTTTTAAAGATGAGCCAACTTTTTAAAAAACCACAATAAAGTTGATTCAGAAGTGAGAGCAATATAGAGATTCTGAATAAGGGGAACAATATCTCCAAAATGACCAATCCGCCAGAAGGATTGGCAAGATAATGATGAGAATTTGTTTACCTCTATTCCAAGTATCTCTATGAAAGCCGCAGAATAGCCACTAAATTGTTATTTTGGATTTTGGGGGGGGGGATTTTATTGGGTTTGTATGCCGCCCTATTCCTGAGGGACTCAGAGCGGCTCACAATAAAAAAAGGGGAAGGGATACAAAAAAATAAAAAATAAAACAAACAACAATTTAAAATTATACAACAGCCATAACCTCGAATGGGGCTGGATGGCTCAACAGCCCCAGGCCTGCCGGAACAGCCAGGTCTTAACTGCTTTGCGGAAGGCCAGGAGGGTAGTAAGGGTCCGGATCTCCACAGGGAGATCGTTCCAGAGGGCCGGAGCAGCCACAGAGAAGGCCCTCCCCCGAGGAGTCGCCAGCCGACATTGGCCGGCAGATGGAATTCGGAGGAGGCCTAATCTGTGGGATCTAATAGGTCTTTGGGAGGTAACTGGCAGGAGACGGTCTCTCAAGTACCCAGGTCCAATACCATGAAGGGCTTTAAAAGTAACGATTAGCACCTTGAAGCATGTCCGGAGACCAATAGGCAGCCAGTGCAGCTCGCGGAGGATAGGTGTAACGTGGGTGTACCGAGGTGCACTCACAATCGCTCGCGCGGCTGCATTCTGGACAAGCTGAAGTCTTCAAGCACTCTTCAAGGGCAGCCCCATGTATAGCGCATTACAGTAGTCCAGTCTTGAGGTGACGAAGGCGTGAGTGACTATCTGAAGGGCCTCCCGGTCCAGGTAGGGTCGCAATTGGTGCACCAGGCGAACCTCGGCAAAGCCCCCCCTGGTCACAGCCGACAAATGATGTTCTAGAGTCAGCTGCAGATCCAGGAGGACCCCCAAATTGCGAACCCTCTCTGAGGGGCATGAGAGATGGAATAACTGGACCATCTTTGGGAGGGAGCATCAATAGCCACTCGGTCTTGTCGGGATTGAGCGCAAGCTTGTTCGCTCCCATCCAGACCCTAACAGCCTCCAGGCACTGGCACATCACTTCTACCGCTTCACTGAGTTGGCACGGGGCGGACAGATACAACTGTGTATCATCTGCGTATTGATGATATTTAATCCCGTGCTGGCATATGATCTCACCCAGCGGCTTCATGTAGATGTTAAATAGGAGGGGAGACAGGACCGAACCCTGTGGCATCCCATAATTGAGGGGCCTAGGGGTCGACCTCTGCCCTCCGACCAACACCGACTGTGACCTGTCCGAGAGGTAGGAGGAGAAACACTGAAGAACGGTGCCTTCCACTCCCACCTCCCGCAACCATCGCAGAAGGATACCATGGTCGATGGTTGCTGAGAGGTCAAGAAGCACAAGGATACTGGAGTGACCCCTATCCCTGGCTCGCCAGAGATCATCAATCAGCGCGACCAAAGTTATAGGGAATTCACCAAGGAATCTTGAGATGACAAGAATGGCCAACTGGAGAGATTCAGAAAACAGTCAGACAGAATACAAAGTTGATAGTTACTTAGCTACCTATCAGTTTTTAAAGGCACGATGGGGATAAATCTAATTATGAAAACTGATGTATATTGATAGTGAGAGTCCCATGAAGGTCATTACAGGCAAAAGTTTCACACCTGGTTCCATGATCAGACAAGGAAGTGCTCCCAAAGAACCATAACCTATGTGGATCCCACAACACTGCTGTGAATATGCTGTGAAAAGAAATTAAAAACTCGAAACTCTGACCCCATTTTTGAAAGTACATTTTTTTCTGGGAAAAGACAGCTGCTAGCCAAACTTCATTCCTGCCAAGGCCAGCAATCACCCCACCATGGAAATCCTGGATACAAACGCCACGCCTGCTTCCAGAAGAATCTATGATGAATTTTGAAAATCTCTTTTTAGGGTGTGTATAGAGCAGTGATGGTGAACCTTTTCAGCACCGAGTGCCCAAATCAGAATAGCTGGTAATGGCATGCATGCCCACAAAGATGGCTCTGTGTGCCACCTCTGGCACCCATGCCATCGGTGTGCCATCACAGGTATAGAGGATAGTGTAAACAATATGCAAAGGCAGTCACTGTTCCATGCTAGCTGTTCCAAAATCCCAAGGACCATGTGATGAGGACTTTCATAAAGCCTGAATCAGGCAAAACAATTATATATATAGCAGATTTTTATATACAGCTTCATAGGGCTTTCAGCCCTCTCTAAGCGGTTTACAGAGTCAGCATATTGCCCCCAACAACAATCCGGGTCCTCATTTTACCCACCTCGGAAGGATGGAAGGCTGAGTCAACCCTGAGCCGGTGAGATTTGAACCGCTGAACTGCTGATCTAGCAGTCAGCTGAAGTGGCCTGCAGTACTGCACTCTACCCACTGCGCCACCTCGGCTCCTACTAGTAGTTCCTAATTGAACTACACTTATTTTTATTTTGTTTTGCTTTTGACTATGGCTCCTTCTGTCTTGTTTGTTGTTTCTAAATGAAAAAGAGGAAATTGACACTGCAGAAGCCTTCTTTTTATAAACTTAAAAAAAAATTCTGTTTCATCCTTCTCTCCAAGGCTGCACTTCAGTTTCATTTCAGTTTCAGCCTGGATGGAAGCCTTTTTATTTAGATCCCAGATGAAATGAATCCAAGGTGGCGTCTCATTAACAAAACAAGTCAAGAGGATTTTTCCCCTTCTCCCCTCCCCTCCCCTGTTTATATTATGCACAATACTGACCGAGCCTTCTCTCATTCACTAGCCATCATCTCTTGGTTTCTGAGCTGGTTGATAGGCAGGCCTTGTTTGAAATCAATTGCCTCTTTAGCCATGGACCAGCCTTTGTCATAGCTGGAAAATAGTGAATCAATGTGAGACTCGGCTGGAACGCTTTGCGAATCTCATCTGACTTCTGAGTCCCCAGAAAAGCCAAAGAGACATTTTTATTAGCTGGTGTGTAGCTTTTATTTTGGTTTGAGGGATCCTCTTTTCTTTCTTTTAAACTACTTACTTTTCTTACTTGGCTGGCGGCTGTCCATGCAAACAGTAACTAATACTACCCCACTGTTATTTCGACAAGTCCTGGGGGGTAGCAGGATCTCTTTTTCTTCTCATTCTTCATTACCAGCAAAGTAATTCTCAGCGCCCCCCAATAAAATAAAAGGCTGATGTGCTTACATTTCCATCTCAACTCGATTGCATATCATGACACAACGTTTGAAGAACGTCAAAGGAGAAAAGTAGGCAAGGTGGTATTAGCGTTTTGCTCCATTGGAAACAGGGAGAAAAAATCCTATGGAAAAGATTAAGTCCTTTTAGGAAAAAGAAAACATGTGGTACACAGGATGCATTCCTCTCTTGAACACACACAATTTGAATCCAAATGGCAGGGTCTCAAAAGTTTTCAGAGCACTGTGTAGACTCCTTTATAAAAGACACAATGCCACAGCGTAGGTTGCATGGATTTAGTGTCAACAGAGTTGCCCAAACCTTTGTACTGAAAGGATGACTTGGAAATGTACAAAAAGTTTGTGCTAATGAAATATTTTAAAATGGCCTTTTAGTACAATGGCTTTAAGTCTTGGCAGGGAAAATGTTCTCCTAAATTGGGGCATAATTTATCCTGCAGGATTGACAAATAAACATTGTTATTGTCCCAAGATCTCCAGATCTCCTTTTTAGATTATCCTTTTGAGTAATATAAGTACATTTAGTTACACTGTTGTGTGGTGATGAGCAATTAATCAACATTGATTGATGTTGTTACTTAATCCTAACCATATTTACATCAAGGGGTATCTCACTGTTGTCTCAACAAACATCATCTTTATAAATACATAACAAATAAATACTTTTTGTATTACTGTATTTGTAATTTTATTTACCTTGTTACTTTATGCTAGTATACTAGATTTGTTTGACCACATGAAATTATTTGGGGTGCTTCCAGATCCATTCTTCCTTCCTTCCTTCCTTCCTTCCTTCCTTCCTTCCTTCCTTCCTTCCTTCCTTCCTTCCTTCCTTCCTTCTTTTTTCTTCTTTCCAAATACATAAGAAGAGAAGAATTGTAGTACCTACACAAGCAGGGCAATTTCCATTTCTAAAATTAATTTTCAAAATTTAAAATATTCAGGAAAGGTGAAACATTTTTCTGACCCCAGCATTTTAAGCAAAGTTACTAGCAATCTGGGATGTAAATTATTAAAGGAAAGTCTTTGTTCAACCTAATCGATGCGTAAGAAAACTTTCTAATGGTTGGAATTTATCAGAGTGTCCAAAAAGCCTTCTAGGCCAATTCAGTAGAATCTGTGAGGTGCTTCATCCTACTGCTGCTCCTCAGAAATGGATTGTCTCACCTTTAGCATTTATTAAGGGTTATATAAATATTTTTGTTTACTTGTTTTGTATCTAAGAGACAAAGGTTCAATCTTATGCATGTCATTTGAAAGTATCTCCCCCCCAATCATGTGTAATAGATTACACTCCTTGCAGAGGTAGTTATTCAGCAAGTTCTGACCAGTTCTGGAGAACCAGCAGCAGAAATTTTGAGTAGTTCAGAGAACTGGTAAATACCACGTCTGATTGGCCCCATCCCCATCTATTCTCTGCCTTCTGAGGCCCAAGTGATCAGGAGGAAATGGGGGATTTTGCAATAACCTTTCCTTGGAGTGAGGTGAGAATGGAGATTTTACAGTATCCTTTCCCTGCCATGCCCACCAAGCCACGCCCACCAAGCAACACCATGCCCACCAAGCCATGCCCACAGAACCGGTAGTAAAAACATTTTAACCCCACCACTGGCTCCTTGGTAAGCATAGATAGAATTGTAGTCTAATATAACTTTCTTTGAAGACCAATGATTGACATCCTAGTCATAGTAAGCGTATGACCTCTGAGATACAACTTCAGCAATATAGTAAGATGCTATTGTGTAAGAATTGCTTAAGTCTACCCACTTTCCTAATTCAATGATGATATGTCAACTTTCAGAAGAGTGAGAATGTTAATGTGTAGTAAAACAAAGCATGTTTCACTGTGATTGAGAAATGAGATGCTTTGGCCCCTTGTTGGTTTAATTTTAGTACAGTACAGCAAATCCCTGTGTTTAGATATCTTCCTTTCAGCTTTTCAGATATTATACACATCAGAATTCATATAGTGGTCCAGGGGGATTACAAATCTTATTCAAAATAAGAAAAAAACCAATTGGCTCACTCTAGCTTATGCAGAAACTTTTACTTTATCTCTGCTGTTTATGTTCTCAATGTGGTATGTAGGGATCACTATTGTTTGAAATATCATTGGATGGTATTTATATCCATTGGGGTAAGGCAATGGCATTTTTCATAAAATCAGCAGCAACATTTTCTCAATTTTACATTTGAATTTGTTAAATTTATTTATTTCTTAAATACACATCCAACTTTTTTTTAGAAGTTCAAGAAAGTCAAGAATGGAATTTCTTCCTATTGGATTCTTGAATTCAGCAAAAACTTTTCAGAAGAGATGTGCTTCCTTGTCTCTTAAAACAAGGCTGCCAGTTTGCTTCCTGGTGCAATTCAAGGTGCTGGTTGTTGCCTTTAAAGCCCTTCATAGCTTGGGACCAGGTTATCTGAGAGACCCAACCCATTCAAGTGGGGAGACAGGGAATGTTGGGGGAGATACATCTGGTGGGACCCAGAAGAAGGGCCTTCTTTGTGGTGGCTCCCTCTCTCTGGAACATCATTAGAATTAGAATGCCCCCCACTCTAATTCTTTTCTGGAAGGTGTTGAAGACCTGGTTCTGCCAGCAGGCCTGGGGAACCCAGAGTGGGATGGAGCCCATTAAATGTCTCATGTGATCTATTGTTGCTGTGTGGGAGGTGGAGGGTGATTTTATTATATTGATTTATTGGAGTCTTTTTATTAGTTTTGCTGTTTAAAATGGGGTTTTATACTACGTAAGCCGCCTTGAGTTGCCCCGGGCAAATAGGTGGCAATATACATTCAATTATGAATGAATGAATGAATGAATGAATGAATGAATGAATGAATGAATGAATGAATGAAGCAGAGACTCATTTAATCAACAATAGGCCCGGAAACACAGAGATAGTGCGTTAAAGACCTTTTCTCCATCTTCCAATTTTCCTAATGGTCACAATGGACTCATAATGTACAGATACGCTTCAAACTCCACCTTCTGATTTATGTCCACGAGTAATTTGTGAAGTAAGAGGGGGGGGGTCTATGAGACAGTGAATCACTCAAATCACCCCCTTGAGTTTTCTTGGCTGTGTGTGGACTTTAAGCTGGATTTCCTGCTCCCAGTCCCATGCCTTTACAATGATACATGGATTAATTATGTCTCCCATATCCCACCCAAACTCTATTTGAAAAGCCATATCTTTAAAAAAAAAAGGTGCATTGTTTAAGAATTTTGTACACTTAAAAAAAAAAGAGGACTGTGTTGGAAGTAGAAAATATAGTAGTTAAAAGACTGTAGAGATTGTTGGTCATTGAGGTCATGGTTGTCCCAAAGATGCTTTTTTAGGAAGCAAGTGAACTTTCTTCCTTTTTCTTTTTTCTTTGAGGACATTTCACTTCTCATTCAAGAATCTTCTTTAGCTCTGACAGGATAGTGGGAAAGAGAAGATTTATATTCTTTGCAGGCAGCGGGTCATTTGCATCCTTTTAGAGGGTCGTCAAAGCACACTTTTATAGTTAAAAGAGTGAAAGGGCTGGACTTGATTAGTATCTGGAGGGGAAACTACAGGTAGCCCTCACCTAATGGTAGTAATTTGAATCAGCAACTCTGTCACTAAGTGATGCAATTCTAAAGGGTGACATCATGTGGCTGCACATTTGTTGTTAGGCAAATCCTGCACAGTTGCAGCATCTCTGCTGTGGTGGCGGCACACTGGTTAGAATGCATCATTGCAGACTGCTTCTGTTGTCTGCCTGCTGCCAGCAGTTCGGCAGTTCGATTCTCACAAGCTCAAGGCTGAGTCAACCTTCCATCCTTGCGAGGTCAGTAAAATGAGAATCCAGATTGTTGAAGCAAGACACTGACTCTGTAAACTGCTTAGAGAGGGATGTAAAGACCTGTGAAGTGGCATATAAGTCTAAGTGCTACTGCTATCCCATGGTCACATGATGGCCATTTTACAACTTCCAGCCAGCTTCCTCACTGACTTCGCTGTTTTGAAGGTTGCAAATGGCAATCATGTGACTGTGGGACATTCTGCTTGTCATAATGGTGAGCTGTTTGACTTTAAATTCCTTGTTTATTTTAAAGGCAGGACTTTTCTTTGTAGGACTAATGAATAAACAGTATTTTTTTTTAAAAAAAAAAAAACAAATATGGAAGATTATTTCAGTACAGGCAGTCCTTGATTTACAACCACCATCGAGCCCAGAATTTATGTTGCCAAGTGAGAAATGTGTTAAGTGAGTTTTGCCCCATTTTATGACTTTTCTTGCTGCATTTGTTAAGTGAATCACTGCATGTTGTTAAATTAGTAACATAGTTATTCAGTGAATCTGGCTTCCCCATTGACTTTGCTTGTCAGAAGGTGGGAAAAAGTGGTCACATGACCCTGGGATACTGCAATCGTCATAAATATGAGTCAGTTGTCAAGCATCCAAACATAAATCGTTTGACCATAGGGATGCTGCAACAGTCGTAAGTGTGAAAAATGGAGACAAGTCGCTTTTTTCAGTGCCATTGTAATTTTGAATGGCCACTGAATGAACTGTGGTAAGTCAAGGACTATTTGGCTGACATGGATAAATGGACTTATTTGATTTGAGGGGGAAAAACGTAATCTGCATTTATTGGTGACTGAAAGCCTCTTAGGGATTTTTCAGTGTGAAAAATGAAATAAAATGTGACTTGTGGTTCTGTTCATTATGCAAAGAAGGTTGATATAATGTAACTTTAGAGGGAGGGGTCAAACTGTATTGTATTTGATGTATAACTGCTTTGAAGAATATCAGAAGTCACTTTTTTATTGCCCTGGGAAATTTGCTAAAAAACTTGGAGACAACATGACTGTATAAATGGAGCCATCAAGAGTTGAGATCAACCTGAGGGAGACTTTACTTTGTATGTCTTTAGAATGTCCACATTTGCTTGATTGATATGGAATATGCAATATAATCTAGAAATAATCAATTTACCTTAAAGTCTATTCCTTCCTTCCTTCCTTCCTTCCTTCCTTCCTTCCTTCCTTCCTTCCTTCCTTCCTTCCTTCCTTCTTCTTTCCTGTCTCTTTCTTTCTTTCTTTCTTTCTTTCTTTCTTTCTTTCTTTCTTTCTTTCTATCTTCTTTCTTGCTTCCTCTCCTGCTCTGTACTTTTGGATATTTGATGTCCTGAGACAAATGGCTCATATCATCCTTAACTCCTTGAAAGACAGGTATTTTAAAAATGTTTATTATAGCAAGATACAGTGAATGTCAACACATTTCTCTTAAAATAAAATATTGTTTATTATAAATCAATCAAATCAATCCCTATAATTACTTTAAAGACCAGAACACTAAGAATCCAGTTAAGTCAAGCTTATCTATCTTTTAAATGGGTTTCAAAACCAGTAGTGTAAAAAGAAAAAGCATCGTTATTTAAAACTCAAAGAAAATCATTCATAGCATATAGCACATGAGTGAATCTGAAGGAAATTCTGCATCTAAAGATTTTTCATTACTATTATGTTGACTAGTAATTACCTTAAAACATAATTTGAGAATAATTTGCGAGTCTGTCCTTGGCATATATCTGAAAAAGGCAAGCTTTGTTTGCTTTCATATACAATAAATTGATTTTAAAATCAACAGGAATCACTAATGCTTACATATAGACTAGTTAAGAAAAAATTGTGTTATAATTTATGGAATTTAAGAAAGCCCATGAAGTCTAATCCATAATCTAGATAAGAGTTTCTATTAAATGTCATAATGCATTCAAAATATTGTATGCTTTTAATAGATTGGGCTGTTTGGTCTAGTGGCTTAGAGTTACTACATCTTGAAAACTATGATGTTAAGAACAGCTCTGAATTTCTGTTTACTACCCCAAAAGCAAATGATGTTATTTAGCCCTCAGATACAAAGGCATTATAGAAAGCATGTTTCTAGTTAACTCAAATTATATACTAAACAACCACAAATGACAACCGATAAGCTCTTAACACTGGGCTTCCTCTTGGATGCAGCAAATGTGAACTGTACTATTAGTCATGTAAATAAGGAGTGTGGTAGAGTCATAATGAAGCTAGATAGCCACGTGGCTGTCTGCTTTTATTATCGTAATTATAAAATGTGTGAGTGGATGCATCCCAGCCGTTCAGACGTTATGAAGCCAGTCCAACAGACTGTGAAAAAACATACAATGCTCAGAGTTGTTTTACTTTTAATTAGCTTGTGTACTGTAAAGAACAAAACTTTTAAAATGACATCTGCATCTTATGCACTATAATCACATGCCATTAGAAGCCCTTTTCTCCCTTCTGTTTCTGGTGGCCTTCCAAATAGACACAGCGCATATTGTTTGAAAGCCAATTATAGTAGAATATAGGATATTTAAAAGGGCCGCGATGGCTCAGTGGCTAAGACGCTGAGCTTGTCGATCAGAAAGGTCGGCATTTCGGTGGTTCGAATCCCTAGTGCTGCATAACAGAGTGAGCTCCCATTACTTGTCCCAGCTTCTGCTAACCTAACATTCGAAAGCGTGTAAAAATGCAAGTATAGGGGCATAAAATTTTGAAGAGCCAATAATGATGGAAACATGGGAAAATATATGGGTAAGAAATGTAAAATTTATGCAAGCCCAAAACCTGAGAGATAATTTTTACAAGATGTTTTATAGATGGCATTTAGATCCTTAAAAATTAGCTTGTATGTATTCAAACTTACAACCTAAATGCTGGAGATGTGATTGTGTTGATGCTACATATTATCATATATGGTGTACTTGTAAAAAAGTCAAAGCACTTTGGATAAAAATACGGTGGATTATTCAAAATATTCTTAAAAAGAGGATAAAGTTTATTCCTCGGTTATTCTTGTTAGGTATAATTACAGATTGTACAGTTATAGAGACAAATTTGATTCTGAATTTAACAACGGCAGCAAGATTGTTGGTGGCGCAGTATTGGAAGAAGGAAGAATTGCCTACCATTCAAGAATAGACGTTAGAAGTAACAAATTTAGCAGAGATGGCTAAAATATCAGCATACCTCAAGGACTATTCAGATGAGAAATACAAGCTGAAATGGAGAAGATGGATTGATTATATTCCAAATAAATAGGGACTAAGAAATTTCAGATAGCTTATGAATGAATGAACAAGGAATGTTACAACTTATCTAAAGTTAGCTTTACAAAAGGGGATGCTAAAGTTAGTTAGTTTATTTTAGTGTATGGTTGCTAAATGTTTATACCCTGTATTTGCTCTGGGAGGTTGGGGGGGGAGGGGATGTGGGATGGGGGGGAGGGAGGGAAGGGGAAAGGTATATAATTGTAAAACTCATAAAACTTTTAATAAAAAAATGCAAGTATAAAAATAGAGACCACCTTTGATGGGAAGATAATAGCACTCCATGGACCTTTGGCATTTAGTCATGCTTGCCACATGACTACAGAGACATCTTCGGACAGTGCTGGCTCTTTGGTTTTGTAATAGAGATCAGCACTGCCCCTAGAGTTGGGATTGACTAGCACATATGGGCGAGGGGAATCTTTACCTTTACCTATAGGATATTTTCTGTTGATCAATGATAGATGATTGAAGCTTTCATGATTAGGGCTCCAGGTGACAATAGCTATTTCTTACTTCCTTATTGTTAACAGTGGATTCAGGACCACTATGAGAAATAGAGCTATAGAATGCAATTCATTCGGGCATAGGTTGGATCTAGAGATCTGGTTTAATCATGCTCAGTAGAATGCTTGCCATTTCTCTTATAAGGTTGATCAGGTTTTAAAAAAAACCTGACTTTTTGGAAAGACTAACTTGGAAGATGCACAAGTATTGCATAATTAAGAGAAAGAGAGAAAAAAACACAAGTAGTATTTGGTGTGTGGAAATAGTCCTGTAGTTGGAGTAATGAAAACATTAACTCAAATCTCACTGGAAGAAAACAGCTGTGTAATAAGTTATGGTTAGAATTTCCCCCCCCCCCTGAACTGGATGTACAATATGCATCTTCCATCTATAGAAAGGCCTGGGAGTTTAGACAATGAATGTTGTATGCAGCTGTTATGTAATATCTCACCAAAATGACCAATATAGTGTTTAAAAGATGGGAACGTAATGCTAAATTTTAATTTAGCTCTCAGCATTGCTGACCAGCAACAGTACACAGCATATCATAAACAAGGTCATACAAATGAGTGAAGCTCCATCTGTGCATGCATGAGATGCAGGTCATACAAGAAAACACACACACCCTCTGGTCCATGGGAAAACCTTTCTCTCCATGGAACCGGTCCCTAGAGCCAGAAAGGTTGGAGGCTGCTGGCTTAGATAACATGCTAATATACATACAAATTTGTACAGAACAAAACAGAATTTTCATGAACGTTATGTTAAAAGGGATGCAGTGGCTCAGTGGCTAAGACACTGAGCTTGTCAATCAGAAAGGTCATCAGTTCTGCACTTCGAATCCCTAGCGCTACATAATGGAGTCAGCTCCCATTACTTGTCCCAACTTCTGCCAACCTAGCAGTTCGAAAGCATGTAAAAATGCAAGTAGAAATAATAGGGTCCATCTTTGATGGGAAGGTAACAGCATTCCATGCGCCTTTGGCATTTAGTCATGCTGGCCACATGACCACGAAGACGTCTTTGGACAGTGCTAGCTCTTCGGCTTTGAAACAGAGATGAGCACCGCCCCTTAGATTCAGGAGTGACTAGTAAATATGTGCAAGGGGAAACTTTGTAAAGGTAAAGTTTAGCTATGTTAAAATAGAAAATTTCGGGATTTGGGGAAATTTTGGAAAATTAATATCTTTTACTAAGGACTACCAATGGCTGTTTAAAAATCTCTAATCTAGGAAAATCCTTCACTTTGCAATTGCTATTCAATGAGCTTTACAATCAGTAAATTCTTCTAATTTAACTGTGGATTAAAATTAAATTAAAACCTAATACATTGTCAATGAAATATTTTTTGCTGTGTTTTACTTGTTGCCTTTTTCATCAGCTGAGATTGCCAATCCAATATTTTTTAAAAACTTTGTTTATAGTTCCAAGATAACAAGACAAGATATTCCAAGATACCTTATAAATAATTACTACATGCCATGAATAAAAGTTCCATCGACTCTGGGTTGCCAAATCCAACTAAGCATCATAATCCCATAGCTTTAACATTCTATTTAAATGTTCGTCTCATTGGGAAGAATAGTCAATGGATTTATAAGTTGAAAGGAGCTATTAAGTTTTAGAGATCCCAAGAGTCTTTCTATTTGTCAAGAATGGGTCTAAAAAGAAATTTTAGGATTGAATTTCTTACAAAGAATAAGGATGCTGATGGAAAGGCATTTATCGGCCTTTTGTGTGAAACACAACATTCTTTCTGAGGCCATACTCATTTTTCAACACATTCTGTTAGAAAACTAAGCCTTGAAAATACAAGCTGCTGGTTTGGAAACAAATCAGTGGGATATTTTTCTAATGGATTTCAGATTGTCTGCTGTACAATCTATTATTATCAGTCTATCCAGGGTGAAGCAGCATTGATTCACTTCATTGAGCTATCTCTACTCCAGTCACAGGAATGCTTCCCTGCATCACATTGTAAACATAAAGTTCTGTTGATCATTGTCTCCAATTGAGGAGTCAACATTAATCATTTTTAATATATAAGTCATCTTATATAGGGATAGAATAAAGGGATAGAATCAAGATCACATGAAGTGTTAATACCACTTTATAATGCCTTGGTAAGGCTACACTTGGAATACTGCATCCAGCTTTGGTCACCATGATGTAAAAAAGATGTGGAGACTCTAGAAGAGTGCAGAGAAGAGCTTCAAAGGTGATTTAGGGGACTGGAGACTAAAACATATGAGGAACGGTTGCAGGAACTGGGTATGTCTAGTTTAATGAAAAGAAGGACTAGGGGAGACATGATAGCAGTGTTCCAATATCTCAGGGGTTGCCACAAAAAAGAGGGAGTCAAACTATTCTTCAAAGCACCTGAGGGTAGAACAAGAAGCAATGGGTGGAAACTAATCAAGGAGAGAAGCAACTTACAACTGAGGAGAAATTTCCTGACAGTTAGAACAATTAATCAGAGGAACAGGTTGCCTCCAGAAATTGTGAACGCCCCAACACTGGAAGTCTTTAAGAAGATGTTGGATAGCCATTTTTCTGAATTGTATAGAGTTTCCTGCCTAAGCAGGGGGTTGGACTAGAAGACCTCCAAGGTCCCTTCCAACTTTGCTATTGTATTGTATTATATCTTTCTTGTTAATGCTGCTGGAAGTGTATTTTGTGCAGATGTGCCCAATTGCAAAATATCATTGAATAACACAATATGGGTATTACTTACAATAGTTCACTGAATGACTGTTCAAAGGTACAATGGCATTAAAAATGTGACTTATGACTGTTTTTCACAGTGTAGCATCCCCATGATCATGAGGTCAAAATTCAGATGCATGGCAACTGATTCATATTTATGACCATTGCTGTTTCCCACCAATGCATATGACCACCTTTTGCAACCTTCTGACAAGCAAAGTCAAAGGGGAAGGCAGACTCACTTAACAAACTGGTCATTAGTTTATCAGCTACTGGGATTCACTGAACAATTGCATCCAGAAAGCTTGTAAAATGGGACAAAAGTCACTTAACTTAATGTCTCACTCAACAACAGAAGTTTTGAACTCGGAGGAGGTGCCAATGTTGTGATGATACAGATGTGCAGTCTCGATTCTCCGAGACTGCGGCTGATACTTTTGCCACTGGGTGGTCCAATCGGACCTAAACCATCCTGAAGAGACGGTGAGCAGGAAGCATATGTCTTGCTGACCTCAGGTACATCACAAAGTCATCAATGCAATTCATGCCGGCGACAAAAAATCTAGCCAAGAGTGACGAAGTCGGAGCGGCTCCAAATTGGAAGGATATGGAAAGAGAAAGTGTTTCCAGCTGGTGAGGAACTTGTACTGTTTTAAAAAGAGACTGCCTATAAAAACTTAAAAATTAATTTAAATTGAAGAATAGAAGAGTCAAGCGGCGGAATTAAATTTGGAATGGTTTTGGACAGTGGTTATCTTACTTTTTAAATGCTATCTTCATGGATGGAATTTATGCAAGCCTTTTAAAATGAATGGATTAAGTTTTCTTCTATTTTTTCTTTTATTATTCTCTGTAACCTATGGTCTAAAATTGTCCTCTTTCATTACTGTGGGTGTCATTCATCTTTCATTAATGTGATGGGCCAAGTTACATTTTACAACCCTGTGATTTTAATATGAAATGATAACAAAGAAGACAAGATGGCCATCCATTGATATATCTGTCCCTTCACTTGATAGAAAATCTTTGGGGCAGTGCTCCATAGGGGGCAAGACCCCCAGTTTAATGAAGCTGGGCTTAAAGGAAATGGTCCAAGGAATCTTCAAAACATTATTTATATCATTCTTCCCATGTCACAGAATGAGTTGAAGTGATAATGGCTTGCCTGAGATTTTAAGTAAAAAAGAAACAATAAGAAATGCCAATCATATTAACATTTTCCAAGCTGGAAAGGCCCCAGTTCATTACATATTTTCTTTCCATCCACTTCTTCTCCAAATCTAGTACTAAAACATGGGGGCTAGCCAAAAACATTAGACATATATGTGGTTATTTCTTGCAGTCCTGGAATAATCTCATCTAAATTATCTGGATTTGGTAAATCAAGGGTATCCTTGAATTTAATCATACTTGATGTTTTCTTAAGATGAATTTCATTTTGATTTTATTATTTATTTGTTTGTCATATTATAATGAAAATCAAACTCATCATCCTCTTAAAGAATGACTGTATAGATTTTCATGTCATTTTTGGACCATATGGATTTCTCTATCCCTTTAAAATGCAGAAGATGAAAAAATGTGATATTTTATTTGATTCGATAAGAACAGCACTGAGATACAGGCTGCTAGGCTATAATTGCAAAGCTTTCTTCTATTGATGTTGAACTGGCATTAGGGAGTAGAAATTGCCCACTTATCAGAGGTGATATTCAGACGGTATGGACTGGTTCAGGTGAACTGGTAGCTCCAATGATCAGCTGGGCCCACCCACTCAACCCAGCCCTTTCCTGTTCTTTATTTCCTGCTTTATAGCTCATCTCAATTGTGTGGCACAGATGATTCCACCCCCCTTGCTGTTCTACTTACCATTGCTAACTTGGAAGGTAAGCAGCTGAGCTTCTAAATGCTCCATTTTCAGTGCTGCATGCAAGCACTTTAAACTGGCAGCATCCCACCACTGCCAAGTATGCATCCTTAGTGGTCTCTCAACCTTATGCACACCAATAAAGTCCTAACAGCCAACTCAGGTCAACAAAAACAACATGTATCAGTCCAGAGGTGGATTGCTCCCGGTTCGGCACGGATCAGGCAAACTGGTAGTGGTGGCGGCAGGAGGCTCTGTCCACCTGCTCAGAATATGCAGAAATGTTTTGTGCGTGCAATCACAAGCAAATCAGTAGCACCTGGATTTGCAACCCACCTCTGTATCAGTCTTACATAACTGTGCTGATATCCCCACCACCATCATTGTTCAATTTCATGAAAATAAAATTGCTTTGGAAATTTCTTCAAAGGTGATAATTTCAGGAATATTTTCAAATGTGGAATGTGATATTCTTGCACAATCATTGCTACAATGGCACAAATAAGTGTGTATGAATCATCTTTGTTTTACAACACTGTCTCCAGGGGTCTGCAACCTCCCTGGTTTTTCATGCTTCAATTACAATCCACTACAAGACATAAAAATAAAATTCCCTATAGTTTGTATATGTGTACTTCTGAATGTGTGCTTTCAGTGAAGTATAGGAAATTAGGGAGGCTGTAGAATTATAGGAAGATGTAAAACAGAATGTAATACCATCTAACATCTGTTACTGAGCTTGCACTTTATTGATTTTTCTCCCAAAAAAATCTGCACGCTGCCAGATTTTATTACAATTATAAAACATTAATTTTTCAATTCTGGTATCAGCAAAAATTACATAAAGAGTTGATAAAACATTATTTTAAAAAAAGGTTCCTTTTAACCTTGATCAAATAAATCAACTTTATATTCCTTCTTTTTTTCTAACAATCTTAATCTTTAATTGGATCAAATATTGTCAAACAGTTTGGTTTCTTTCTTTTTCTATTTTATCCTATTGCTGAGTTCTTCAGTGTTTTTACAAACGTTTTGTGTTGATCCAATAGAGAAACATTTTTCAGGTTATTCTCTTGTTTCATGATAGTTTAACAGTATATTGCTGAACTGAAAACTGCTGTGATTGGATGATATGAAAATACAAGGTATAATTAGTGAGTTGAAGGGCCAGGATATATAGTTGCCCTTTATAGCATCTGATATAGGATAAAGGGGAAAGCAACATAAAGCTTCATTGGACAAGTAGAAATGCACTCTGTTACTAATTTTGTAGCCTTGGATGTTATAGTTCATGACATGAAAAAGAATATTCTAGTATCATTCATCTTCAAGGGAATTCATAAATGTAATGCATGGATTTTAGTAATGTGATCCAGTGCAGCTAATAACATATTTCCACTCTTGGTATCTGTCTCTCTCATCATCTGTAGTTCGGGATGTGATGTAAATATTTTATGTATCCTAACCTCTTGAAACTACACATATGTGTATCTCTCAACTGGAGATTCACCCAAGGAAGATAACTTCTTTCAGATATGGAGAAATTCAAAAGTTTTCTTTTTTATATCTAGCTAAATGGGTGTTTCCCCCCCCTTCTCAAAGGAAACAAGCTTTAACTCCATTCCCAACATATATTGTTTACTTGGAATAAGAGTTTTTAGAAGAACTACAATTTTCTAGGAAAGTTTGATGTAAACTTTCAGACATGCTAAGAAAGTTTTCAATAAAATAAATAAATAAAACCTGTTTCCAGATATAGCATGCAAAGCTATGCAGGGTAGGAATTGCCTAATATCTGGTTAGGAGTCAAATGTCTGTCTGCTACAAGAAGAATTATTGACATCTCCTTGGGGGCAGGAAACAGTTTGTCATTGACCTCCTTGTTTCATCCTTATACAGGGTCACTGGTTGCTTTCCAGCAGATAAATCTTTATGTGTCCTAACCTAAATCTGCCCTTAACAGCTTCTTCTCACTGGGAAGAGTTTAAAGAAAAACTTGAAGAGCAGAAGCATATTCCAGATGTCACTTATTGTGTCTTATGCATATGCCCCAACCTTGAACTTGGAACCGGATCTTTGATGGGAAAGGGGCAGCATTCAAACTGCCTTTTGAGGATGGCCTGGCAATGTCTGGGCTGCTTCCATAAAAGAGCATCGCTATCGCTGATTCAATGGACTGAATCACAAACAAATATTACAAAATTTGGTGCTGATATATCTTTTCAGGGCTGGGATTATTTTAACCAACATATTATGCATGCATATGTTATAACAGGCTAACGCTTGGTTTCTGCAAACTAGCCTTCTATTAAAGGAAGCCTGAAGAAGTGAATCATCTTTGGCTGTTGAGATTTTTCAAAAAATGAACCAAAACCAAAACAAATGAACAGTCTCGTGATCTTGCTGTACTGGACTTTTCCTATACTTCTAATTGAAGTATAATGTATTTGTGATGCTCCTACAACCAAAAGTTTTTATTTGGCAGAATAATTTTAAAGGTAAAACTAGAGCATCCCCTTGCACACATGTGCTAGTCATTCCCAACTCTAGTGGGTGGTGCTCATCTCTGTTTCAAAGCCGAAGAGACAGCGCTGTCTGAAGACATCTCCGTGGTCATGTGGTCGGCATGACTAAATGTCAATGGCACAGGGAATGCTGTTACTTCCCGCCAAAGCTGGTCTCTATTTTTCTACTTGCATTTTCATGTGCTGTTGAACTGCTAGGTTGGTAGAAACTGGGGCAAGTAATGGGAGCTCAATCCATTATGCAATGCCAGGAATCCGAACTGCTGAATTGCCAACCTTTCTGATCAACAAGCTCAGCGTCTTAGCCACTGAGCCAAATAATATTAGGATTATTATTATCCAATATCTACCTTGGATTTATTACAGAAATGAACTGCTGGAAGTTCCAATCAAGTACAATATTTATTTATATATCTTGAGGAATAAGGAACTAAACATAAATAGCAGCAACAATCAACACAGATGTGTCATAAAATTGAATGCATGGATGTAACTTTTTGTTTGTTTGATTAACTAAGTTACTCCAGGAAAAATCTTTTAACTTGATGACATGTTATCTAAGTACCCTTAGGGAGGTTAATGAGTTTTATTAACAAATTTAATTTATAAATATAGTTGAATTGTATGGCTCAAGAAATTGAAATGAAGCAGGAGACCTACTTATTTATTTTTTTTGCCATTCCTGTGATTTCTTCATAGCTAACACAGTCTTCAAACAAACAAAATATCAGCTCTTTGCCGGACATCACCAGACAGACTTCATAGAAATCAAATTGACTCTATTATCAGCTAAAGTTATATCATCAAAGACATGCTGATGGGGAAGCAGATCATGAACTGTTCATATCCAAGTTCCAAGTTAAGGTAAAGAGAAAGAAGAAAGCCAATCAATTGCCACAATATGACCACAATATGATTTCAAGGAGAACCTCAGAAATTGCTTTGAAGTTCTGAACCTCATTGATTGGGAATTAGAGGCACCGTGAAATGAACTTAAAGAAGTTGTTAGGGATGAATGTGATAAAGAAGCTGCCAAGGATGAAGAAAAAGAAGAAAGCAAACTGTATGTCAGAACAAACTGTGGAAATTGCCAAGAAGATAAGAGAAGCCACAGTGAAGTTTTTTCTTAAAAAAAGAAAAGTCTCAGAAAGTACTCAGCAAAGATTTTTCAGAGAACTGTTAGAAGAGAAAAGAAGCAGCATGACAACATCTGTAAAAGCTACAGAACTCATGGAATATCTTCTGTAGTATGATAGGTAAAAGAAGAAGACACAGTAAAGGTTCTAACCAAGCTACATCAGCAACTCTGAAAAATAACACAGTGGCTAACAGATAGGAAGAGGTCAATTTATGTTCCAAGAGACTTAACAAGAGTGTGCAATTATTCTTAATTTCACATACTAGAAAATATCTTTAATATCACATGCTAGAAAAATAACCTCCAAGGAACACCCAATGCAGATTAGTTACATGAAAAAGAGGTGGAAAGCCAGCTTCAGAAAAACCCATGGAACATGAAACATTATTTCTGATGCAGTTTATAGAATTGTCCCAAAGGTGCTTTTTCAAGAGGCAACTGGACTTTCTGGGTTTTCTTTGAAGACGTTTTGCTTCTCATCCAAGAAGCTTCTTCAGCTCTCAGAGAGAAGATGTTTTTCAAAGAAAAACCAGAAAGTTCAATTGTCTCTTGAAAAAGCACATTTGGGACAACCCAGTGGTCAGATTCAACTGGGGTAACAACCAGCATGTGCAGTGCATTTAAAAATAGCTCTAAAACTTACCTTCTACTGCATCCCCGGTGAATAAAGCAGCTGAGGTGCGATAATCCACTCTGCTGCACCTTTCAGTTAGGCTTCAAACAAAGGAAATATAGGACAGACTAGCGGAGGGGTGGGTGGATGGGGCCAACTGATCGCTGCAATTACTCGTTCACCCAAACCAGTCCAAACCAGCTGAATCCCACACCTGGGACAACCATGATCTGGATGACTGACAATTTATATAATTGTGAAAGCCAAAGAATACCTCAGAAAAGTCCATTGATGCTTCATTGATTGTGGGAAGTCCTTTGATTGTGTTGATAATGTCAAGCTTTGGAAAGTGTTTGGAAAAATTGGGAATCCCAGAACATCTCATTGCCCTCCTGAGATACTGTTTAGAAAAAATCACATTGCAAATAGTATATGGTGAAACAGACTGGCTCTAGGTTGGCAAAAAGTGAGACAAGACTATATATGCTCCCCTTATCTATTCAACACATCTCCTAAATATATATTAAGGGAAGTTGTAATGGAAGAAGATTATTGATTTTAAAATTGGAATGAGAAATGTCAATTATGTGCAGTGCGTTGATGATACTACCTTGATGGGCAAAAGTAATATGATGCACAAAAGGTAACTTCAGTACAATATGCACACCAGTTTATATGATTCAAACCAGTTTGTTATTTTGTAGAATTAGGCTTACTTCGAAACATTTCAAAGCAACTTTTAATTGCACTTGTAATAGTACAACATCAAGCGTTCTAAAATCTGTACAAATGCTTCAATAAATACTATTGTTCACAACAAAAACTGTTTTCAATCTTTCCACCCCCTTAATTTGCAGACTTTTCATTCTGGTTAAAGGAAGATTAAACTTTTCCATCAAGCATTTTTGTAAGAAATGGTTGGGAAAAAATTTATGTATGAAGTGTTATGCAAATTATTTCATTAAAAGCAACATTGGAGATGAATCTCTATAAAGATTAATGGAAGCATGCAGAGTTATGAGAATGGGAAGAAAAAGTACTGCAGTTTCCATTAAGCTTTTATTGTTTTTACGGTCCTGTGGGAAGCTGTCATTGTTCCTTTACTGCCGTGCTTATTTTTGGAGTTGTATGGATCACTGTAATTATAAAGCCCTTCCAGCAAAGATGTACCAATATATAATTTTTAAACAATTATTGTGGAGAAACTAAGGTAAATATTAACATCTGTAAGGGACATTCATCACCAAACCACTAGGGCTATGCAGTTGTTATTGTAAAAACTGAAGATCATAAATGCCTGGTCTTTATAGGACACAACTGACTGCCACTGTCCAATATTATTTAAGAGAAACCTTAACCAAAATGAGCTGTGACATCTAAATCTAACTTTAGAATTGTCTAAAATAGTTAACCTCTAAATTTTAATTGTTGTTAGCATGCAATACCTCACCAAGACCTCTCTGAATGTCTTGAAATATCTTAGTAATAATTTATTATTGCACTGGTGTAGCTGAGTAGTAAATGTTGAGTAATGTTGCATTTCAATGGAGAAATCTCAGATTAATAACTGCTCAGCACACCTGCTATTTAGTATGTCTTTATTATTTATTACAATGACTAATAGCTGCCTTTCAAGATAATAGTCCTCCCAACTTGGCTTACAAGTGAAACAATTATAAATAAAATAAAACAATAAATATTATTTTAAAAGGAGGAGGATACTAAACCTCTAGAATTTTCTCACAGGGCAGTTGATGTAATGGCCCTATTTGTGACACAGGGATTGGGGAAGAGACAGAAGAGGACAGGGCTTCAGGAGCAGCTGTCTACCTACCTCATCTCTCTGATGTTGGGGAGATAATAATTGTGGTTGGTGCAGAATTAATTATGTTTTGAGTACTCAAACTGCTATCATAAAATATATGTTTTATTTTATTTTATTTTATTTTATTTTATTTTATTATTTTATTTTATTTTATTTTATTATTTTATTTTATTCTATTCTATTCTATTTTATTTCATTTTATTTTATTCTATTTTATTTTATTTTATTTTATTACTTTACTTTTTTCATGCATTAGATGAATCATGGTATGTTGTTGTTATTAGTTATGAAGTCATGTCCGACCCATTGTGACCCCATGGACAACATTCCTCCAGGCCTTCCTGTCCTCTACCATCCTCTGGAGTCCATTTAAGCTCAAGCCTATTGCTTCCGTGACTCCATCCAGCCACCTCATTCTCTGTCATCCCCTTCTTCTATTGCCCTCAATCGTTCCCAGCATTGGGCTCTTCACTAGTGAGTCCTTTCTTCTCATTAGGTGGCCAAAGTATTTGAGTTTCGTCTTCTGGCCTTCTAAAGAGCAGTCAGGGTTGATCTGCAGTCCCCATCAGTGGTGGGTTCTGGCCGGTATGGCCCAGTACAGCCATACTGGTAGTAGCGGGGAGCTTCTGACAGCATACTGGTACACTGGCTCATTTGGCCCACCCGCCCATCTGCCTTCTATACTGGTTTTTAAAGCAACTAGCCAGTTGCACACACGCACACAGCGTGCAGTGCCTATTTGAGCTCCAACATGCAACTGGGTGTTGCAGGGGCAGTGGAGTGCACATGTGTGCAAGGAGTGTGTGCATGAAAGGACGCACAGCCCCGTGAGCACCGTACCAGAAATGACAGGGAGAGGAACCCAACACTGATGCAGTGACTGTGTACGTATGTTGATTGTGACTAATGCTTTAACTGATTTCAATGGGTAATTTTAAATATTCTCATCATGTCACTTGCTGCATGAAAAAGAATCCTCCTTTGGTTCACAACTAAATCATCCTTGGTAAAAGAAAAATAGTCATTTTAGATCTCTCCCCCGCCTCACTCTATTACAAACTATTGAACAATACAAACATTGAATATCTTGTATAAGTTATTGCTATTTAACACAATGCTATTATGACTGATCAGGTAATGCACAAGGGACTGCAAAGCAGCTGAGCAGATACAGCTAATCATATTGCATTTTTAATTTAAAATTAGAACCAGGCTGAGAAACATTCCTGTATTTTCTTCCTTTCACGTTTTCATGTAAATTGGTGAACGAATGTCATATTATTTGCTCATATTCAGTTACAAGTTGTTCAAATTTTAGAATTTGGTAGAGTCTTCTGTCCAGTACTTTAGACTCTTCGGTTCTGCACTTTTCAATTAAATCCCACGAAGAAGAGGTGGTGCAGTGGTCAGAGTGCAATACTGCAGGTTACTTCAGCTGACTGCTAGCTGCAGTTCAGCAGTTCAAATCTCACCAGGCTCAAGGTTGACTCAGCCCTCCATCCTTCTGGGGTGGATAAAATGATGACCCAGATTGTTGGGGGCAATATGCGAACTCTGTAAACCACTTAGACAGGGCTGTAAAGCACTGTGAAGCAGTATATAAGTCTGAGTGCTATTGCTATTCCCCCCCCCCCAAATGGTGCTATCTACTGATAGACAACCATATTAGATACAAGGAGGTTCAGCAAAGTGACTCGCTCACTTTCCCCACCCAAATCTTTACAACCAAATCAAAGTTTCCCATAGTTAGTTTAATTCACCTGTCTCTAAGCTGTGAATATGAATGTAATGCAAGGAAACAGATTTCCTCTTCATTTTCCCCTTCATTAAACAACAAAGAATAAAGAAAAGAAACATCTCTTCTTCAGAATTTGAAGAGATACTTCCAATTCAAACAAATTCTGTCTGATACACAACAGTGTTCTATCTTCATAACTCAGTATAAAACATATTTATTAATTATGATGCAATAAAGAAAATAAAGTATTTACTTTGTCAGGATTCCAAGAATTCAGCAGTAGAAATAATGCACTTATCTCCACTGGGAAATCTCACTTGATGGATCAAATGTAATTTTCTAGAAAAGCAGTGTTGCCTTATGGTGAATCTTATTGAGCACACTTATTCGTGAACCATGGCAAGTTGTTTGAATAAGAAACATCTCGGTTGGAAATCATATAGTCCAACCCAGCTGTGTTTATTTCAGTGCTTGCATATTCAAATAAACACCAACTGTTTATTTGTGTGTATGATCCATATACATATGTGAACATTCAAATAAATGCTCTCAGAAGTTTATTGAAAATATGTCAGAGGTAAAAAGGGAGCATGTGCGGTTGACTCTAGCTCTAAGCAATTTTGCTGGTTAAATCAGATACTAATGTTAAAATCTTGGATGGATGCACTTTTTCAAAAAAAAAAAAAAAGCAGATTAGATTGATTCAGCCAATGATTCAGCCTTTGTAAAATACAAGTGGATTTAATATAGGAGAACATACTCTTGGACTTGAGTATGAGAAAGAGATTCAGCCATGAAACTTACTGGGTGGCATTGAATCCTTGATCTAACTATCATATGCAGTACTTGTAAATTATATTGTATAACTGAGGTTCTCATGGTTGTGTTTTGCTGACCACTTGAAAAATAAAAGATGGATCTTGGCAGATCCTTCAAGAAATTTGGGTTTCATTTTGATTTTCTCCAAATCAATACATGTAGAAGCAATAAAGTTAAATGCCACATTGTTTTGCGGAAAAAAGTTATGTGAAAGTAAGTTATGAAATTGACACTATTTGTATTTGTGTTTGCAAATAGGCAGTCATAATAAAACCATAAGACTCTATGCCAAGGCTTGCTTACATACCCAACATTATGGCAAGCAACCTTGATCTATGCTATTGGAAATAGTTGATAGATGATAGACATATAGATATATAGACAGATGGATAGACATACAGATATATAGACAGATGGATGGATGGATGGATGGATGATTGATAGATAGATAGATAGATAGATAGATAGATAGATAGATAGATAGATAGATAGATAGATAGATGAGAGAGGGGGGAGATTTTCAAAATATATAACTCTGGTATATTTTTTTTTTTTGCAAGTGGTACTATGGTGCTTTGGTTAATAGCGCTACATCTTCAGATATACAAGCTACCTTAATGCTTTGAAAATAAGCTCCATTTTGTAATGGAGAAGAAATAACACTTTTTAAAATCAAATTTTAAAAAGTAGCTTAACAAGAAGAGACATAAGACTTCCTTGTTGTTGCCATTTTTCAGAGGGCCCTTGGAGCCACCAAACTTTATTCTCTGGGCTCAGAGTTTCAATCCCAGCCACAGCACCCGGAGCATGAATGATTTCAAAAAATGTGGTATGGTTTTAGGGCTGTCCCCTGTAATAGTTCTTGCTTGTTTTACATTTCACCTCTTCCTGCATCCAGGAATGATGAAGCTATTTTGAAAGCTCATCTTACCTTGAGAATGTAATTTTTTTTCCCATGAAAGAGAAACTGATCATTCTGAGAGAGAACAACTCTTAATTTATTTATAGCCACATGCCAAGATCTAGCAACATGCATATGTATCATGTTTCTGTTTGCATTTTTATTCATGAGTATTTGGGTGGCTTCTATAAAGATTTTTTAGTAAACACTGAAAGCATTAGTCAACTATACTCCTAATGTGCAATCTCATAGAATGTTTATTAAATAATAATATTGAACTCTCAGACAGTTTTATTTCTGAGAATGCTGGGGCTTTATTGCAGGGCTGCTGAGTAATACCACATTGTGGAAAACACACAGGATTGAAAGTCAAGAATGATTAGAAAAAGCAGATGTCCCTGGATTCTACTGTAGGGGGAAAACCTGCCAGTGTATTGCTACCTTTGTAATATTAATAGTAATATTTCAAAAGTTGGATCAGAGTGAATTGCATAATGAAAGAAACAGTATTAAATGATTTTTTTCCATGCAGAATTGACAAACTTAATATTCAAACATATACATTTAAAATCCCAAGCTTAAAAATACAGCTAAGCAATCTACAACTGACTATAACTTCTCCTCCTCCTGTTCCTTCTCCATTTCTTTCTCTCTCCTTCGCCTTCTCTTACCTACAAATCTTTTTGTCCTCAGGATTTCCTAAGTATGTAACTTCTGGCATCTTCAGAAGTAGGTAGATAAAAGATAAAATGAAGCATCAGTATAAATCCAATACTGCTTTTCTGCATTCTCTTGCAGTCCTTAAATCAAGGCATATCCGGCTCTTATCGTATTCTTCTTTTGCTGAAATAGTACATGCTTCATTGTAAATTATGACATTTGATACTAACGATTTTAAATCCCAGGCTGATATGGTATTTATCCTCAGCCCCAGTGAGATTAAAACCAAAATCTAACGTTTCATTGCTTCAACTCCTAGTGAATCAAATCCTGTGTAGTTTCATTTGTGACTGGCAATTCCGGAGAAATATTATCACAACAGCAAAAACAGCTCCTTCATCTGCAAACACTCCAGTTATCACGATGCCTAGTCAGCAGCATTTGTTTATGGAGGAGTTTCAGGCCTTTGTCTGTGCATGTGTATCCAATCTATATGAGTATATGAGTGTGTACACACACAAATATGGCTTTGAGTCAGTTTTGACTCCTGGCATCAGCTTGGATGAATCTCTGCAATTTTCTTGGCAAGATTTCCTAAGTGGCTTGCCATTACCTCCTCCAGAGGGCTGAATGGAAATGACTGGCCCAACGTCACTCATATGGCTCTGTGCCTAATGCAGAACTAGAACTCACAATTTCCCAGTTAAGTGAATCCCCATTGATTTTGCTTGTCAGAAGATCACAAAAGACAATCATATGAGCCCAGGACACTGCAAGCATCATAAATATGAGTCAGTTGCCCAACATCTGAATTTTGAACATGTGACCATGGGGATGCCGTGATGGTCATAAGTGTGAAAAGTGGCCATAAGTCACTTTTTAAAAGTCCCATTGTAACTTTGAGCAGTCTCTAAATGAACTGTTGTTAACCAAGAACTGTTTTTATTGATCATCTACAAAATGGTACAAGAACAGCTTTTATGTAACTGATGTTTTTACAAGGGGAATCAAACTTTGTTTCTGAATACCAAAATCATACAGGTGTATAAAGGACTATGTCACACTACTGACCAGACTCTTTTGTACTGTTGGAAGAAATGTCCATCTGGGTTCAGTTCCAAGTGGGGAAAAAAGACACTGGAAACATGCAGGCAGTTTGGAAAGATGGTTTAATGGTGGACAGGACCACATGGCTTGGAGCTCCTGGGTAAAAAGGGGGTGACATGCCTTGGAGATGTTGGATGAAGAAGGAGAAAAAAGGGAAGAAATGCTGAGAGTGCCCTGATTTTATGCCCTCCCAGAGCTTCTCTTCCTTTGCCATAAATGCACTCTGATTGGAAGTCAGACTCCCAGGGGGCAGGGGTCTTAAACTAAGTTTGCAGGCTGTCTGCCTTTTGACTTCCAAGCTTGGATGAGTTGTTGTTGGATGATGATGTAATGAAAGGGCTTTGGGATTCTTATTATGGCAGTCTGAAGTAGGTAGATCTTTGTTATGTAGAATAGACTGGCTCAGGCCTTAATGGTCCATTGACAAAGGTGGATAGGACAGGGAGCTGCTTTGCCTTTAAAACATGTTTCTCCTTTTCTCATCCAGGGAAATATAAAATGTTGCCTTTTTAATATTTCCTAGAATATTTCAGTTTTTGGGGAGAGGGGTGGGTGCTAACTTCCTACAGTACTAAACACTTAACAATTGTGAAATAATCCAATATAGAAAAATCTGTATCCTTGAAGCGGTTTTCCAAGTACAATTTGTGTATAATTTATGGTGATTCTTATGCATGTTTTATATTCTGGTATTGAGTAGAGATCACACTGTTTGCTTCCCTATTCTTAGATATTTTGTTAGAGAACTAATGTGAGGCAACTAAAGGTGTGGCCCAGGGGTCGGTTCTGGATCCCATTCCAACCGGTACAGTTGGAATGGGCCTGGTAGTGCCCACATGGATGCGCGCATCGTGCACGCACATGTGCGCATCACACAAATGTGTTTTACCACTTCCATGAGCCACTGTGATGCTCCAGCTGCTCAGCAGAGCATCGAGCAGGCACTGTACCTGCCGTGCACGTGCGCGGAAGCCCCAAAGTGTCAGCGTTCCAAATATCATGTAGAATTAAATCAGAGTCCAAGGCAAAATGATCCTTAAAGTTCCAATTTAATAAATCAGACATTTTAGCACATCTGTGTAATCCCAATTCTGGAAATTATATCAGAATCCCACCCAGTTAAAAGTTTATGATCTTGTCCCCACACCCACAAATCCGTCACATGGTCCAGTTGTCTTCTTCCCCACTAGCATCTCCACCCAGCTGCTTCCGGTCAGAGGATGACCTTGGTCTTTTAGAAAAGAATGACAACAATACATTCCACAATCCTACTTCTTTCTGTTCCCCCCTCCCAACTACTACATTAATGAAACAGCATAATGAAATATGAGAAAGTGTGGCAGGCCAAAGATCCTAACAGGAATATAATTGCAGGTCTGACACAAAGACTTAAAAGATTGGTAAGGAGCTCGGGCAGGCTGGTGGGCCCTCTGGAGCACCATACAGGAATGGTATCCAGTGCTCCAGGCAGGCTCCGGTAAGCCCATACCAGGGCGTACCGCCTGAAACCGGGGCGTACCGCCTGAAACCCACCACTGGTGTGGCCTAATTGAATCTTGACATACAAAAAATTTAGTTGTTTTCATTTTTTAAAATTGCTATCTTTTGTCTCCTGAATTCTCTGTTATGTGTGGGAAATCACGTTTAAAACTTTACAAATCAATGCATTTTCCTGGATCAGTTTTAATCAATTGCTTTCTCTCGTGCTAATGCCTAGGTTATATCATGAGATTGTAAACAGGATAACATGGGAGGAACCATATACATTACACTCCTTGGAGCAAAATATAATAGTGTCTGGAAAATATGTTCTAAATAATGTTACATTTCTGATTTATTTATTTATGAACTGGATTTATAAGGCTGTCCAACAGTAATGATGTGACTCTGGGTGATGTAAAGCAGGAAAGCAAACAGTAAATAAAATAAGAAACACCCCCGTCCCCACCAAAAAAAACCCCATATATGGGTATGGTTTAACAATTGTATTGGATAATGATCCTTTTGCAAATATGACAATAATAAATGGTAATAAAAGGTTCATTTTCCAACCAATGGGATCATTTATGACAACAACATAAGCCTTCAGTGTGAAACTGAATAAGGTCTGGTCAGTTTCAGGTAGCATTTATGGGCTGGCTAGAGGGTTCTAAACAACTAAGTAGCAATAGCAATAGCAATAGCAGTTAGACTTATATACCGCTTCATAGGGCTTTCAGCCCTCTCTAAGCGGTTTACAGAGTCAGCATATTGCCCCCAACAACAATCTGGGTCCTCATTTTACCCACCTCGGAAGGATGGAAGACTGAGTCAACCCTGAGCTGGTGAGATTTGAACAGCCGAACTGCAGAACTGCAGTCAGCTGAAGTAGCATGCAGTGCTGCATTTAACCACTGTGCCACCTCGGCGTAAGGTCATGCAATTATCTTGCAATTTATCTTGCAATTAGAACTTTCTAGGGATCCGCTGTGCTTCAGAAAAAAAGTAGTTGAGGAAGAGATGGCTTGTTTAAGTAGTCTCTTCTCCCTGCAAGGGGCAAAAAAGAAAGAAAACAAAAAAATTCAGGCACAGGACACTGTATGATGGTACTTTCTCTGGATAAGACAATAGCAACTGCTATTGGTCTTTAGAGCATCTCTCTTTTTCTTAATCACATGGTTTGCTTAGTTGACTAACTAAGCTTAGAGAGAATTTCCCTGTAAGCATCTGCATTACTTAGATGAGGACTACCTGTAACACTAAAATATGTATAAAAATAAATATGTAATCCAAAATATAAAATGACAACCATCACATATTAAACTGAGCCATGAACTTAAAGATAAAGGTTTCCCTCGCACGTAAGTGCTAGTCATTCCCAACTTTAGGGGGCAGTGCTGATCTCCATTTCAAAGCCAAAGAGCCAGCGCTGTCCAAAGATGTCTCTGTGGTCATGTGGCCAGCATGACTAAACGCTGAGGGTGCACGGAACACTGTTACCTTCCCACCTATTTTTGGTTCCTATTTTTCTACTTGCATTTTTACATGCTTTCAAACTGCTAGGTTGGCAGAAGCTGGGATAAGTAATGGGACCTCACTCCATTACACGGCACTAGGGATTCAAACCGCAGAACTGCTCACCTTTCTGATCGACAAGCTCAGTGTCTTAGCCACTGAGCCACCACATCCCTTATGCAGTCCTTAAGCTAACTAAGCCATAAAGTGATTTAATTGGGTTTAGCATATTGTGGGAACCCAGCCATTGTGGCTTACTCAGCAAACATTGTTTAAATGAATCATGGCTTGAACCAAAACAAAATTAAACCAAATACTTTTCTGTGGCCTTTGTTCTTCTCTTGTTCTGTAGCTTGAGAACTACATTGTGGAAAACATGAAGTCAGAAATGGCTCAGCTGCAGCAGAACGCTGTCCAAAATCACACAGCCACCATGCTGGAAATAGGAACCAGCCTTCTCAGCCAGACAGCAGAACAGACAAGAAAGCTCACAGATGTTGAAACACAAGTAAGTAGTCACAATTATTTTCACCAGAACAATGACTATGGTGCAATAATTTCCATTCCCTTTTTCTGACTATTCCTTTTTGACTGATGTAGCCAAGAAGGTGATCACTTTGATTGTGAGCTGCATATATTCTCTTATATAGAAAGGTAGCCATTTTTTGATTAAAACAAAAACATTTTGAGTGTTTACTGAAAAGTAGTAATGGCAGAGTAGATAAAGTCCTAATGATTATCCATACTTGGTCTACATAAGGCATTCTAGCTGGGTAGCTCTCCTTACTTTTATATTTTTATAATATCTTGAGTCATCCTTGCAACTAATTCCATGGGTATATTTACACATTAACAGGTGTTCAATACTTGGTCTGTATTTTCAACAGAAAAATTTACTCTCACTGAAGTTATCAACTAACTGATCAAAATTCTTTAAATTTGTTAATGTGCTAGAAAAGCTAGCATCGGCAGGAAAATGCTAGACTCCTTCCTCGTAAGGATGAGTGACTTTCTTCCATTGTTCTATGGATTTGGTCAGTCTGTTTCCAATTGGTCCATAATTCTGCTTTAACAGGAAAATGTCTAAAACTAATTTGCAAGTGGGTAGTGGAGAAAATATGTCTTACTTTCCAATGAATCATCTTTTTTAAAGGGCTTCTTTGTTTTTTAAGATAAGGAGCCATCAGAAGTGAACTTATAAATCAGATGGAAAGAAGGGACAGCACAAAAATATAGTACTCATAGATATAGCCAGTGGTGGGATTCAGTCAGTTTCCATCTATTCGGGAGAACTTTCTAAGTTTGGAGAACCGGTTGTTGGAAGAAATCTCATTTTGTTTTTTCCTACTTTACAGGGCTAATCCTGTAAGGAAGGCAGGAAGGAAACATTCTGGTGTTGTTTCTAGCCTAATCCTTATTTCCCTGCTTATAGAAACTGCCTCTCCGGTTAACCCTTATTACACTGTAACAGCTAAGGTAAAGCGCCCATCGAGTGTGAGTGACATTGAGTTGGTTACACCCACCCAGTCACATGACCACCAAGCCCCACCTACTCAGTTGGTCATTAGGGCAGAGAACTGGTTATTAAATTATTTGAATCCCACCACTGGATATAGCTCTACAATTTAATGATGCAGAGGCTTTCCTCTTGAGCTGCTAAAGCAGTGTCCAAAGTCTTGATGAACCAGCATTTGATCACATCAAAATTGTCTTTTGGCTACAGCTTCTTAATAAATTATAAATGTGCACCAAAAACATCCTGCATATGTGCAAAAATACTTACAAAGTCATAAATTCAAACAGATTAAGATTATTTTGAATCAATTTTTGTTACATTTTACAAATTCTGTGCTATTGCAGTGTGATAACAATACAAAAGAATGGAAGCAATTGAAAACTGAAGCAAAGATGTAAGACCAGTCCAGAGTCATTGACATGGTCAGCTCATGTCCAGGAATACCTAGGATAAATCACATGGAGGCTACCTAATTAAAGGTCATCTAAATCCTATATTCCAATATAGCCATTAGTCATTACCTAGATGTGGGTTGGCTGTAATATCAAAGAAGATAGCTCGATTTTGCTGCTTTTTCAGGCTGTAATTGACTCAGTGCTACATAAAAGGCTAGGAAGTCCAGACAACATCTGGTTAATTCCAGGGAGTGCTGGGAACCCATCAGAAACAGGACTAGTGTCAGAAGAGAAGAGAGAGATAATTGCTTAGTATCAGCACTTCAAATTCTGAAACAGCCCATTGGTCCAAACTCATTGGACATCCTTTCATTATTGTTTGCCCTTTGATTTTATCTACCCATTCACAATTCATAATTCCTTACCCTTCTTTCCTCTTCTCTTCTATTTACAGTTTTGTCTACATGTTATCTAACAGTTGTTGTATTTTAGACTGTCTGCTTTAAACAAATACAGTCATATCTGTGATCATTACATGAGCAAATTACACATACCGAGTGTGTCACACAGACACACACACACACACACACACACACACTTCAACCTTGACCTATACATGCAATATCCTTTCTATAATTATTACTTAAATGCATATCAACATATGGAATAACCAAGATCAGTTACACAAGGGGGGGAAAAACCAGTCTAGCTAGAGATAGTGTACACATGGTGATGACAAGCCTTGTTTAAGCTCTCAGCGTTTTTTGTTTTCCAGAGAAAGTCTAATAAAAATTTCATGTGGAATAGACTTAGCTTATAAGTAATGGGATAGTAAGGCAGGAAATCTTTGGAACAAAAGACTTGCATTTTTGTATTTATGTCCTAATGAAGAATAGAGACGACACATTATAGGTTTACACTGTATTAAAAGGAATCAAGCATATCAAAACCAGAGTGGGTTGAATCTATTCTATGTTTTATATGACTTGCCAGGGTGTAGTTGCTAGTTTTCCTTTTCCATTCCCAGTCTCAGTACGCCTTAAGAAAGCAGGATTTTAGTTTAATGGCTTTCTATGGCACTTTCTCACCATATGAAGAAAATATTGGGTATGTTCAAGACGTAAAACATAGATATTGCTCTCTTTAAGGTTTTTTTTAAAGTAACACATGAGGACTAAATTGTGCAAGAGATAAAAAAAATCATACGAGTGTTCCAACTTTTCTTCTCAATGTTTTTGTGTTTTGTGACAAGATCTGAGAGTAAACTCTATAAAAAAGCCCAATCTGGGTTGGTCACCAGAACTGGAGGGCAAATCATGCATTTCAAAGATCGCTTGGAGGTGGGAAATACTTGTAATGAAATCTACCAGATCTCCCTGCATGGATTGTCCCTGTGACTGTGTAGGACACATAGGGAGGACGCTAACCACAAGATTGCAAGAAGAGAAGTGAGCAGTCAGACGACATCCAAATTCATTGGTAGCCTCACATTGCAATGAACAAGGAGATGTATCCAATTTTGCAGTTATTAAAATTGTTGGCCATGCAGGTACAAAGATAGCCATGGAAATGATTGAAATCTATGAAATGGGCCCCTTGTCAATCAACAGGAATGCTGATTTACCATCATCTTATCATGCACTAGGAGACAAGTACATAGCAGCACAAGAAAATAATAGCCAATGACTTAATAGCCGACCATCCACACCTTAATCAACCAATAATGTAACAACCAACCAGGCACCACATAAATATCATGCATAGAATATCCGAAAGCACACACTCTGATTGATTGATATACACATATACATATACATATACATATACATACACATACACATACACATACACATACACATACACATACACATACACATACACATACACATACACATACACATATACATACATACATATGTATATATCAATCCACATTTATACTATTACATAATCAACATCATATTATATTATTAAATGTTTACATCAATTTGTCTTACCACCAACTTCCAAAAACAATTATTGGCTCTTCTGCTCTCCATACACCATATTTGTACCTTATCCATCACTTTGTTCTTCCTCTCTCCTCTCCTCCTTTCTTCCCTCTGTCGTCCTTTTCTTCTCTACTTCCCCTTCTTCTCTCCTTGTCCTCTCTCCCCTTACCTTTCTCCTCTACTTCACACTCTTAATCTTACTTGGTGTATTTCAGCCTCTGAGCGAGCTCCATTTTATGTTGATAGTATTTATAATTCCTTTTCAATATACATATTTAATTTTAACATATATTTTCCTCATTCTTTTTTAAAAGAGAAAAAAAGTATACATATATAGTAATTGTATTTTTTTTTAAAAAAAAATCCAGCCTATTTTTGGCCGAGATGTAGTCCTGGTTACAATTCCCAGCTATTCTCATCATTATATTTATATAATTATGCATCCTTACATGTCCCAAATTTGTAATTCTGTCTTTGTAATCTCAATAATTTCCCATTGTAAGTATATTTAATTTTCCCTCTCCATTTTTCCATATCTTGGCAGGTTAGCCTTAATTGTGTTAAAATAACAATCCTTACTGTTCAATGTTCATTACAATTCCTTTAATCTACTATATAGAATAACAAGCGTTACACATCTCACTTTGTTCATCAGCTTAGGAATTCTGTATGTATCCATATTTCATATAATTTAACTCATACTTAATTGTCCTTCCATTGTCATATTCAATCAATTAGCAACTCAGTTTAATTATCATGTATACAAGTGAATCACATACCTCTGCTTTACATTCTCCCCATAACAATTTCATATTTGTCCATATATTTTAACCTTTATTTAATTATCTTTCCATTATCATATTCAATCAGTTAGCAACTCAGCTTTATTATCATGTATAGGAGTAAACCACATATCTCAGCTTTATAATTCCCCATATAACAATTTCTAATTGTCTCATTTCTTCCTAGTAAGTCTTTTGTCCCACTTCTCTATTCCTGTCTTCTCCCTTTTCTTTGTTTTGACATGTCCACCCTCTTCCATTTTCCCCAAGCCACTGTCAAACCCAGTGAAATCTTTTGTATTTCCCTTTGTTGGGGCATACCCCCCCTCTTCAGTTTTCCCTATGCCACTGTCAAACTCAGTGAGATCTTTTAACTGCTTTTTCCTCTTTTGTTGGGACACATCCCCCCTTTTCAATTTTCCCTATACCACTGTCAAACCCAATGAAATTTTTGGTGTGCTTTTTATTTTTCACCATTTCTGCCCCTTCATTATCCCCTCTCTTCTTCTTTCACTTCTTCCTTCACTTCCTTTTTCTCCTCAATATCTGAGTTCAAAATTCTATTTAGACTTGATTTTAATGATTTATGCATATTTTTAATAATTCACGTAGTTCTTCAAATTCCCACCTTTCCATAATGTCCAGTTCCAAAGTTACAGTTAGCTATACAGTTCTTATTTCAGAGCTCTGTTCCACCTTAAATTTAGCTAGTTCAGCTGATGTGGAGAGGAAGAGAGGCGGGAGCCATTTTGATCTTTTGCAGAAAAAAACCTTCATAATTTTCCGGCTTTTGATTTTATTATTTTTCCCCTTGTTACCTTCCATCTCTTGTTGGTTATAGTTGCTCAAAATATATTAATTGGAACAAACTCGCTCACAGCCAAACTCTGGTATGTTTCTCTTCACCTACTGCTTTTCCAAATTCTGATTTATGGCAATTGGTTAATTAAAACTTCCTGCTCAGAGTTTCGCATTCCATTCGCTGCACAGGCAAGATTAATTTATCAGTGAGAAAATAGTGCTTTTTCCTTGAATTTTTCCCCTTGTTACATTCTACCCCTCATTAATTGGAGTTGCTTAAGATATGTTAGTTAGAAGAAACTCGAATGATGCAAATCTCTTAGGTATGTTTTGGTTTCCATTTCAACTTCCTAGTCTCTTAAAAGACACAATCTTTTCAAATCCAAAACCAAATTTAGAATTTGCATTTGAGTGTGTTTGTCACTTCTCTACTTTCTCCTTTCTGTCCAAATTGTTTCAAGCAAATGACTCTTTTTGGGCTAGTGATTCAACCCTTTATTTTTCCCCTTTTTTCTTTCTTTTTGCCAAAATCCGGATCTGCCCATCAATATTATTTATACTCTCAAGGTTCTTTGCCTTTTCCAAATTCTGATTTATGATTGTGGGTTAATTAGATGTTCTCACCAGGCTTTCATCTCTTCTCCTGCACGCTATTGCTCAGTTGCTTTGGCCTGAAGTCAGCTTTTTGTGCAGCCATGTTGCCATGTTGCCACCTTGACTCCAATTCAGAGAGCAAATCTTCAACCTATGAGGGACCTGTTGCACTCCCTCTGGTCTGATGAGACACTGCCCCTTCTTCAACCCCACATAGGGGGGTTCTGATCCAAAAAGGATCTTGGAATTGGTTTGTCAGACAGAGTTCATGTGAGACTCTTCAGGGCTCAAACCCGCTCATCTGTTCAGCTGGAGAACTTCCGGTCGAATCTGCTAGAGAGAAGCTCCTTGAAGAGGGGCTCCAGCACAAGTCCAAAAGCTCAGAAGACTGAACCTCTTGTCCCAGTGACTTACCCAGATTGAATCCTGCAAGATGTATATTTGCCTTCATTCATATATTAAAAGGTTTCCTGTGCAAATTGGACAAGTTTGCAGGTTACATATTAAGCTATTTATGTTATAAGCAAAGACAAATATATCTTAGCACATTATATGGTTCAAGATTTAAAAAAAGCTTGTTGTTATTAGTTGCGAAGTCATGTCCAACCCATCGCGACCCCATGGAAAGCATTCCTCCAGGCCTTCCTATCATCTACCATTCTCTGGAATCCATTTAAGCTCATTCCTACTGCTTCAGTAACTCCATCCAGCCACCTCATTCTCTGTCATCCTATTCTTCTTTTGCCCTCAATCTTTCCCAGTATTAGGCTCTTCTCCAGTGAGTCCTTCCTTCTCATTAGGTGGCCAAATTATTTGTGTTTCCTCTTCAGGATTTGGCCTTCTAAATAGCAGTCAGGGTTGATCTCCTCTAGGACTGACAGATTTGATCACCTTGCAATCCAAGAGACTCATAAGAGTCTTCTCCAGCACCATAGTTCAAAGGCCTCAATTTTTGGGTGCTCAGCTTTTCCTATGGTCCAACCTTCACAGCCATCACAAAAAAAGCTAGGACAATCTAAAAATGAGGAAAAAAGTGTAAGGTATGTTCACACAATTCCAATCACTATATAGTACAGCTTTCATTTCTTAAGAAAAACTAATATTGACTTACTTTGCTACTGCTTTTCATTCATGTGAGATTGGGTAAATATGCTATGCGGCCATACTAGAATATATGCATTAACTAACTGTTACCCATTTTCAGACAACCATCAGGCATACAATTTTATTTATTTAGGTGGACTCTTCAAAACTGATTTTATCATTGGAATGGTTGAATACAAACTTAACGCTTGAATAATATTTAATATTAATAAAAATTATCTCCCTGTGCAAACCAATTTTTTAGAAACAAAAATTGTAGAATGTTTGGAAGATGGAAGAATAGGTAAATGCTTCCATGAATTCTTAGATATATGATTTCTTCTCTTTTGTTCTTTTGAAAACCTTTTGTTGTGTAAATGTAGTTATTTTTGATCCTAGCGTCTAGGAATGTTGTTCTGTTCAATATATAAGAAGTCCTGTTGAGAATGGAAGTAGTAGCTGATATTAAAGAAATAGAGAGAGGAATGCAGACCTCCTGTGGAGATCTACGCTATCATGGGCGATGAAAATGCTAAAAAATAAAGATCAAATATAGCAAAAGGGATACCATGGGATAATGTTATATTAGAAATTATGTTTACAGAGCAATACTTGGAATCTGGTTTCTTTAGTTTAAAAACTGAATTCATCATGGCAAGCTTCTCAGATCTGAAAGTACAATTTGAAAATGAACGCTAAAAACCCTGGACTATTTGCTGCTGTTAGTAAATAAGATATAAGATATAAGATATAAGATATAAGATGATATAAGATATAAGATATAAGATATAAGATGTAAGATGTAAGATGTAAGATGTAAGATGTAAGATGTAAGATGTAAGATGTAAGATGTAAGATGTAAGATGTAAGATATGATATAAGATATAAGATATAAGATATAAGATATAAGATATAAGATATAAGATATAAGATATAAGATATAAGATATAAGATATAAGATATAAGATATAAGATATAAGATATAAGATATAAGATATAAGATATAAGATATAAGATATAAGATATAAGATAAGATATATATATATCAAGGACCTTCTGTGCATGCATGTTCCCACTACCAAATTGGTAGTGAAGATAATAGGATACCATTACTGGTGCAATGAATATATTGACCAAGATGATAGTTATGAATCAGATTGCTTTTGATCTGTGTCTATCTTCAGTGAGGTCATTTTAGCATTAATCTGCTTTTTCATACTTGTACCAATAAAGATTCATTGTGTTGTCTTAATTTATTGCAAGGTTTTTTTGTTTGTTTGCCTTCTTCAGGTTCTTAATCAAACATCCCGGCTTGAAATCCAACTGCTGGAAAATTCCTTATCTACTTACAAGCTGGAGAAACAATTGCTCCAACAGACCCATGAAATCTTGAAAATCCATGAGAAAAACAGGCGAGTATAAAATTAATGACCTTTGAATGTTTCACTCTTATAGTCTTCACTACAATCTTAAAGTGAGATGTTCGCTTCCAGAACATGCTGGTTTCTCTCCAAAAGTTTCTCCCATTATTTACATTATACTTGAATAAGTCAAATCCAAATATTTCTGGAGTTCTTTGTGCATCTGCAGGGGTATTTCATCCAGAACAAGTATTGTTATGGACATGTTCTACTTTTGACTACCACCAAAAGTTAAGAATGAAGAGAACATTTCCACAACATTATAATTTTCTTTCTCTTTGGAATTTCTCTATTTGAAGAAACATTTGGCTGTGTTCATTGTCATCTAAGAGCCGTCACCAGAAAGCTATTTTTCTTCTACTGAATGACATTCTAATCATAAACTATTCAAATCCTGCTTGTTCTCCCTGGCTTTGAGATACTGTAGGATCATTGTGGGGTCCCTATGGTTTTTCTGATATTGAATTAGCTTTCTGGACAACTCTGCTCCTTTATAGATACCTATACTTTTTCTCTTTTAACAGTAAACTGTTAAAGCCTCCAAACTGAATGAATGAAGAATGAATGAATGAATGAAATCATGAATATCATGAGAAACGATGCAGCCCAGACAAAACTGCATTACTGTACTTTAATAAGAGGTAGGGATACATAGATATTCAAAAGGGCACCTTATTTTCATCAAGATTTGAACGAAATCTCCAAAAAAGGGTCCATTTCTAAATGGGTGCTCCATTTCTAAATGGGGGAACAAAATAGCCACAGAATTTTGCTCTGCCTACCTAAAGTAGATACTATTCAAATTCAGAACATGCATGGCTGCTCTGGTATTTTCCATAGTGAAACAAAATAAGGTATCACTGAAAAGTGAAGCATTTGAGTGGTCACTGTGTAATTCCCAGTTTGTGTGAACATATAGTGTGTGTGTGTGTGTGTGTGTGTGTGTGTGTATACGTTGCCAAGACAATCTCAATCTTACACAGGAAAAGACCCGAATACAACAAGACCAGCATACCTACACCCTTGAAAATCTACAAAAACACACACGCGCGCACACACAGACACACACACACATACATACACATAAATATACATACATGCATACATGCATACATACATACATATATTGTGTAGGAATGTATGTATGTATGTATGTATGATGTATGTGTGTGTGTATGCCAGCACCAATCTACCAATCATAATATAGTCACACATCCAATCAATCCACTTACTGAAACAAAGCCAGCACTCCACACACACACACACACACACACCAAGATTTATAGAATGACGGCAGCTCTGATCACACTTTAAGCCGAAAAGTGAGACCACGCCGAAACGTTGCCAAGACAATCTCAATCTTACACGGGAAAAGACCCGAATACAACAAGACCAGCACACACACACACACACGTATATACAATATGTGTCTCTTTCTGTGTGTACATATATATGTATATCCTATATATTGTAGAAAGATACATCCTTATAAACTGCAAGTTGAAATCACTTAATTGATAATTCTAGATTAATATGGAAATTGCAACAGAAATATGCTTCTATTTATTACTTAAACGAGATAGGGAGAGCATACAGCTCATGATTTTTAAATTATTTACAGCCCCTTATAAGTGGCCATAGGAAGCAAGTATAATTAAATGTTTGTGTATGTGCATGCACATGCAGACCTTCTCCCCAAGGGCATATGAAATATCAGGGTGTGAAAGTATGAATTATCTCTATAGTTGGAATACAGTTTGTATGTACACTATGTGGACGTTTCCTCAGGTGAGTGCTTGTGTGTTATCTGTTCTCTCTCTGTGTGTTTCTGCTAGCTGAAAGTGCACGTGGGAGTTTAAGGTATTGAACCAGAACTAAGGAAATCCAAGGTTAATCTTCCCTCGGACATGGAAACTCATGGAGTAACCTTTATGAAATGTAAACCCACAGCCCAATATACTGACCAGGCTATGATGTATCTCAGAGTGGTGGGGAAAGATTGCAGGGGAAGGTGTTCTATATCTGTGTTCTGCATAGAAATGCTGGAGGCTGGATATATACATTTTAGGATAAAATAAGCTTTGTAATGTGTATTTTGCAATTACCATCATGCATGGGTGGGCTTCAAAAATTTCAGCAATGGGTTCTCTTCCCGGTTGCTGGGTGGGCATGGCCATGGTGAACATAGCCTAGTTGGCCTCTTACATCACGGTGTGGGGTGGGGCATTTTCACCTTCCCCAGGCTCCAAGACTTTCCTCGAGCCTGGGCTCCGGAGACTCTCCAGAGGCCAGAAACGGCCCTGTTCACTACTGGGTGAAATTTTATCAATGTGTTGATGATACGCCACTGTATGTCTCAGTCTATGGTGAGTTAAGCTATACCTTGACCTCTCTTGCACAATGCCAGGAGGCTCTTAAGGACTGTTAGGGACTGAATGGGGAACAATGGGCTGAAACTTCTGGGAGACCCGTTTTCACCGCTCTCCGAGCCTCCGTGTGGGCCCTGCACTTACCTTGGATCAAAAATGGGCCATGTGGAGACTCCTGGAATGCGGTGGGAGGGACCAGCCAGGGGTGGGATTTGGAGGTTCTCAGAAACAGACATAACATTAGCTATGGGTTCTACCAATTCTGGATGAACCCATAGCAGCTCACTCCTGTCATCATGCATTCATAAACACCAGAATGCATGTATTTATGTATAAGGATGAGTGTTCCTTTCTTTTAAATATATATATTTTCATTTGAATTCTTCTTCCCTCATGGAGAGATGGAATGGAATGGAGCTACATAGCAGTCATCTGAAGATCCTCTGACACTTTCACACACAAACAAAACTTAGACATACACCACATTTACACAATACAATACGAACAGGAATTTCCTGTTCTTTCTAATAGCAATTATCAATCGATACCGCTCACCTTATATTATTTCCCCTTCTATTGCATTTCATTTGGATTTCACCATTCTTAACCCTCTTATTTTACTCATAACTATTATTTTTGCGTTTTGTTGTATTCCTTCATTGATTCTTGTTTCTTTCCTCCATCCATCTATACCATTTATCCCATATCTGATAGAATTATGATTCTTCTTTTCCCTGGATTTCTTTAGTTAGTTTGTCCATTTCAGCACAATCCATAACCTTTCTTATTATTTCATCTTCGCTTGGAATTAATTCTTTTTTCTATTTCTGGGCAAAGGCAATCCTTGCTGCCGTAATTATATGTAGTATTAAATACTGGATTTCTTTTTGTATTTCACAGACATTATTCCTAATTTTTTTAAAAAACCTTCAGGTTTCCATTCTATTTTAACCCCTGTTATTGCCTCCAGCCAATTTTTGATCCTTTTCCAAAATGTTTTAGTCTCCTCACAGGTCCACCATAAATGGTAATATGTTTCGTGTATTGATTCACATTTCCAACAGTTTGGGGAGGTATTTGTTAAATTTTAGCTAACCTTGTTGGCACCACGTACCATCTGTAAAACATTTTGTACTGGTTTTCCTTTTATGCAACTGATAGTGCCCCTGACATGTTCTATACACTGGTTGCTGGCACAAGTCACAATTCAGAAGTTTTCCCCACTTCCTTCAGATTGTTTTGGCGTTTTCCTTTTTCTGTCCTTCTTTGGTGAAAGGCAATTGGCAAGCCCCTGTGCCACATCATAAAGATCTTTTGAAACTTATCTGAACTTGAAAAGTGAATTGCTTCTTTCCAATGGGAATACTGTTGAATAGCCCTGAGGCACGAATGGATAGAGGGAGCAAACTTTTGAGTTTCTGGACTTGTGGTTTCATGCATTTCAATAATTGAAAAGACAAAAGGCCTATCTTTACAGAATGGTAATGAATATTAAGTTAAACAACCGATGATTATGGTGTCCATACATTCCTGAAAAATGACAGGGTTAAATTGTGAGCTAGTAGTCTCCTGCTGTTTTGAATCACCTCTCCCACAGTCACTGGCCATGTCATCTGGGGCATAAGATGGTTGTAGGACATTTGTCTCTCCGAGTAGAGCATGTTGTTAGTATCTCAAAAGTTTTAACCAATGGAGAGAGGTCTAAGTAGTTTCGGCTAACATGGCCAAGAGCCGACCAACTCAACCCCATATACTGCCCACTCCCCATTGTCCATGAATTCTTTTTCTTTTGATGTAGCCTTTTTCATTAGAATGGTTGAAAGTTTCTTCCTATTTTTGAAGTGGTAACCTTTCAAAAGCCATAGTTAAACTTACAATATAGTTTAAACATTATAATTTGTAAAAAAAAAAAATGTCAAAGTCTCCAAAACAGACAAAAATCGGTTTGGACTTCCTCTTTTTCCCCTCGCATTTTAAAACACTAGAGATCATCAAAATCATCACCAAATTTTAAAAAAAAACTAAAATCTGATTAGGAAGGCTTATCCTTCAAATAATTAGGAGGAAAGAATGTTCATGATAAAGAAAAAAAATGATATTAAAGGATGTAGGTATAATGTTCTGCTTCCTTCTTTAAATATCTTTGATGTTAAAATGTTGTGGAAAATGGGAGACATTATCTGCTGGATGTTATTTAAATAGTAAACACCACTACCATTCACAAATCTCTGCCATACTTATTATATCAATCCACAGTACATAAAATAAGACATTCTGTTGGAAAACTCCACAATGAATTTTTAACTTACTGGTTTGATTCAAACAACTTCCCACTGTATCTTGTTTAGTTTTGTTTTAGCATATAGTATGAACATATGCTAAATTGGCGCATTAGACTTACAAGCTTCTGCTGCACAGCTAGATTTGTACTTATCATAAAATATCTAGTCACTACTTGGACTTTTAAACCTGATCTTACAATTATGGAAGGAATGGAATGAGAGGGAATAAGGAGATATAAAAGGGTTTTATTAGTGGTTCATTCATAACTACTGTTAGATATTATACCATGTCTTGAGAACTACAACTGTTTCTGATATGAGAATCTCTCTCTCAGTTTCTATGTGGTTTTCATTTTTCCAACAACATAGGAATATATATTTCTGTAGAAAGCAGAATATTAAGTATTAAATCTGTAAATCTGTATGATAAAGCCACTTTATAATTGTACAAAAGGAAGATCTAACCCCTTTGCCCTCATTATTACTATATCTTTGTGATATATGAAGTTGACAGCTATTCATGTACTCCTTTAGTAAGATATTACAATCCGCATCCATTAAAGTGTTCAAAGTATTTTTAGTATCATTGTAATATTTGTTTTTAAAAAATTACATCCAGTATCTTTACCAGATTTGTGGATTCAATGCTCTCTTTTGCTCTCTCTCTCTCTATATATATATATACACACCTATAAACATACATGATGCTGAAGGTCTACAATAGTCAATGAATAAACAACATGTGGATGTTATTATATCCCCAGACTTTGTTAAATGACCCGTGTTTAAGGCATTTTGCCACAGAACTGTTCTCCAAAAGAAAAACAATAAGAAGAGCCTTGAGATGTGTATGAATATGTGGAGAATGAGAGGATCTAAAATTAAACAACACAATATATCTCTGGCTGGTTAGTGTGTGGATATGACATTATTTTTGGCCCACAGATGCAAAAGAGTGGTCAGTAGATGAGAGATACTTACAACTTCCTAACCAGAACCAGGAAGATTTTACTATTTAAATCTCCAACCAGAGCCAAATGGAAAGTTGGCATAGGGAAGGTTTTTATGACCCTGGATTTTTATGCTGATATTGGGCAACTGCTGGAAATGTATCCCCACAGCCAATAGTGAAATCCTGGACCATATTATGAAGGTTCTTTTGTTCTCCATCACCTCTGTGATGATGAGATCAGGTGACTAGAAATAAAGCTGATGCTTACTGAACTTAAGCCCAAATACAAGATGAATCTCATCACACTCATCTTAAAAGTACTATTCATAGAGCTATATTCTTCTCCAACTTATGTCAAATCTGTACTGGAGAATAATTCCCAGTTTACTCATGGAGTTTATGAACTTTCTTTCCTAGTCTCCCAGCTGCAATTCCTTTTCCAATACTTGGCTCAATAATGGTTCTCTAACCACAGGAAGAAGGAAGACCTGATCTTTTAAGCTTTTATTCAGTGAACAGGCAAGCAGGGTAGAAAATAAACATGGATTTATACAGAAAAAAAAAGTATTTTTCAAAAGGAAGAAAAATCTTAGCCATCCATATATTTAGAAATGAAGTTTTAGCTCCTAATTTGCCTATCTCAGCTACTCTTACATATACTAACTAAGGTCTTCTCCAGGAGTGAACTGCTATGGGTTTGCCTGGGTTTGAGAGAAGCTGTAGCTAAAATTATGGCCGGTTCAGAGAACCTTCAAATCCCACCCCTGGCTAGCCTCACCCACCACTCCCTGCCGCTGCCACCCCACCCCTCCCAGGAGTCTCCAGATGGCCCATTTTGCATGCGAGGTAAGTGCAGGGCCCGTGCGAAGGCTCAGGAAGGGGAGAAAACAGGCCTCCGAAAGGTCTCCAGAGCCTGGGGGAGGTAGTTCCTCCCCCCCCCCCCCCGAGACTCAAGGAAAGCCTCTGGAACCTGGGGAAGGTGAAAATGCCCTCACCTGCTGTGGTGCAGGAAGCCAACTAGGCCACGCCCACCCAGCAACTGAGCAGATAACCTGTTGCTGAAATTTTTGAAGCCCACCTCTGGTCTTCTCTCTCACCAATGTCCCAGGTTCCCTACCTTACCTGGCATCTGTAGAAAAAACAGACATCCTGTCTCCCTTGCAAACTGCCAGACAAACATAAAGAATAAAGTAGATGATAAATTAAAATAGCTACGTCCCAGTAAGCAAACAACCCATGAAGAATTTCAAGTACAAGTCATGGGTGACTGACAATGTCTCTATGAAATATCAGACTGGTCCTTTGAATTTCTCTGGAGAAAGAGAGATTGAAAGTTCATCCACGAATTCCCTAAAAGTAGCTCCTCATAAGGAGACCATTGTGCCTTGCAAGAATTGAGTAGATGACATCTTTACTCTCAGAAGTGGTGAAGACAAAAACCAGGCAAACTCATTTTGTAATCATTACTTTTGAATGTTCCGTTTAACCACTTAGTGGATATTAGAGACATCCAAACAGCAAGCTTAATTTGACGCCTGGTGAGTTTTACGTTCTTGGGATTTAAGAAATCTTAAATAAAGTCTCAGAAATTCACAATTTAAATTTAATTATACAAGCAAATGTCCGATTCAAATGAAGAAGGAAGTGGATTTGGGAATAAAGAAAATCATGTTTTTCATCATATATGTGTAATAAAACAACATTCATTTTCATGAAAAATATGCTGTTATTTATTAGATTTATATGTAATCTTTCTCAAAAAAAGGTGAAATTACTCTAACAAATAGCTAAAAATGATAAATCAGATTAAATCTTTCAGCATTTTATATCATAGGGAAAGAAGGCAAAAGGATAAAATGAAACAAAATGCAATAAAATGTAAAATTGAATTATACAAAGGACTACTTTGAGTTTTATTTTTAAAGGAAGTTCCTTTTCAGAAAATACGTAAGTTAGCTTCATGGAAAGAATGCTGGCTGGGTGAAATGTGATGTTGGTGTCACTTTTAATTTTCTCTTTGGAAGAACCTTTGTATATTTTACTTTGATTACCTCTTTCAAATCATTTTTCATTTCCATAGTCTCTGAAGACATTATGTACCTCATATAACCTTGCGTTTGGAGAGAATTGAGGATGCTATCATTCTTCTGACATTACGCAGAGAAACTAAATCGTTTTAGTGAAATCAGTTTTTCTTAAGTTAAAATACCTTCAACCCCAAACACATATGTGTGTGCAGATAAAGAGAAAATATTCCCTAAAGGACTTTACTATAGTTCTCGTATATAAAGAGAGATGAAATCTTATATCATATGACCATATTTTCCAAAGATTCCGTATATTTTGCGGTTTCATTTTTAAATTGTCATCTTAATAAAATGTGCGCAGAGGTTGTCTTTTGTTTTGTTTTTGCTTTTAATTTTCTATGTGGCCGTTGCCATTCCAGTCATCTTTGTCATCTTTATTCTTTGCCAGGATATTAATTTTCAGATGGGAAGTAATCCATATTGGCCTGTTAAGCGCCAGGTTATGGCCAAAGCAGAAGAGCAGAATGGAGCAGACAGTGGAGAATATCCAGAGATAGGTCTGGAGTGTCTTGTTCACTGGGTTTTTGGATGCTAGGGGTCAGGGGTGGGTTGCTGCCGGCATTGCTGCTGGTTCATTTCACTCGCATTTCACAAAGTCCCAATTTCCACTAACGGTTCACCTGAACCAAGGCGAACCGGTAGCAACCCACCTCTGCTAGGGGTACCAGTGGGGAGGAGGCAGGTAAGAGGTAAGGCACTTTCTTTTTATGTGTGATGTCTTGTTATTTTTGAACGCCCCCACCCCCTGCAGACATTCTAGCTTCAAATCTTTTTCATTTGATATTTCCTCCATTTTTTTTATGAAGCCCATACAAAAGTTTAATAATAGCAGTTAGACTTATATACCGCTTCATAAGGCTTTCAGCCCTCTCTAAGCAGTTTACAGAGTCAGCATATTGCCCCCAACAATCCGGGTCCTCATTTTACCCACCTCGGAAGGATGGAAGGCTGAGTCAACCCTGAGCCGGTGAGATTTGAACAGCTGAACTGCAGAACTGCAGTCAGCTGAAGTAGCCTGCAGTGCTGCATTTAACCACTGCGCCACCTCGGCTCTATAATAAGTTTGGTTTGGGACACCAGTTTTTTTTTTTTAAAAGCAGTGATCTGAGATATTATCAGGTGAAATAAACAGGGTAATGAAAGTAGATAGGGATGCCTCCCCCCTCCCCCCGCTCTTTCATATCACCATAAACCAGGAATTGTCCACTGAAGGTGGCAAGGTACAGATTTAGAACTAAAGAACGAAAGAAAGAAAGAAAGAAAGAAAGAAAGGAAGGAAGGAAGGAAGGAAGAAAGAAAGAAAGAAAGAAAGAAAGGAGAAAACAAGAGGAAAACAAGTAGGGATGTGTATTGTTGTATTTGGAAATGTTCTGGATTTAAGCATCCTGGATTTCCCTCTATTACTACAACCTTAGAAGCAGCATTAGGTAAAGATTCCCCTTGCACATATATGCTAGTTGTTCCCGACTCTAGGGGGTGGTGCTTATCTCTGTTTCAAAGCCAAAGAGACAGCACTGTCTGAAGACCTCTCCGTGATCATGTGGCTGGCATGACTGCACACAGAACACTGTTATCTTCCTACCAATGGTGGTTCCTATTTTTTTAACCTGCATTTTTTACATGCATTCAAACTGCTAGGTTGGCAGAAGCTGGGACAAGTAATGAGAGCTCACCCTGTTTATGTGGCACTAAGGATTCAAACTATCAAATTGCTGACCTTTCTGATTGACAAGCTCAGCGTCTTAGCACTGAGCTATCATGTCCCTAATAGCAGCATTAGTATCTGCCAAATCTATATTTTCTAAAATATAGGGGGAAACTTTTTTTTAATGCCAGGTATTTTCATTTGTGAACAGCTTAAAGATGTTTCTCTGTTATTGCTAAGTTGTTGCTGTTGTTATTATGTGGTTAATCTTTGGTGAGATTCACAGCCTTTGGGGCTGGTTGGTAGCTCAACAGCTCGAGTCCTAACCAAGGACCTAGGAACTGTTAAGGTAACGTCAGAGGATATAAGCTGTTCCAAGTAGGGTGGTTTTTTGTAGAATCAGAATGTTCAAGCCTGATAAATTTAGAATTTCCAAATAGTGAGGTAGCCCTTTAGGTTTTGCTTTAAGGGGTCCAATTACAATCAGGACAACACACAATTTCTTTTTCCACAGTCGCTAACTTCAATTTGCAAGTCCCCGTACTTTGTGATTTTTTCTTGCTGTTTATCTTCAATTCGTGCATCTCCAGGTATTGCAATGTCAATAAACCCTCCTTTTTTTTCATTAGCCTTTGTTCACTGAGATCACAATCCATGTGGTTCACCTTCCAAATCTGATACATTCATTTTTGAAATCCACGTTTTGCTGGGTCAGACTGATAGTAAGCTTTGATAATAGAGATGTTTTCTTCCCTAGTCCAGATTTTTCGCTTTTTCACTTTTTCTTCCAGTAGCCTGTCAGCTCCATGCCCTGGTTGCCTAGCAGAGGGAGCTGAGCTCTGTAGCTCATTTTGCACAGAATGCCCAGGAGCCATAGCATCCAATGGAACCCTTGTTAATACGGGCGATGGTTCAGCTGGCATAAATTTCATTTTTTTTTGTATTCACCATATTTGAATGGGTTGTGGAGCAAATTTTGTCTGGCCCTTCACCTGAGACCTGTCTGATATGTTGCACCTGTTCAGCATAGTCCTTAGGATCATTAGAGCATGCAAGCCCTTCTAACATGACAAGATAAAGCTCCTCGGAAGGGTTATTGTTGTTGTTGTTATTGTTGTTGTTGTTGTTGTTGTTATTATTCTTATTATTATTATTATTGTTATACAATTGTATCACAGCGGCCAGTTGTTTCACCGGATTTGGCATTGGTTACTAGTCGGGCCCCACCCAGGGGCCTAGGACGTCGTAACGTATTTTCGTAATATGCGTGCAGATCCAAGCAGTGCGGCTTTTTGCATTTGACTGATGGTGATTTTGTCAATTTTTAACTGTTTTAAATGTAATTCCAGTGCTTTTGGAATAGCACCCAGTGTGCCAATTACCACTGGAATTACCACTGCTGGTTTGTGCCATAGTCGTTGAATTTCGATTTTTAAGTCCTGGTATCTTGCGATTTTTTCATGTTCCTTCTCGGCGACCCTGCTATCACCTGGTATTGCGATGTCTATGATTGTGACCTTATTTTTCTCAACCAGTGTGATGTCTGGTGTATTATGCGCCAGTATTTTGTCGGTTTGTATACGGAAATCCCACAAGAATTATTATTATTATTATTATTATTATTATTATTATTATTATTATTATTACCCATTAGATGTATATACCTTACAATTCCCTTGTAACTTGCGGGAACATTATCATGTTATATAGCATATTGTTTTTCTATTACTTTGTTGAGGTTTGTTTTATTGTTGAGCAATATTTGTGAGTGAATTGTGATCTACATACACATAATTAAATAATCTTCTGCAGTGTATTTCCTTCTCTTTCTCTCTCATACACATGTGTGTGATTTGCATGTGGGAATGGGAATAGGTCTTTTGCAGAGCCAGATTTTTGAAGGCAGATGATAGGTCAGAATCAGCTGTATTTAACCAGTTTCCTAGGTTGGGAACATGTGGCATACAATTCAGGAAAGCTAGGTTAGAGAAAAAGAGACCTTGAGCCGTTCCACATACATAATCTGCACTCTTCTCCAACCCCTTCAACCTATTCATACATGCTAAAACAAACATGTGACACTGAAATGTGTTTGTTTCCCCAGTCTATTGGAACACAAGATTCTTGACATGGAAGAAAGGCATAAAGAGGAACTAGATACGTTAAAAGAGGAAAAGGGGGACCTGCAAGTTTTGGTATCTCGTCAAACCTACATTATCCAAGAACTTGAGAGGCAACTAAGTAAAGCAACAACCAATAACAGCATTATGCAGAAGCAACAACTTGAACTCATGGACACAGTCCATAGCCTGGTCAGCATTTGTTCTAAAGATGGAGGTAAGATGGTATTAGTTTGAAAAATAAACAGGGGTAAGATTGTTTGAATGTCTTTAGTGCAATGAATGACTTTATTCATTCCAGTATACAACTCCCCAAACTAGTTAGTGGGGGGAAAAAGGAACAAAAAACGTGCCTTCCTCCATATTTCCATTACTAATACCAATGGTCTGTGAGGATTGATATTGCTGATTGTAGACCAGCTCATTGGAAGTAGGTATATAAGTTCCCCTTGGAGTCTAAGAGCGAAAACATTTTATTTGTTTTTCTTAAGAATGTAAAATCATTTGATTTGACTACATTAAAGTGGTGCATTTTGGGATGGAAGGAGTACAAGCCATTACTAATGTGCTTATCAGGAATTGGTCTGGTAGTGTGAAATGAGAACATTGGGTGTCGGGTTCCAAAATCAAGGAAGATACTGAGATCTTCTTAAGCAGATTTCTTTGTTGTTTCTCATCTATAGAGATAATTCCCAAATTAAAGCAGACTAGTTTGCACCAAAAACATAAATTATGAGACAGGGGTAGGATTCAATCGGTTTGGAATTCAGCCCAGCTACTGAATTGGTAGCTCTGATGATCAGCTGGAAGTGAACTAGTTCGCTCACACAATCAAGTGGGCCTGCCCACCTGACCCTGCGCTTTACCTATCTGTATCTTCTCAGCTGAGTCGCTCAGCAGAGTGAATTGCCACACCTCAGCTATTTTCCTTCCCAAGCAGCAATCCGGAAGGTGAATATTCTCTCAATTGCGCATGTGCGCACTCAGCACATGCTCAGAATGTGCTCAGTGAACTAGTTGTTAAACTGGTAAGATCCCACCCCTGGTATGAGAACTGTCAGCGAGGAGCAATTTTCTCCTTTCTTTCACATTAACTATCTAAATTGTATGGCCTCTTGCTGCTCTGGAATGAACTGTCTCCTTCCTGAGAACCTAGAAAACTTTCTTTCATATTGGATGAGGCTTGCTGGTTCTTGAAGAATTACCTGTAAATTCTGATCATTTTCAGAGGATTTGCATTTGCTAGGGTTGGGTTGAACACTGAAGTTTGACTCTTGCCATATTGCAGATGGTACAGATCAGGGGTGGGTTCCGACTTCTGTTATTGCTAGTTCTCTCAGGGATGCACATCAAGCATGTGTGAACTCTTGATGCACAGTAGTAAAAAAATTACTTCTGTGCATGTGCAGAAGCAAAAAAACAAGATGGGCCACCTATGGCGCCACTGATAGAACTAGTTCAGGCACATGGCTGGCTGAGTTATTACCTACTCCGCCAAACCGGTCCGAACTGGTAGGAACTCATCTCTGGTACAGATCAATTTGTCCTTAGTCTTTTGCTCATCTGTATTCTTATTCTGGTAGTCATTTTGACAAATCGACAAATCCTGACTACTCAAAGTAGTGTGGGCAACCAGTGGAGGTCCTGATGTTGTCAAAAGGAAAATGGCAGCAACTGTAGCTAGTCGGGCCAATACTGACGTGCCTCCATTCCCTAGCCTGATAAAAATACAAATCTCTTTTATTAAAGTGCTGCACTTCTCCTGAGTCAATTTGGTTAAGTCTGTTGGTATCTCCCAGATCTAATTTCCACTTTTTGTTTTGTATTTTTAAACTATAGTTAAGTTGGTTTGAAAAATATTATCTAACTATCTGATAACCTGGTTTTGCCTGGGTATTTATTAATCCTAATCCTGTATTAGACAGGAAAACCCTGATTTTGTTGAAAATGTCCCAACCAAATATAATTTCTAATGTTGGATTTCCCCACTTACCAGTGGGAACCCCCTTGTAAAGTACTGTGAAGCTCTTACCATGGCAACTCCATTGTGCTGTACAGTAGAAGCCATTTATGGCAGTATGGTAGAAGCCATTTTAGGGCACAACAGGCTGTATCTTAACAGAACACAGTCCCCAAGGGATGGAGACACACACACACACACACACACACACACACACACACACACACACACACACATTAAATAAACTTGATTATTCTACATTATTATAATGGATGAAGGAGGCATATACCATTCTGAAGTTGAGAAAATTTAAGAATCTGATTTTTAACTTTTTTCTTTCGAGAGAAGTTTCAAAATGTCAAAACCTCTCCTTATAGAAGAATAATATTTTTCCTATATTATTAATACTAAACCGATAGTCTATAATAAATAAATTGAGAATATTAGTATAAAAATCCTGGGTATAAATTTAAGAACCCGATATTTAACTTTTATTATATATTAAGGTAGCAAAGCCAGGCCATGCAAAAGGCTTAAAACCTCAACACAGATGTCAAATCATCTTAATTTCCTGCCCAAAGTATCTGAGGTGAGCCAGCAGTAATCTTATTTTTCCACATTTCATCACGTCTATTTGATCAACGATCAGAACAATAAAAGAAAAAGTGCATTATGGTAATGTAGCATAGACTTTTTAAACTTTGTGTAAAAGTCTAATAGCATACTATGAAACAAAACTCATCATGGGCATAATATTTATTGTTTGTTACACAAATCTAAATCTGTAGTAATATATTTAGATACTTTAACAGATGTGACACCGAATTCAGCCCCATTAAATGTGATGTTAGGCTTATGGTCTAATAAGAGAAAAGCAAGATAAAACTTATCTGATTTTCCTATCTTGTATTACAAGGGACAGATGAGAGATTGAGAAATATTTTGATAATATGTGCAGTGCACAAAACATGTTGGGTGGTTTTTTATCAAGTTTGAATTGTGCTGATAGGTTTTTCTGACAAAGGGGAATTTTACCTAATCTACCACTGAGAACTGCTGTAGGTAAAACATCATGTCTTTCTAAAAAAAGAATTGCTGCTGAGTACGGGATATACATGTGGTTGAAAATCTACATGATTTCCACTTAGGGTATTTTAAATGTTCCTTGATATGTTTTAAACTAAGTTCATTCTATAGTTTAGTATCAAATAATCTGGCTTTGGCCATTTGACAGGTTATTTTATATTATAAAGACAATAGTGGGCTAAGAGAGAGGCCGAAAAGGACACATTTTTTGAGGACTAGTAAATTCCAAGAGCTTTGAAACTGATCTGTCATCATTAGAAGGATCAATCCTGCTGGGAGGGGGGGGGGAGAGGATTTGAGCCAAAAATTATATATGAGCAGCCATGCCTTTACCTCTACTTTCAACAATTGTTTTCCTACCTAAGGAAAGCATTTGATACGTATTTTTATCCATGGAAAATTGATTGTATAAACCTGGTTTGGACCATTTCTGGAGATTCATAATCAGAAAATTGGCCTAAGTGTATTCCATAAAACGTCTGAATTATAAACTTTGCCTCAAATAACTGAAATGCAGCAAGAATATGTTCCTTGCCTTGCAAGGACATGAAAGATACACTAAATGCTAAGAAACACTTAGCATTTCAAGGCTGATTGTTTCATGTATTCTATATGAATTTTCCAAAAACCAATAGCAGGTAGCACCAACACTAAATATTTCAAACTCTTAATTTGTTCTATTTCACTTCCTGAAATAGTCTGCTTATGCTTTTCAGGCTTTTTAGCAAGCTACTATTAGTTTCATTTTCTGCTATTTAATTGTTTTTTTCTCTAAGTGTTGGGATTGCTCTAAGTCTATTGATATCTCCTGTTGGTGTGCATGTTGTGCTTTTGGGCTATAGAAGATATGTGATCCATCTTTGAAGTCCATAAAAAAAGACACAGAGTCAAATTTCCCAAGAGCCAATTTATGTTGATCTCGTTCATATCTGAGTCATGCTCATTAGCTTCCATTGTCGGATGATAAGTTTTGAAATACTATTGGAAATAAATATCAAATGATTAGATCTATATTCATTATTCTTATTTTACGCCAATACTCAGGCTTTTTGTTGACTTTGACATGTATGCATGTATGCATGTATGCATGTATGCATGTATGCATGTATGCATGTATGCATGTATGCATGTATGCATGTATGCATGTATGCATGTATGCATGTATGCATGTATGCATGTATGCATGTATGCATGCATGTATGCATGCATGTATGCATGTATGCATGTATATATGTATGCATGTATGCATGTATGCATGTATGCATGTATGCATGTATGCATGTATGCATGTATATATGTATATATGTATATATGTATATATGTATATATGTATATATGTATATATGTATATATGTATATATGTATATATGTATATATGTATATATGTATATATGTATATATGTATATATGTATCAGTGGTAGGTTCTTACCGGTTTGGACAAAGTCAGCCAAACCGGCAGTGGTATGGCGGTGTGGGTTGCTGAAACCAGCAGCAACCCAGGCCTGCCCCACCCCTGAACCGGTTCTTGGGGCGGCGCCATAGATGCCATCATCTTGTTTTTGCTTCTGCGCATATGTAGAACCATTTTTATTACACCGTGCATGCGCATGCAGTGCGCATGAAGCACGCACATGAGCAAACCAACAGTAGTGCCTGCCAGAACCCACCCCTATATATTCATTCCCCAATTTACATAAGTAAAATATGTGTTTCAGTTGGATAAACATTACCAATACTTTAACATAATCTACTCAGTAATGTTTGCAGGATTCTATTGCAGTGACTGCATTGATATAACATCAATGTCTTGCCTCTTTAACTCAAATAGTGACAGTTAAATAATGTATATTATATGCTATACCACATTGTTATATACAGTTTAGGTGTAGGAGAAGGAGAAGCACAGCCTGGGGGTGGACTTAAGAAAGGAATCAAACAGGAGTCATTAAAATCCCACAGCAGTCCAAGTCCATCTGCTCTTGAATTCTATTAACTCTTATCTAGGGCCATTTTTGTGCTGTTAGTTGAATATATTCTTGTGTATAGGAATAAGCAATAAATCAGCTGAACTGGAGCTTAGCACACCATCCTGATTCTTCCCACTTGATATTAGACAACTTCATTCCAAGTCTTTTCTTAGAATTTAATTGATAAGGTGATTCTAAGGAATGATTATAATAATTAGGCTTGATCAGCTATATCACCAACCTATCTTCAATAGAAAATGGGAATCATCCACAGAGTAATTAGCAGAATGGCTATTGATATTATTCAAACACACAAAGAGACCAATTTATGAATAATTATTCAATTTATAAATTGATTTATCTTCTTCAGGTTAATTAAATTTCATTCAGCATTTAACAATCCCTACATAATAGTTTTGTTGACTTGGTGGCTTTCCAAATGTGTTTAGGCTGCAGCTTCCAAAATTACCAGCCAATTTTTCCAACTAAGACTGCTATAGTTCTAGTAAAAATACCTGAAATTACACTGGAGAGAACTGGTATACTTATGCCTGTTTTGTTTTTATAGCTCCTTTGATACCCTGCTTTAAACACTCCAAATTACTATGAAATTAAATGGCTGTATCAGTATTGGTGAACTTTTTTGAAATGTGAGGCATGTGTGTGCCAGAAACGAGAAAAGCAGCCATCCAGTGCACATGCATGCACTGGGAAGATGCATGCGCATGGGCCATCTGGGTCTTCTGGTTTCTGGCATGCATGCACAAATGAGGATCAGCTGGCCGGTGCATATGCATGCACCAGAAACCAGAAGAGCAGCCACCTAGTGCACATGCATGCACCGGGAAGATTATATTCCAGTTTCCGATGCATGCATGTGCACCAGCCACCTGGTCTTTCAATTTGTGGTGTGCATGCACATGCAAAGATCAGCTGGATGGTGTGCATGTGTGTGCCACAAACTGGAAGATCTTCCCAGTGCACGCATGAGCATCGGGCAGCTGTTCTTCTGATTTCCAATGTTCCTATGTGAAAACCAGCTGGCTGGTATGCTGGAACCCCAAAGAGCAATGAGTGGCAGCTCACGTGCCAGGAGAGATGGGTCTATGTGACACTTCTGGCTTGCGTGCCATAGGTTCTCCATCACAGGACTATACAAAGCAAGTTTGGGCAAAGCATTATGCTGATTATTATATTACTTTGAGTGTGTGAGTTGGAATTTTATATTTGACCATAGTCTACTGTTCTGACCCCCCTGACTGTGAATACACTAGAATGCAGGCTTGGCTGTTTGCTCAATTACTGAGATAACGAATCATTTGGCTGAGAGCCCAGGCAACTCATGTTCAATACAGTAGCTGCAGCAATCCAGATAATCCAAACAAAGCAACCCAGAGAGTCCAAACGAACAGACACGGCTAGAATACACAGATAGATTTTATTCACTAATTCGAATGGTTGTTTCCAGCAAATGTCCCCTCCCAACACCTCACCTATAATCTCTCTTGGGAGGGGCCAAACAGCAACTACCTGTGCTTAATCATCATCTGTGAGTCTGCCTATGGAGTTACTGCTTCCGTTTCTCAGCCTGTCTCAATCTAGCATCAGGGACAAACTGCCTTTGATCCTCCCCACTGCTTCATGTCTCGGGTGCCTCCTGGTGGCCAACCAGCCTCTCTGGTCCCTGCTCCGAGTCCGAACCCTGCCCAGAGTCCTCCACATCTTTCATGGCAGACTCATATGGTTCCTCGCTATCCGAGTCCATCAGCAGCTCAACCAGATCCTGCTGGGCCACAACAGTCTACTAGGAAAACAAATGTGTCATTGGAACATCTTTTGAACCAGAATCATCTGTAGTGGAAGAAATTGAAACAGTGATCTGTAATTTTGTTTGAAGACTTTATATCACTCATGAAAAGCCAAAAGTTCCCAGCTGTGTGAAAAGCTTTTTGTGAAAACAAACTCAAAGCAAAATGCCAATTTTGTGTACAATGGAGGCTAGGAAGGTGAATATTTTGAGATGATTTATCTCAAAAGGTATTTTTCCAGGCTTCAGAAACCTTTACCTAGAGAGCCCTAGGATTGAACTTGGGACCATAAGATTACAAATCACATGCTTTCTCACTGAGATATGTTTTTCCTTCCTGAATGTCCAATTAATGACTACAGTATTTTTTTTCCTGCAAAAGGATATTCAGCATGGAGTCTAAGCTAAAGCTGCCTGTTGACCAGCAGACTTTTTCTTGGGAAATGCCTGCTGATGGCTGGCTGGTTAGGGCACAGCTGTGGAGTATTTGGCAAGCTGCATTGTAGTTCAACCCAGGTGCAGCAGGAGGAAAGAGATTCTTGGCATAGGAAGCCCTTTGACTTGGTTGGGGAAAAAAAGTGGCTCCATCCTGGAGTAATTACAGGTTGGCATTTTGCCAGCCAAGCAAACATCATTCTTTGTTCACATACTCATATACCCGGAGTGTGAAGTGGAGAGAAAGAAAAAGCATCCGATTCCTTTAAGAACATCAATCGCTGGCAGCTCAGTTTCACGCCAGGTTTGGGGGAAGAAAAGGCACCTGTAAGAAAGCTTTTGTTCCACCACACCATGCTGAGAAACTCATTTGATAGAAACACAAAAGGAACAGTGAGACCCTCATCAATTCCCACCCCCCTTTAACCTTTCTTCATAGAGCTGTTATTTAAAAATATCCTAAGAGGTACGATTTGAGCCAGTAAATGCTTTTTTATCCTAGAGAAATATTAACTGTGAAAAAAATGAACTTTGGTTATTTTGTGTGGGTAAAGAAGTTGGCCAAAAGTCATTCGAAAGACGGCAGCTGTAGTAAGGACTGGCATGTTCTTTCCTCATGCTGCAATCCCATGTACATTTCAAGCCCCAGACCTTCCGCATAGCCCTTAAAACCTGGCTGTCCCGACAGGCCTGGGGCTAAAGACTTCACCGTACCCGAATAGTATGAATGTTGTGTTTTTTAACGAAGTACTGTCCTATATGTAACTTGGTTTGCCCCCCCCCTCCTTCTGAACTGTGAGCCGCCCTGAGTCCCCCCAGGGAAAAGGGCGGCATACAAATATTAATAAATACCAAAATACCAAAATATTACCTGGCAGCATGAGAGAACAGTGTGAATACTGGGTAATGGGTTTCAGCTTCTATTAGACTTGTGTTGAAGAAATAGGAGGGGACGTCCCATTGACTTTAGGTATATATTCTAAGGACGATTTTGCTGTTGTGCATAGTAAAAAACTATGTTTCTGAACCTCGCTGACTTTAAAATGTGTGGACTTCAACTCCCAGAATTCTCCAGCCAGCATGGGGAATTCTGGGAGTTGAAGCCCACACATTTTAATGTCATGGAGAAATACTGATAAAGAAAGCTTAGGACTGGTTTATCTTATATACATTAAATTCTACTCTGTGCCATTAGCTGTAGGCAGCCTGTTGTGTAAGAACATTGTTGGCTCTTAGCAGTCCCATAGGCTGATTTTCTCCTTTTCAGATTTGTTTCATTAAACAAAACTTTTTTATTAAATAAAAATTATATAATAAAAATAACGGTCCACAAAGATTATTTTTATTTGATTTGTATAGCTGCCCACTTCAAACCAGTAACAAATACCCATTTATATTTTGATTTTGCACAGGTATTAACAAGTGCCACATTGATAAGTAGTAAGAATCTCTATCATCTGAATTAACCATTTAGATTTTTAACTACCATATATAATATCAAAATGAAATATCAAAATAAAGGAAACGTTTAGAACTTACCACAATCTTTTTTACATTGATCCTATATTAATATAGGATTTTTAAAAATCTACAAAACAATCTCCTCCATCAAGGTATAATAGGGTGTCAGAGAAAGCACTATGAAAAAAAATGTGCCTTTTCAACTTTCCCCCATATAAAGATGAAAGAGTATGTGTAAGCAATGTAAATGCAATTGTGTTAATATATTTAGGTTTCTTGATCTAGTTATCTATTGCATTGCAGTCACTGAGAGTTTCAGGTTAATTTAGGTTCTTATATAACTTGAAGGGCAGGTTCTGCAAGTACTAACTGAGTTTACAGAGAAGGTTTTTTGACATGTATAAACTATAAAAAGCACTTAAGAAACTTTGATTCATAATCAGTTAGAAGAAGGATATAATTGAATAAGTCCAAGATTTATGGGTTATACCAATTTCATCATTAGTGTATATGTTTACTTAGAAGTAAGTTCACTGAATTAATTAACTTAATTACTTAGAAGTAAGTTCACTGAATTAATTTTCAAGGTGTAGGTTTTCTGGCCCTATTCCCTCATGGGATGACTAGTCCAGTATCTTCAGCCTGTGATGATGGGGTGCACAAGTGACCTCCCACACATTTGGAAGTAGCCCCAGGGTTTCTCCAAAGGTTGACTCCAACTTCTTCCAGTGTAACATGAAATTTAATAGGTAGAAGGTAGAAAATGTGAAATACATGTTAAATCATCAGATAAATTGTGTACAGTATGCAGCTCATTAACTTTGAAGTATGGCTTCTAGTATTTCACTTGAAGGCCTAAAACCATTCTCAGTTTAAAAAGCTCACACACTCCATGTTTAGTTTAAGTTTAACTTTAAGACAATTAACAGGCGAGTCACATTTTTGAGTTGTTCCCGCTTCCATGCCTGTCATGTAGAAATGGAATTGAGAAGCTTCTGTTCAGACTATGCTATTGATTTCTGCATCAACTTGCTGTTGATGTCTAGATGCCTGCCAGGAAAAGTAAACTGGCTAACCTTGTCACTGGAAGAAATGCCACAATTGGTTGAAGATTTGCTGTGGGTTATTACTGCAGATGTCAATATCATATTCATTTTCTGTTTTGCAGTTTTGCTAAAGAATGTAAAAAAGGAAGAAGAGAAGCCATTCAGAGACTGCGCAGATGCATACCAAGCTGGTTTTAATAAAAGCGGTGTCTACACAATTTATGTTACTAACATATCAGAACCTAAAAAGGTAAAGAAAAGTATGTGTTTCTTTCTAAACATTTAATCCATTCAAATGCATGTTGTGCAAAAAGTCAGGCAACTAGAATTGGCCTTTGGTAAATGCCACTCTGCTTTTCATTCCTGCTGCTGCTGCAGGAAATACGCAGGAATGACTTTCTCAGTAGTTCCTTTTTTGCACCATGTCTTGGGAGACCTGGAAAAATTGCAGGGGAAGAACAGGTGGGTGGAACTGAATGGGTCTTGTATCTCTTATGGAAAAAGACTTGAAGATGATTCAAAAGTCACACGTATGGTTGCTGCAGTATAGAAAACTTCAGACCACCATCAGCCCTTTTATGGGCACCCAAAAGTGAAAGACTTTTTTGTCAGAGTTTTGGCAGTGTGACTAGTATTATGAGATAAACCTAGGAGCAAAACACAGCACACAACACACAGAGCCTTTATACAATTAATAGTGGTTTGTATATATATAGAAATATATACAGACATTAACACAGCAGATAAAACCCCTTACCATTCAGCTATGGACACAAGGAGAGAAAATGAGACACATGATGAGAGAGAAACACCCTCTAATGGCCACATACCTTATTTTTCAGAGTATAAGACGCATCGGAGTATAAGATGCCCCAAGCTTATGAAGAGGCAATTTTTTAAAAAAAGTTTTTGCACTCTTTAGACCTCCCAAAACAGCCCATTTTTTCATGAAAATGGGCCTGTTTTTTTTTTTTTTTTCAAAAAAAGGGCATGAATAGCTTTTAGGAGGCTTGTAGAGTGCTCCTCCTTGTAGAGTGGGGGTGGGGCAAAAATGAGCAAAAAACAGTCCATTTTTCATTTTAAAAGGGCATGCAAAGCTTTTAGGAGACTTATAGGCCCATTTTCAGTCCGTTTTAGGAGGCCTGGGCCCACTTTCAGTCCATTTCTGCCCTCCCCAGCCCCCAGGAGCACTCTGAAAGCCTCCTAAAGGCTATGCATGGTCATTTTGGTGAAAGGGGTTGGGTTTTGGGAGGCAAAAAATGCTGTATAAGATGCACCCAGATTTTCAGCCACTTTTTTGAGGGGAAAAGATTTGTCTTATACTCTGAAAAATACGGTATATATAGACACCTCTTAAAGAAGTAAATGACTTGTGTGAACCTGATCAGAGTCTTAAAGAGGCTATTCCTGTATTGCTGAATCGCCCTCATTGCATCACCTTACAAATGACAGCTTACAACCTTACATCAGCTGGCAGCTATTAAATCCTCAGTACCTGACAGGTTTTTTTTTAAGATTTGCATTTAGGAGTTTAAAAATCAAGACTTAAGAGTTAAGCTACAAAGTTCCAAAGATCCTAAAGGTACCCATTTCCCCCCACCCCTTAAACTCCCAAAATGTCAGATGACTTACAGAAGTACAGAGAGTCTGGGTTGAGAAAATTTAGCTTTTCACTCTCAAGTTTTGAGGATAAATTTGGCCTTGTATTCCACCTATTCATCCTTTTGGCGGCAAAGAATCCTCAAGTACATTTATGATAGGCCTTTTTAAAGCCCTTGTTTACATTAATCAAATGCTATAGTGGAGAGAAAAAACCATGTTTGCTATAAGGCTGTGCACATTAGAGTTCAGTTATGTACTTTGTTTCCTATACAGAAAAGTTTTCTATGTAAGAAAAAGCAAACAAACCATAAAGTCAGCTAAAGGAAACTCTCTGGAGAGTAGGATAAAGAATGATTTCTTCCAGACTTATTATTCTTTACTACTCCAGCAATCCAACCAATATTCATTGGATTGCAGTCTTACCATGATGTTTAAGTGAAGCGTGTAGAGCAACCACTCATATAAAAACACTAAAATATTCGGTATAATTTTATCTTCAATAAACACAAGAAGTTCTCTGTTTTAAAGGACTAGTGCAAACTTCTCTATCAATTCAGGGAGCCACAATACATCTATCACATCTATCAGAGTTTGTTGCAGAAAAATCAAATCCATAAAGCACACACAGATAACTGATTCAACTGGATTCATTAACTCCTTTATATACATAATAAGAGATGAATAAATATACAATATCAATAGTAGATTCTTTCAACATGGTAGAAGTTACAAGCAGGACACAAGCAACAGGACAGCAGAGAGGAGTTTTCAGTTCAGAGCAGACAGAGTAGTTTCAGTTTTGATCCTCAGCGCAGACTCAGATCTGTTTAACCTCCCATTGGCTGACTTAGTTGTTATGCCTATTCATCGGCTGACCTTGTTACCATGTCTCTCCCATTCATGAATATTCTAAGAACATCAGAGCCCCTTGGGTAGTACTGGTTCAAGTTGTTCTCTGCAGGGCTTCCACTTCTTCACAAATGAAATACTTCAAGTCTTAGGTGAAGAGGAACACCACATCTCATTACTATTCAATAAAACTGTTCCTTTTTCAGTTTCTGGGCAGGGGTGTCAAACTCACGATGTCATGATGTCATCACATGACATATCACAACTTTTTTCCTGCTTTGCTAAACTGGGGGTGGGGTTGTCAGCGCGTGATGGATCTGGCCCATGGGTTGCAAGTTTGACACCCCTCTTTTGGGACAATTTTTTTTGAAGGAACTCCTGAAACAGGGTTGGGTTTCAACTGGTTCGTGGCGGTCCCTGCGAACCGGTTGGTCAGCGAACCCGGAAGTAAGTAACTTCCGGGAAGGCGAAGGGCCCGCCCACCTGCCCGCACTTCTTACTGGTCTTTAAAGGCTTCTGCGCTTCCACGCAGGCGCATGGCAATATAGCACCTGCGTGATTCTCCGCGAGCAGCTGGAGCATCACGCAGGTGCTAAGATGCATGCGTGAACTGCGCGCGTGCACACGGATGCCGCCGGCCCCATTCCAGCCGAACTGGTTGGAACGGGATAAGCAACCCACCACTGTCCTGAAACCTCACTTTTAAGGAATCAACTTCTTAATGCAGCTGCAATCTCCCCCCCAAAAGTTGGCAAAGAAGTTTGAAAACAAGAGGAGCTGCTTTAATGAAAGCCTGCTTCTTTTGAACACGCAGACATCTGTGATGCATAAATGAAAGGAGCGAGTTTCCATCCACTCTCTTACCAATTTTGAACTCCCCTGTATATGTTCCTGGTCCTGTAACCTTCCTCCCACAGTGCCCGAAGTCCTGCCTCCACATTTATAAGCATGTCCAGTTGAAAGAGTCAACCCGTTGTCAAAAACAGAAAAGCAGAACAATGTGAAATTCTGCCTCTTTCCTTATGTGTCTCGATGTGTGTGTTCAGATTTCAACCTCAAAACATGCTAAAAGGTGTTTAATGGCTGACTGCCCTGACCTTGTCTGGGACGGGAGCCAGTTAAGGACATTTGTTGGCTTGAATGATGGAAAGCTAATGTTTATAATCGCCCTGCCACTCCTGTTACTGTGGCAGGTGTTGCTATCCAATTCATTGCTATGGGGATGAGCAGACCACACAATGAATAATTTAGTGGTGTAAATCTCACTGTCATTGTGCGTTTTTTTTCTTTCTTTGTAATACCTTTAGTACTCAAAATTCAAAAACTTTAAACTTATGTAGGAAAGGATTTTTTTTAAAAAAAAAAATGTTAGCTCTGTACACCTTCTATTCCACGTTCCCATCCCAGTTTGTCATACAAAAGACAAGTACACAAAATGCAATGCATATTTCCCTTCTTACATCATCGAAACATATACTTTTTACATAAAGTATAAAGATTGGATATTTGGGGAAAAAAACATGTTTAAAAAACAGACCTTTGTGTTCTGTTGAAGCTTGATAATGTTTGAAAATTACTTGAAAATGCCTGCTCTAAATCCAAGACCAATGAAGCCCCAGGCAGTAGATAAATGTTTGAACTCAAATGCCATAATGGAAGGAAGCCCTGAGCCAAATTGTTTGTCCCCTTGGATTTTTGTCCTTTCTTTCCGAAATAAAGTTCACAGTTTTGGAGCACTGTAGAAAAAACAATCAGCAGTCTTTGGCTGTATGTGCAAGTATCAAGGACACAGAATAGAATCAAAGTCATGTAATGGAAACAACTAAGCAACCGTGGTATGAACCATTCATCTTCCGGCAAAAGGCATCAGATGGATTCAGCCAAAGATATAATAGCTTGGTTTGAAGAAACCCATTCAAAAGAACTGGGTAATGACAACACTTCCACCACCAGCAAATGCATAAATTTGGTTCCCTTTTATGATCCTGCACGAGAATAGATAATACTGACTTTTAATGAATTGATATGAGCTTTTAAGCCTATTGTTCGCCCAACAACAGAGTATAATCTTTTCTTACATGATCACAATGAGAGCACTCTGGCACACTTTCAGCTCGATTATAAGCATTCAAATACATGCATTTGAAAGGAGCATTTACAATTTAACCGAACCATTTATTTGGAAAATACACAGCAGAAACTGAAGCTTCATAGAACAGCAGGGGGTTGGAGGTGTTGACCATGGTAGTGATGGCACTTAATACATATTTTTATATATTAATCAATGTACTCTAAGGAATGCAACTTGGTCAGTTTTATATTTTGGAAGAGCCATTGAATAGGAATCAACATGAACCAAACACTGTTGTCAAACCCGGTATTTAATAATTTAATGATTATCTTCTAAGGCAGTGATGCTGAACCTTTTTGTTGTTGAGTGCCAAAAAATATAGAGCCGAGGTGGCGCAGTGGTTAAATGCAGCACTGCAGGCTACTTCAGCTGACTACAGTTCTGCAGTTCGGCTGTTCAAATCTCACCGGCTCAGGGTTGACTCAGCCTTCCATCCTTCCGAGGTGGGTAAAATGAGGACCCGGATTGTTGTTGGGGGCAATATGCTGACTCTGTAAACCGCTTAGAGAGGGCTGAAAGCCCTATGAAGCAGTATATAAGTCTAACTGCTATTGCTATTGCTAAATGCAAGGACCTGTGCGCAATAGCACACACACATGCCCACACCCATAATGCAAAGCATGCCCCCACATGTGCATGCATGCACAACCTCCCCCATGCTCCCCACTTGCACACCACACTGCTCACCTCCAAGCTGAGCTTGGTATTTACTTCAGGGGGCTGGGGGAGGCCATTTTCACCCTCCCCAGGCTCCACGAACGCCTCCAGAAATGAACTTCCGGTAAGTATTTTTCCCCACCCCAGGCTCTAGAGGACTTCCTGAAGCCTGGGGAGGGCAAAAACACCTCCCTTGGCCCTCTGGAAGGCCGAAAGTCAGCTGGCCAGCACACACATATGTGCTGGAGCTGACGGCTTGCATGCCGGCTGATATGACTCCACCTGTGACCCGTGGCATGTGTGCCATAGGTTTCCCATCACGGTTCTGAGGCAATGACACTGTAGAATGTGCTTATAATAAAACAATTGTGAAGGAAACAAAACATGCATAACCTAGCTAGAGCCTTGTAATTAAGGAAGGATCACAGAGCACCAATTAAAATGGAAAAAAGTATATACCACAAATAAAACATAGAAGGGACATATCAAATCCATGGGATTTAGAGATAATCAAATTAGGTTACTGTACAAAACACACTACATGTATCCTTTTTTCCCTGTACATGTAAAGCAGTTAAGTATTTTTAGTTATTGGCAAGATTTTTGTGACCCCACAGTGATAAGACTTTATATTGCCAAAAGTATTCGCTCATCTACCTTTACTTGCATATGAACTTAAGTGACATCCCATTTCTAATCCATAAGGTTCAATATGACATCAGTCCACCCTTTGCAGCTATAACAGCTTCAACTCTTCTGGGAAGGCTGCCCACAAGGTTTAGGAGCGTGTTTATGGGAATTTTTGACCATTCTTCCAGAAGCACATTTGTGAGATCATACTCTGATGTTGGATGAGTTTATGTGGCCTACCACTTCGTGGCTGAGTTGCTGTCATTCCCAAACACTTCCACGTTCTTATAATACAGCTGACAGTTGACTGTGGAATAATTAGGAACGAGGAAATTTCACGACTAGATTTGTTGCACAGGTGGCATCCTATCTCAGTTCCACGCTGGAATTCACTGAGCTCCTGAGAGTGACCCATTCTTTCACAAATGTTTGTAAAAACAGTCTGCATGCCTAGGTACTTGATTTTATACACCTGTGGCCATGGAAGTGATTGGAACACCTGATTCTGATTACTTGGATGGGTGAGTGAATACTTTTGGCAATATAGTGTATCATCCATTAGCAGATGATCCATTATCCTTCAGGTATCATCCATATGCAAATAATACCCAATAGTATATCATAACCCCAAACCAACCAGGGTTCAAGGTACTGAGGTTTTGTGCAAGTATCTGAAGATTGTGGGGCCCTGAATTGGGAGGAAGAATTTCAAGCTCAGCCTTGACCAGAACTTTTTCCAGGATCAGGGTTTCTTATTTTTGGTTATGAATGATGTTGCAGCAGTGGTGAAATTCAATTTTTATTTACTACCAGTTCTGTGGGCGTGGCTTCGTGGGCATGGCAGGGGAAGGATATTGCAAAATCTCCATTCCAACACCACTCTGGGGCCAGCCAGAGGTGGCATTTGCCAGTTCTCTGAACTACTCAAAATTTGCACTACCAGTTCTCCTGAACTCCTGAACCTGTCAGAACCGGCTGAATTTCACCCCTGGGTTGCCGTTGTCGTTTTGGAGGTGGTGCACAATTTGGGAGTCTTTCTGGACCGTCAGTTCCAGCCCATGAAGCAAGCTACAGCTATGGCTAAGAAGGCATTGCAATGAAAGATCTTGCATAAAGATCTTCTTAGCCTTTACTTGAACCAGTGACCCCTTCAGATAGTCTCTCCTTTAATCTCCTATAAAAGGGACTGAAAATAATTCAGAATGCAGTGACACAGGAGTTCCCTTCCCCAGCTCCAAAACAAAACAGTGACTTGTTAATTTTATAAGTGCTAGTGGCAATCTGAACATAAAGCAACTTTGGTATTCATTGAACTTAGATGCAATGGATTTTAAAATATTTAAATAGTTCACAGAATTAACCTATGAATTTCATTACTGCATAAAATTTGATGGGCTATAATAATTACAAAAACTAAGTGAATTATTCTGTTTTGTTGAAAGATACAAGCTTAAAGTCCAACTTTTTTTTTAAGAGTTGAGAAGTGGGGGAGTTACGTATATATTACCATCTTATTTACCTTAATAGTAACTCTCTCTCTGAGGAATGGCTCTTACTGACAGTAGGAAAGTGAGCAGGCTGGCTCAAGACAAGTTAGTGTAGAGATGTTTATACATTTATGTTCTTATGTCTAGGTTTTTTGCAACATGGAGACTGCAGGAGGAGGTTGGACAGTAATACAACACCGAGAAGATGGGAGCCTAGATTTCCAAAAAAGTTGGAAAGAATACAAAATGGTAAGATGGAGACATTGTTTTATCATTATTCTTAATTTGAAGCAAAGCTGAACACTGTGTCAATAGCTTGTGCTGGGAACATGGCCATTAAACAATAAACCAGAAGTAACCATGCGGTTCAAGCTTATTATAGCCATCAAGACTCCTTTCTTGATTTGTTTTAATATGAATCATACTTCAGAAAGTTGCTTCATTTAGAAACTTTCTTCCATTCTTCCCCTGTGGGTTTAGAGATGTATCTATTGCCTTTGTCCATCGTTTCCATTCTTCTTTTCCAGAGAATGTGTCACACTGAGTAATAACAAAAATGTTAACATTGGTTGAGGTCCAAATTCCCCTATGAGAAAATAGAAAATCCTTCCACCCAGGAATTGCAGGCCTTTATGCTTCACAGGAAGCCATCTATAGATCTCTTTGTCTCTGTGAGGATATGGGGAAAGGCAATAATTTCCTTAAAATTTCTTATTAATAACTGAAATAAACTTCCATGCCATTTTGAATCCTGGTGAATTGAGAAATGATGGCTGTACTTTGCACCATCATTTGATTGAATAGGGTTAGGAATAAAAGCAAATTAAATCAATGTATGTAAGATAAAAGGAAATTGGAATCCTCTGGGGTATATATATTTATCCTACTAACAGTAGTCGGGCAGAACTGATATGTATCTTCTGGAGATGATATATGAGGATCATGACCCAAGTGGAGTTCTGAAATTATTTAGGTTCAGGGCAAGGTTTAGGTTCAAAAAAAGAAGAGTTGAGATTCAAACTAGCACCCTGGACAGTTCCAAATGGAACTCAAGGTGGAGACTAGATCATAGCTGGCTTAACTTCAGATGTAAGTTTATCAGAGTTAATGTTTAACCATGGCTACTATTCCATTTTAGCTAGAAGTTGAAGGTATCACTTCTGTTTTAGCAATCAATATCTCCAACAACATTGTTCCTGCCGTCAATTCTACACTGAAATTCTGTGACACTCTGTAGCACCGATTGTTTTATATAATCTCCTGGATCTCTCATGGCATTTCTAGAAAACCGCTCCAACAATATAAGAGGGAAATTATTAAGTAGATGTAGTAAAAATAGTCTTGTTTCTGCTTTATTTATTGCTTTATCATAGCTCCAGTTGCTATTTGAAATCTGAATCCCAGCATAACATGAAAAAGCAATTTGTAGCTCTTAGGCTTACAAAAAGTTGTATTCTGAAGGTGGCAGCTGAAACGCCTCAGATTCAGGTGATGGTGACCCAATAGACTTGTTATATGGCAGTTTTATGGGGAAATAAGTGGCTTGGTGTTTGGGGTAATTCCATATCATGTTTTATTGTTCTGAATCTATGGTTTGAACTATAGATGTAATGAATAATATTATTTTTTTTGTGTAACATGGGACAATATTTCATCTCCTCTACTCTTGGGTCCTCATCAATGTAATGCAAAAATAGTGACCCTCAATTTCCCAGAGATACTCTTCTGACAAATGAAGAGGATAAACCATGAAAGTTCACCATATCTTGTCATAATCTTCAAGCTAAGAAGAGCTATGATGAGATAGAGCTATATTGTTGCTCTTGGGATCATTGAAGCCACTCTCCCAGTTTAGGAGCCCCACTTCTGAGTGCTACTACCACTGCTGGAACTACTTTGGTCTTTACTTTCTACATGAGTTGTTCCTTAACAGTATCAGACCATGGCACTTTTCCAAGTTCCCATACTGCTTGTTCCTGATGTTGCTGTCACTGCTACATCTACAACCACCACTGTCTTCTAATCTTTGTCTACTATGACAATATCTAGTTGATAGACCAGTACTTACCTGTCCATCTGAATCTGGAGTTGCATAGGATCTTAGTCCTGTTATTATCCATGATTTGTTCTCCTATCTGGACTTGGGAGTGTATAGCCCATAAACTATGCAGATATTCCCGAACACAATGCCAACTGCTTGGTTTTATGGTTTTAGTATATTCTGTTCTGTATCTTATAGCCTGCCAGTATATGTTGGATTGTCTTCCTCTTTATTATGTTGAAGTAAGGGTAACTAGCTATTTCCCAATTAGTGTGGTTGCAGGTCTTCATACATAATCTCTCATTAGCATTCTAATCACTATGATATTCAGTCCTCTACACATATATAAAATCTGTCTGACAAATTTTGTCAGGTCTGGTCCTGTGAGGCACAGATATTGAACATCCAATCCAAGAAATAAATATGCAGGCAGTGCTCAATTTAGGACCATAATTGAGACCAGAATTATGGTTGTAAATCATTCTGGTCATTAAGCATGTGTTCATGTAACCAGCCTGACTTCATAATAATTTTTGTGGTGGTTGGTAACTGAATGCCATGATCATTAAGCAAACTATCTGTCAGGGTTCCAAGTAACACCCCTAGCAAAAGAAGACTCCTAGGCTTGAGGTTCCTCAAAGTTCCAATTTATTACAAATGCCATATTGGCACATCTGGGAAAACCCATATCTGAATGTTTCCAGGTTTTCCCCACCCAAACAAAAGTTCAAATCCCTGCCCAGCACCCACATGTCCATCACATGGCCCAATCAGGCACTGTCCCAACTGGAGATGCCTCCCAGTTATGCCACTCCAGGTGCAGGGCAAGATGTCCTTGACTCTCTGAGAAAGGAGTGTTATTTTGACTATATCTATTCCACTCTATATAATCCCCTCCCAATTTCCCACAGCATTAAATGTGGCAGATCTGAAAGCCCAATGAAAAAGATGGTTTCCTGGCCTGACACTATCTTCAATGGAAGGGGGGCTTTTTGGTTTTTTTTGCTGGGAACTGGTAAATGCAAGCCAATTGCCTAGTACACAAAACATTATTGTGTTAACATGGGGGTGGGAAACCATCATACCTTGGAATCTGGATCATATGTACCTTTTGTGGGAGGTCTGTTGTAACTTTGGATGATCTTGTAAGTCAAGAACTACCTGTGTGCATATCACAGCAGGTGGAAGCCAGTCTTGCTTCATCCCAAAAAGTCTCAGCAGATTGGAGTGATCAGTACTTGGACATGAGACAACCAGGAAAATGGTCTCAGCTGGCTAGATTAAAGCATAAAAAACCAAAATCCCCACAAATCAATGGCAAACTGCTTTCATATTGCTGCCAAGACAATGATATGGATATGTCTCTGTAATTGCCTGTAGCTGAGCTCAAAGCAAGTCAGTCTCTGTGTTTAACATCATCATGTAAGCTGAGATGTCTTCTGAAATCCTTCCCATATGAACATTTGATTGAAGTATCCCGATTGTAGTACTTCCATAACTGCATCAGAATCAACAACAGTTGAGAGCAGCTGCTAACCTGGGACTCTTATCTCTAATATGAACAAAGTAACTGGTCTCATTATATAGTAGCTGGCAGCACCTGTGCATCTATATCACACTCAGAATTCAAGCAGGAATCCAATCACAAATAGGATCGGACACCCAAGAGAAAATCTTATTGTTTATTTATTTATTTATTAATCCAATTTATATAGCTGCCCATTTCACCCTAGGCAATTCTGGGAGGTGCACAATTATAGATAAAATGTGAGGATATAAAAATAGCAAATGCAAATAGAAAAGGCCATAATAATATCCTAAAAAAATGGAAATCAAAATATTGAAGGAAATAGAAATATCCCCCTCAACAATGGAGGTATCTAAGTGTCAGCGTTCCAAGTATCATGTAGAATTAAATCAGAGTACAAGGCAAAATGATCCTTAAAGTTCCAATTTAATAAAGCAGACATCTTAGCACATCTGTGTTAATCCCAATTCTGGAAATTACTTCAGAATTCCACCCAGTTAAAAGTTCATGATCTTGTCCCCACACCCACAATCCATCACATGGTCCAATCTTCTTCTTCCACCCTGGCATCTCCACCCAGCTGCTTCTGGTCAGGTGTAAAAGTGCGGAGACAAAAGATGACCTTGGTCTTCTAGAAAAGAATGACAATAACACATTCCACAATCCTACTCCTTTCTATTCCCCCCTCCCATCAACTATACTAATGAAACAGCATAATGAAAAAAGAGAAAGTGTGGCAGGCCAAAATGCTAAAAGGAATATAATTGCAGGCCTGACACTAGGTAGGTCTCAGGTTCCATAATTTACACTGGAATCTTCTCAATAATTGTAATTCTCCATGCAATTTGCCCAGCATGCATAGTCCCAGCAAAGAGTTGGCTGTACTATATTGCAGTTTGGTGTCATTTCCACCAGCATGTGATTTTTCTGGCTGCTGTTCCCTCATAAAGAGATATTCATAGGATATAATAAAAAAAGTCAAGATGGAGGCCTCAGTGTTATATTTGAAGCTCTGATGGTTTTTAGACATACACAATGAAATTTAAAAAGAAGCAAGCAGAATGGATATTGTGACCATTACCTTAATATTTTGGACAACCATAGGTAAAGTTTCCCCTGCACATGCGTGCTAGCCATTTCTGGCTCTAGGGGCTCATCTCCATTTCTAAGCCAAAGAGCTACTGTCTGAAGACATCTTCATGGTCATGTGGCTGGCATGACTAAATGCCGAAGGAGCACAGAGCGCTGTTACCTTCACACCAATGTGGTCCCTATTTTTCTACTTGCATTTTTACGTGCTTTCAAACTGCTAGGTTGGCAGAAGCTGGGACAAATAACAGGAGTTCATTCTATTACATGGTTCTAGGGATTCAAACTGTTGAACTGCTGACCTTCTGATCGACAAACTCAGCATCTTAGCCAGTGAGCCCTGGGACAGTCATACACACATTCAATTATTTTCTCCTTATAAAATGTGCTTTTCTCTTTTGTCAGTTTGCGTGCTTTACTGTACCACATATGTTTTCCAGGAACAAATTGCAACTTAAAAGCTACAAATAAATGGCATTCATTCATTCATTCATTCATTCATTCGTTCGTTCGTTTTTGTGTAAGTTTATACAACTTTAAGTTTAATGCAAAGCTGCATTAAAATGCACACGGAACAAATCCTTTTCAGAAAGGATTTATCATAAACTTATCAGAGTGCTTACATTTCTGATAAGTTTAAATTTATCAGACATGTAAGCACTCTAGTTCCTTTCTACCTATCTTTTGCAGGGAACCTAAAGTCACCATGTACATTTATGTTTAATTACTTTATAGTTTGCTGTCTGCTACTGCATTTAAAGTTAAATATCCTTCCTTAGCCTGAGCTTGTTCGGCTTAGAGCACCTAGTCCTATCTAGAATCCTATTCTCCCTCTTTAAATGTTGCTTGATAACATCTGTTTTGGGAATTGTGTTGACATGTGGTTATATATCTTTTGATTGCCTGCCCTTCGGCATTTTAACTGGACCACAGAAATGTGTTTTAAATTGCCCCACAGGATGGCCTCCCTTAATCAGAAAGGAGAAAAGAGTTGTACTTTGCAAAAAAAAGTTAGCTGATTAATATAGTTATCCCTTTGCCATTACATTTGATATAAACTTTGTTAGATTACTGATGAAATACAAGGATCAACTTACTACATTTAACTAGATCCAGGTCACAAGGCACCCCAAATCTGCCTCAAAATTTTATATTTGTGTACAGAACAAGAATAAATTTTTAGGTGTGTATCATTCTTTATTACTGATGCAGATATTATATTGCCAGAAAAGCTGGGACCTCTAAGAATTTGATGGTTTATGAGGCATTTATCACTCTGTTTAAATTCTCATTGGACAAGAATCCTGTTCCCAAGGATATCTGCAAGAAGGGTGAAGTAGTGGTGCAGTGGTGGGTCCCGGATCCCATTGCAACCGGTACACTGCAATGGAGCCCGGCGTCTACCATGTGAACATGTGCAGCATGCGTGCAGCGTGTGCATGTGTACGTACCACCCACAATGTTCCAACTGCTCAGCGAAGTGTTGTACAGGCACCGTACTCTCCGTGAACATGCACAAAATTCCTGATCGGCTCAAATAGCGGTAAAGAGACCGGGCGGGTGGGCGGTCCCTCCAGAGCACCGTACCAGAACGGTACCTGGTGCTCCCAGCAGGCACCGGTACGTCATATCTCACCACTGTAGTGGTGTCAAAAGAATCAAAATGGTAGGTTTAATAGTGTGATCAAAGGCCTGCCCCCTTTTCTTTATATAATTATAACTTTTTTGTTATAACCTTTAAAGAGGAAGATAAAAATGACTGCAAACTCATATGAAGTAAGGAAGAAAAAAGAAATAGTTAAAAGCAAAAAAGTATAAGGAAAAATTGAAGAAAAATAGAAAAGAAAGAAAAAATATACGTTGTTCACAGCAGTTGTTACCCACAAATATATATTACCTCTCTCTCTAAAGTTGCATCATATTACTCTTATTTCTGTAGTCTATTCTGTCTAATTATCACAAGTTCCCTTTTTTATGTTTATACAAAAAGTCCATAAGAGGCTTTCTCTCATCTATAAATGTAAGTGAAGCTCCTCCCCTTTCTTACATCACACAAAAGAGGTGTGGCCTTTGTGGACAATCATGTGGTCGTTGCTGCCATTTTGACATTTTTATTCTTACTTCCCACAAGGTAGATTGGATTGAGACAGAATGATGTCCCCAAAGTGAGCTCCAGGTCAAGTGAGAACTTAGGCTCCCAAACTCCTCATCCAGCACCCTGAAAATTACATCTTCTATGTAATATATAACAGAAGAAAAAGAAGTTACTCAATACATAGGAAGTTATGTTAATGTCAAATAACAGAATATAATATTAATTAGATACGCATGAGTTCAAATTGAGTTTGGGCTTTTGGCTTGTTTGTTTTGTCTGTGTCTTATCTACTTGTTTATCTTGGACCTGCTTCCTTTGGGGAGTGTTGCTTTCAAAATGATAAATATTGCCAAACTTCTGCGTTATATGAATCCTTCTGCTTTTGACTGCTGAAAAAGAGCAGAACAGAATAACAGAATTGGAAGGCACCTTGGAGGTATTCTGGGCCAGCCCTATGCTCAAGCAGAAGATCCATTTCAGACAAATGGCTGTCCAGTCTCTTCTTAAAAGTCTCCGGTGATGGAGCACCTACCACTTCTAAAGGCAAGATGTTCTGGTTGTTTTCACAGTCAGCAAATTCTCCTTAGTTCTGGGTTGTTTATCTCCTTGATTAGTTTCCACACATTGCTTCTCCTCTTGCATTCTAGTGCTTTGAAAAATAGGTTGACTCCCATTTCTTTGTGGCAGCCTCTCAAATATTGAAACACTGCTATCATGTCACCCCTAATCCTTCTTTTCACTAGACTAAAAGGTAAAGGTTCCCCTCGCACATAAGTGCTAGTTGTTCCCGATTCTAGGGGGCGGTTCTCATCTCCATTTCAAAACTGAAGAGCCAGTGTTGTCCAAAGACATCTCCGTGGTCATGTGGCCTGCATGACTAAATGCTGAAGACACATGGAACACTTCCCACCAAAGGTGGTTCCTATTTTTCTTACATGCTTTCAAACTACTAGGTTGGCAGAAGCTGGGACAAGTAATAAGAGCTCACTCCGTTACATGGTGCTAGGGATTCAAACCACTGAACTGCAAACCCTTCCTATTGACAAGCTCAGTGTCTTAGTCAATTCCTGCAACTGTCTTGGCCTCTAGTCTCATAATCATCTTTGTTGGTCTTCTTTGCCAGTGAGTGTCGAGTCAAAGTAGATTTCACTTGTGGCTTCCTTCTTTGTAGGATTGACTGTGTAGAGGTGGCAAGGGGGTTGGCCTAGCAATTGGCTGTAAGTTCTTGGAAAACTGACAGTCACATAACTGGCCAAAATAATCCATTCAGTCAGTGCAGTGTTGCAATGTAGGGTTTTCTAGCAAGCTTTTCTTCTGATGCAAGGAATATGAAACTATTCGCCAAATTATCTCCTCTATCTCTTCTTCTATTTCTTCATGAAACAATGTGTCTGAAAAAGTAAGCTAAGGCTTTAGGTCTGTGTCATTTTTATTCTACAAGACTTTTTATGATTAATATCTGTATGTCTCTCCATATTTTTATTTTGGGCTATTTGATTGGGTAGATATTCTCCTCCTCCTCCTCTTCTATAATTTCTTCATAAAAAATTAGTTACAGCTGGACTTGCTTGAAATAACTTTTTAAAAGTGGGATATTAAGGGCAAATTAAGGAATTAATGCTCCATAATATATCAATTGATTTTCCCACTCTAAAAAGCAGTTCTGTTGAAAAGCATTTCTATAGTTTCCATCTAAAGCTTGAGGGTCCTCTTACTTATTCTCAGAAGGTAGACTTGCCTGCGGTAGGGGTGAGAGATCAGGACTGACTTATTAGTGGTTTCATTCAATGGTTTTGAAACATGTCCATAAGATATGCTATATCTGGTTTCAATTTCATTTTCTTTTCCATTAAAAACCTCAGAGCTTCCTATGAACATTATCAGATGAGGAAAATGAAGTAAGAGAGAAAACTGTTTAATGATACTGGAGGAACGTGGTTCAAATGGGAAACCCTTATATATTTTGCCAGATTTAATTAAACACATTTATACCCTTCATAGCAGTTTCCTTCCATTGTTAACATCAACTCTGCAAAATGTTAGTCCTGACTCTGCTGAAATAACGCTGGATTCTTTCTGTTCATGACACATATCGCTAGTTTCCTTGTTTGGGTTATTTTGATTCTGATTTTGCTAGCAAGGAGATGCTTGATTGGCCCTAAATAATTCCTGCAAAGCAGCTGAATCAAATAGCTTTTCATTTTACTATCTGGTCCTTATTCCCTTTAGATTGGAACTTCTATTAAAGCAATTGTGTTTATGAGATATTGTCTGATATTGTGCTAGCAAGACAAGGTTTTTTTCTTTTTTATACGGGAGATGAATATTAAATTTTCCTACGCACTAATTCCTAAAAGTACATCCAATGAGAAATCTTTCTTCCAAGACTTTTAGCATCTTTACCAGCTTTGTCATTTCAATTCAGCAATCAGATACAAGATATAAGTTGAAATGAAGGACCATCTCATTTACCATTGTATCCTAAGTGTTCTTAAAGTCTTTAGAACTTTAGAGAACATTCTCTTTAATTAGCCCACCTTAATAATACCACCATTTCCAACCATTGCTGAAATGCAAGGAATTCCTGAGTCAAATCCTAAAGAAAACTCCTTGCCAGGTTTTATATTTTTCCTGATCAACGGAAGCTTATATATTTCCAATTCAGGAAGAAACTATTCAGAAGAAACTAGTACTCAACAGAGCAATATTGCATTTTTCATTCACTTTGATAAAATAAAATTTGCTTTACAGTTCTTACAAAACAGAAAAGAAAGAAAACCTCATAAAATGACTGAGAAATTAATGCAAATATTTCTGTATCTGTAATCGTTTAAATCTTTTGAATATGTTGCAAAATATCAGTTGACATATGTGATTCTAGGTGGCATACAATAAAGCATTATTTTAAAGCATTCATATTTAAAGATTATTTTCTTATTTAAGACTCAGCCTATTAAATGAGTTAAACTGGACAATGCTTCTCTCATATTCCTAGGTATTTCTATCATTTATTGTTACGTTTTTAAATAAGATCCAGACTAAGGAAGTAAGCTGCAAATTGCTTCTATTAAAATCAATGAGACCTGTTAATTGTGATTGAGCACATCATTAATTTCTTAGGGACTAAGCTTGAAAATGCACCCTTTATAATATGTATGATATGACACATTATCATGTATCATATCCTTTATGATATCCTTTAATAATTGGGCAAGAAATATATCTTTGAGAAAACATTTCAAAAGTTAGGAAAAAGAATGTCTCCATCAGTAGCCCTTCTGCCTTGTTATTCATAGCAATTACTTACAATGTCTGTTTCTAACCAAGAGACCAAAGAAAAACATAGCCATTATCCTGATCTTCATGAAATTATTGAAACAGAATTGGTATATGTTATAAATCAATGATTAAAGACATCAAGAACATTCTGCACATTTGTCAAGAATTATTACATAACTCATGAAAGTTGATTTCCCCAAATATGACAGTCACCATTGGTCTCTGTCCTGGGATTTCCAATTATTTTTCTGAGGCTGGAATGATGTAAGTTGTAAGACATACAATCAGAACTAGGCAGATTGAGGAACGCTGTGAACATTTATTGTTGAATGAACATTTATGTGGTGCATGTTGCATAAATATAAACAAGAATGAGGAAACTCACTTCTTCATTTTTTTTTCTCCCTAGGGTTTTGGTAGCCCCTCTGGTGAATATTGGCTGGGAAATGAATTTATCTTTGCAATAACCACCAGTCAAAAACATTACTCTCTAAGAATCGAATTAATGGATTGGGAAGGAAGTCGAGCTTACTCGCAATATGATAGATTTTACATAGGAAATGAAAAACAGAATTACAGGTGAGTGCCGATGTGATTTTACTTTTATGAGTGCCTTTTTAAATATGCACGTAACTGATCGGTCGGAAACCTACTGGCAACTTGAAAGTAAAAGAATATTGAATTTTGCTTTTAGTAGTTGGAGTATGAGATCGTATACAGAGGTAGGTTTCACATAATTTTACCACTGGTTTGCCACACACCGAAACTGGAAGCATGTGTGCCTTCCATATATGTGTTTTGCTCGTGTGTGCAGCTTGCACGGATTAGAAAATATGGCTAAATAAGACAATATAGAGCCGGGGGGGGGGGGGGGTTGCCACTACCGGTTTGCTCAAACCGGTCCAAACCGGCTGAATACCACCACTGCTCTTATGAATCTCCCTAGCCTAATTCAGACTATTCAGTATTGTTTATTCTGATTGTCTTCATGTACATCTGGGTAGATAAATAAGATGCTCTTATAGACCTATTGGGAGAATACACCCATTGGCATGCATTCCTTCAACAGCATATTCCCATTTTATGGCTCTGGCTTTCTAATTATATTTCTTACCATTCAGTTTGAACCATTTTTACTTTGCAATCAGTAAATGTTCAGTGTCCTATTTCTTAGACTACTGAGTGTAAAATACTCTGGTAATATTTTATTTGAATTATTAAGAAATATGTTCACAGATTGTATGTTAGAAAGACTATATTATACATGTTTATATCTATATTTAGTAAATAAGAGAATAGCAAATTTGGAAGGGACCTTAGAGATCTTCTAGTCCAACCCCCTGCTTAAGCAGGAAACCTTATACCATTTCAGACAAATGATTGTCCAATCTTTTCTTTAAAACTTCCAATAATTGGAGCATCCACAACCTCTGGAGGCAAGTCATTTCACTGACTAATTGTTCTAATTTCCCAAAAATAGAGTTGAAGACCTTTAATATTATACTCCCTTCTTAACAAGGATTTCAATTATTCTTGGCTGGATTTTAACTTTAATTTCTCAGTGCGTATTTGACTTTCTGTTTGTTCAGTATTTATTCTTCTCTCTCTCTTTTCTATCCTCCAACCTATCCTTTTCTCTTTTTTCATTAGTATTTGAAACAATTATGGCTAAAAGCCTAGCTAGTGAAATACATTTGTCAATGCTCCTGGCAATCTTCTTCCCTGCATTTCCAGTTGTCAAATAAAACAGAGAGAATGTGATGCATCTTCTCAGTTATACAGCAACGGTTACTAATTAAAGGTGTAGGGGAGATGTGGGTAGAGTTGGAGATAGCTGTTGCGATTCCAAAAACCTCCAAGTGCAGCACAAAATGCACAGATTTGGCTTACAGTTGGGCTAAACTAGCTATTTGAACTTGGCTCAAAGTAATGCATGTTTTGCAAACACCAGAAAAATACTGTTGGGTTTTTTTGATCATAAAGAAACCTATGTGTGCATCACATAAAACCCTGGAGATGAACATTTTCCCAAGATGGAAATAAGAGATTGAGAGCATAAATAAAGGTTAAGTTATTATTTTTCATTTAAAAGATAGTGATCTAATAACAATAGTCAGAGTTCTCAATTCTTACTCTAGCCAAGTTCAGCATCTTATGGGACCACATAGTTTAATAGCCTCCACATTCTGGTTTATGTTTTCTTTCAGCCCAGTTATTATTTAATATAATTCCAAAGTTATGGATGACTTTCTCTCAGTGATAGGTGTGCCTCAAACAAAGACAGAAGTACTGCAGCCCTCAACCGCAGACAATATTCCTGTTCTTGTTAAATTTTGTCATGATTAGGAGGAGTCAGGTCCAAGAAAAGATTTATTTACAGCTTAACACTTAAAAACATCATCTTACATAGAGAAGATTTCAAGTTGTACCACTGCCATCTTGAGTTCAAGTACACAATTCTTTGATTAAGTGCAACTTACGATCGTTCCAATCCACACATACCTATCACACGAGTTCAGGGCAAGCAACATTATGAATAATAAAAAAAATAAAGTAAAAACTAGTGGGTTAAAGTAATTAATACACAAGATAAGAAAAATAAATGTCACAAATGTGCTTTTTCAAGAGGCAACTGGACTTTCTTGTTTTTCTCTGAAGTTGTTTTGCTTCTCATCCACGAAGCTTCTTCAGCTCTAACTAGATGGTGGGGCGTAGAAGGATTCATATTCCTTGCAGACAGGTGGTCACTTGCATTCATTTAGAGAATTATTAGGGATGCTGTGGCTCAGTGACTAAGATGCTGAGCTTGTTGATCAGAAAGCTCGGCAGTTTGGCAGTTCGAGTCCCTAGCGCTGCATAACGGAGTGAGCTCCCGTTACTTGTCCCAGCTTCTGCCTAGCAGTTTTAAAGCATGTAAAAATGCAAGTGGAAAAATAGGGACCACCTTTGGTGGGAAGGTAACAGCATTCTGTGCGCCTTTGGCATTTAGTCATGCCAGCCACATGAGCATGGAGACGTCTTTGGACAGCCCTGGCTCTTTGGCTTTGAAACAGAGATGAGCACCATCCCCTAGAGTCAGGAACGACTAGCACATATGTGCGAGGGGAACCTTTACCTTTACCTTGAGAATATTTGAGGCCAGTTGGAGGTTTGTCTCTGTCCTCAGGGTTATCTGAGTAGAGTAAATGGGTGTGGCACCTTCTTGGAACTCCTTGAAGGACTGTGTTGTGGAGCTATGATTTCTGCCAGATGTTTTCTGTCCTGTGTTCCTTCACTGTTGAGCACACGCACAGGCTGTTGGGGATGAGCCTGTGTTGTCTACATCTCAAAGTGAAGTGCAAATGGTTCTTGTAGTCTGCAATTTTTCTGGAAATCCATTCTTACTCCCATACCATTCGAAGGGTGTCCATCCCAAATTGCATAGCTAAATGTCTATGGAGAATCTCAATCATCCAGGTCATGGTTGTCCCAAAGGTGCATTTTCAAGAGGCAACTGGACTTTTGGGGGGACGGGTTGTTTTTGTTTTTTGGAGACGTTTCGCTTCAACCTCCAAGAAGATTCTTCAGCTCCATAGATAAGAAAAATAAATGGACCTATACCTAAATCAGATTTACACAAACATAGTTGCTCTCCATATATTTTCTAACCCTAGAAACTACAGTATTCTTGCTTCTACTACCTCCATGAGCTACTTCACACCTTGTTTACACTCTTTAAAAGTCTCTGTTCCCTTTTCTCATTTACTGAAGTTTACCCAACCACAATTTTTTTTTGTTTTCCTCAGCCTCTCAATCAATTCATTCTTCCTTCATATTTTGGCTTAACAATTTTCAAACTTTATTCATTTTCTTTATATGATCAGACCAACTCAAGGCATGTATTTTTAACTGCTTATCCAGTTTATTATTCAATCCTTATTTAGCATCCATTCTTTTTTGATTGTCTCTCTATTTACCATACATGTTTCTTAACTTATTTTCATATTGCTTCCAAATTATTCAGCGCCCGTGTCCTTATATCAATGAGGCAGAAGCATGCACATTTATACAGCTGGTTTTGTTTATTTTCACCAATATTTACACCTCACAACATACTCACTATTACCTTCCAACCACCATTTATACATAATAAAATATCTCTATCCATTTTCTTAACATATTTTTTTAATCAAAGTACGCAGATTTATCTACGTACTCTCCTTTCATCTTGGCATAGCTTGCGATCATTTGCCCCATTTTCTCTCTCAAACACAATTGTCTTAGTTTTTAATAGATGTTTTCAGATCCATAAACATGCAGCGCCCTCTCTGTGGGCATGTGAGCCATCGCCCGAATTCAGCTCTGCTGCACATGTGTGCGTGCCTCCCGCTGGCCAGGTCTCTGCCCTGCATGCATGGTGGGGTTAGGGTTAGGGTTAGGGCTAACGTGCGCATTGCATTTTGGGGGTTTGGGCAAACTTTGGGCACTTGACCTGGAAAAGGTTAGCCATCACTGCCATAGACGTTATTGCCTTAGATTTTACTGCCTGAGATTTTACCAATGTTCATTTCTCCACTCTGACTCCCATCGGTTTTCAGCTGTTTTATTCTGAATATCTCTCAGGAGGAATGGCCTATTTATGTGCTGTCACTCATCCAAATGAATGCTGTTTCCATGATGATGAAATGATTCATTACAATAATGATTCTGCATCTAATTTTCTGTTTAAAAAAAAGCATAGCAAATTCAATTCAAACACCACCATTTCCATCAGGAATAAAAATAGCCAACCAAGCAACTGGTTTCCAAGTTGCTTTGGGCATTTGTTCAAAGAATACTAAAATAGAAAGATGAAAACAAAACAAAACAGAGTTGTGGGAGATAGGAAATATATATATATATTTAAAGTCACAAATACAACACACACACACACACACACACACACACACACACATACATACATATATATATACATATGTTATATTTATGCTGATAAATAAATAAAGGGAGACTAGTATAGATCTATTTCAAGCTATTTAGCTCATATATATATATGTATGTATGTATGTATGTATGTATGTATGTATGTATGTATATGTGTGTGTGTGTTTTTTTATTTGTGCTGATAAATAAATAAAGGGAAACTAGTATAGATCTATTTCAAGCTATTTAGCTCTCATCAGCTAGCCATATCCTTGCTGGGAATTGAACCTGTGCTCTATTGCCTCTTAGGCAGATGTGTTAACCATTGAGCTACAGAACTCGACTCCTTATCAGCCAGGCCAGGGTGAAAGGTATATATTTAAAGTCACAATCCCTGGTATGGCCAAATATGGGAGGAAGGTCACACTTCCATTCTCTATCCTTCGGCTATTTATCAGCACAAAATATAACAAATGTAACAAAAAGGCAACAGTAAAAAATATTGGGTTTCTGTCTGGATGGTCTCTTGTGACGAGCCGAAGGATAGAGAATGGAAGTGTGACCTTCCTCCCATATTTGGGCATACCAGGGATTGTGACTTTAAATATAAATATAAATATATATATATATATATATATATATATATATATATATATATATATATATATATATATATATATATATATATATATATATATATATATATATATATATATATATATATATATATATATACTTAAAGTCACAACCCCTGGTATGCCCAAGTGTGGGAGGAAGGTCACACTTCCACTCTCTGTCATTAGGCTCGTCACAAGAGTCCATCCAGACAGAAACCCAATATTTTTACTGTTGCCTTTGTTATATTTGTGTTTTTATTTGTGCTGATAAATAAATAAAGGAAGATATATATATCTAAATAAAATAAAGGAAGATATATATATCTAAATAAAGGAAGATATATATATCTTGAGTATCTTTTTTGCACTGGAGTCTCCTCACTGGATAAAGAGCCCCATTCCAACATTTCATTACAATCACTGATGTAAGAATTCAGAGTCTACAAACTAATCCATTGCATCTGAAAAAATATGGAAAATCATCTTTCATACTGTTCTGTAACACCCTATAGAAAGTTTGGACTCAGCCAACTGGTGACTTCAGAAGTGTTCTGTTTATTCTCTGTGGTGTTTGTATTTCTTTCTCTCTACTACGTTTTATTAGTCTAAGAATCTCTGATTCTGTGCAGTAATGCTGAACACATGTACGTTAAGAAATATCCTCACTTTTCAAAACCATACAATTATGAAGGTTTTTCTTTCTTTCTGGGAAGTCAAGATCCCAACTAAAGAATACAGAGTATCCAAGCGCTCACCAAAATGTTTGATAATATATGGCCTTTGCTCAATTACATAGGATGGATATTTGTATTGGATGGAGACCGTCTTTTACATTACTTTCCTGCACAGGAAATATAGAGTATGATAGATAGGTCTATGAATCTATATAAGTTGAAGGTATTTGTGGTTTAAAGATTGATACAGTTTTAGATCATGTACAAATATACATTTGTTATTCCATTGGCCAGAATGAATTCTCAGTTAGACTTATCGGGAAATCAAGAAAGTGGGAGAGGAAGATTTGAAATCATACAGCCAAATTTGTTTTAGGAATGACTTCAGTTTATTGTTGATTTTTTTTTTCTTATATGTTTTTGGCCAGAACAGTTTTTCATATTAGAGATGTCTCTGGCTCAATTGCCCGAGCTAAAATATAAAGTTCTCCATTGATTCTCCAAGCAAAAAGCATATGGATCACTAGTAAAATGGAATAGTTGAAAAAAATATAAGGGAAAATGGGCAGAAAGAATGAGTTCAGTCTATCCCAAAGGTGAAAGTCTATACAGATTCTTAGTCATCCAGGTCATGGTTGTCCCAAAGGTGCTTTTTCTGGAGGCAGCTGGACTTTCTTGTTTTTTCTTTGAAGGCATTTCACTTCTCATCCAAGAAGCTTCTTCTGCTCTGACAGGATAGTGGGGAATGGAAGGATTTATATTCCTTGACTTTTAGCTATACAATTTGGGATGCCCTTTGAATGGGAATAGGAATGGATTTCCAGAGGGAGGAAATGCAGACTACAGGAACAAGGACCACTACTCAGGTGACCCTGAGGACACAGATAAACCTCCAAGTACTTCCATGTCCCTCTATTTATTTATTTAGCGTATGGCACATGTTAGCCAAGGATCACCAAGGTGGCTGACTGTCTCTGTAAAAGGATTTTTTCTGGGGGTGTTATCTTTATCTGTGGGATACCTGAATGGTAGGCAATCGAGGGAGGCACCTTTCTTTCCATTCTGCAGTTTATTTGCTCATGAGAATTGAACTGCTGAGCTGTCGACCTAAGCGGTACGCAGGCCCAGTGTCTTACCACATGAGCCACGACTAACAGGATACAAGCTGCCTGCAAGGAGTATAAATCCTTCCATTCCACCCTATCCTGTCAGAGCTGAAGAAGCTTCTTAGGTGGGAAGCAAAGCATCTTCAAAGGAAGGAAAAAAACAAGAAAGTCCAGAGGCCTCCAGAAAAATCACTTTTGGGTATCTTGAAGGTGCTTTTTTCTTTCTCTCAAGAAGCAAGTGGACTTTCTGGTTTTTCTTGGAAGACATTTCACTTCTCATCCAAGAAGCTTCTTCAGCTGAATGGCTGAGGAGCAAAAACCAGCAAGTCCAGTTGCCTCTTGAAAATGCACATTTGGGGGGGAGGAGTAGGTTGTAGGGGGTCGGGGGGTCGAGTGGGGGGAGGGATATATCAGGTTAGATGAGATGTGTTAGATCTCAATGTAATTTGACACCACATATATACTGTTTCCTTTTTTTATCTTATTTTTTTCTTTATCTTATATTTTTATTACTATTACTATTACTATTTTTTTCTTTAAAAATAGGATAGGCTAAATATATTGACATGTAGTGGAAATACACCAAGGAGAGGAGGAATGGGAAAGAAGAAGGATGGGCAGAAAAGGATAGGAGAGAGGGTAAGGGGGGAAGTTGCGGCCCTACCTGAATCGGGAGGCCCTCACAACAGTCACTCGAGCCCTTGTGATCTCCAGGCTGGAATACTGCAATGTGCTCTACATGGGGCTGCCCTTGAAGAGCATCCGGCGACTTCAGCTAGTCCAGAATGCGGCCGCGCGAGTGATCGTGGGCGCACCATGGTTCGCCCACATAACACCGATCCTCCGTGAGCTGCGCTGGCTACCTGTTGATCTCCGGGTGCACTTCAAGGTGCTACTCACCATTCATAAAGCCCTCCATGGTAGTGGATCTGACTATTTGAGAGACCGCCTTCTGCCAATTACCTCCCTTCATCCCATCAGATCGCATAGAGTAGGCCTCCTCAGAATTCCATCCGCCAGTCAGTGCCGACTGGCGACTACGCGGAGGAGAGCCTTCTCAGTTGCAGCTCCGACGCTTTGGAACGATCTCCCCATGGAGATTCGCACCCTCACCACCGGCCAGACCTTCCGCACAGCCCTCAAGATCTGGCTATCCCGTCAGGCCTGGTGATAAGACCCTAACCTCGCCCCACTTGAATGCTGAATGAATGTTGTGTTTTACTGGTTTATTTTTTTATTCACACGTTTTTTTTTCTTGTGTTTTGTCTTGCACCCCCTTCCTATTTATTGTAAGCTGCCCTGAGTCCCCTCAGGGAAAAGGGCGGCCTATAAATGTCATTAAAATGAAATGAAATGAAATGAGAAGGATAAGGAGAAGTGGATTGTAGAGAGAGGAGCAGTAGAAAGGGAGGGGAAGTAGAGTAGGAAAGGATGATGGAGGGAGGATAGAAAGTTGGAGGGTGGTAGAAGAAAGAGGTGTATGGAGAGCAGAAGAGCTATAATGAGTTTCTATTTTGGGGGGCATTGTTGACAAGAGGAACTGATGTAATTATTACTTAATACTATATGATATGGGCTATGTATAGTATACATATGAGTGTGTGTTATGAAAAAGGAAATAAATATTTTAAACCATAAAGAAAAGAAAAGAAAATGCACATTTGGGACAACCATGACTAGGATGACTGAGAATCTCCACAGACAGTTCAGCCTACGTGAAACAGCTGCAGTGCATTGCATTACAATGCCGCAATACTATTTTCATCAGTTTGACTAGAGTGGTTGATCTTGAGGATGCCTTTGCTTTATGAATATTATGCAGCAATTTTGAAATGAATATACTGTACCTGATTATATTGATACTTTCTCTAATCCAGTATTGTTCAGAGAATGCCTTCTACCTGGGTTTTTTTTTTTTTGTGCTTGTGGAAAAGAAGAGAGTTTTGTAGACTATTGATCTGGCACTACCAATATCAGTATGGAGAGCTGATTAGCCTCTGCTGCTTAAGATACCTGGTTATTGAGCTTGACATGGTTACTTGATTGGTAGCCCTGACTCCTTTGACAAGGAGAAAAACTTTGATTCTGTTTATAGAGCAAGAAGCAAAAAAAAAAATCTCTGGACTGCATCTACCCATGAAGGTTTAAGTTACCTTGCTCAGATTTCTAAGATACATTTTCTTCTCTATGCATTTGTTTTGATATCCCATTTCTTATGCTGAAACAAGTTGATTCATTAAAGCAGTATGTCTCCTTTGGAAGAAGATTCATACCGTTTTAAGAGATATTTTGGGGAGAGGCAATTGGAATTTAAACGACCCAGATTAGATCCTGCAACATGGTCCTGGGCGTATGTTTGCCTTCATTTGGAATTTAACCAGCTCATATATTTTCAACAGAATAGCCAAATGAGGCTGTTGTGTTCTGAGATCAGAAGAAAATGATGTTTCCTGCCCAGACCTTGTGATGATTAAGAGAAATCCACAAAGTGGACTGAGTCGAAGCATTATATATTCCCCTTTCCAAAAAAAAAAAAAAACCCCATCATCCTTAAAATTAACAGCAGTAACAATTCCTGCCTAGCTATTTCTTAATTTTGCTGCAATTGATAGAATCATAGTTCTGAACTCAAGGTTTTTATAGGCTTATTTCCCTGATTTCTTAAGGGAAGAAATAGCATTCTGGACTCAAGCTGAGCCCTTCTGACCTGGTCAGTGTGGCACCATCTAAGAGCCTGGAGTATAAATAGATGACAGTGAGTGAACCTTTCACTCATATCTTGCTCTGTTGGCCACAACTGACGCCATGGGAGCAGAAATATGTTTAACGGGCTGTTTGTGTTTTTTTAACTGGGGTCTTAGTGTCACATAATTCATCCTGGCACTTTTTAAAAAATAACCACAATGTCCTTAGAAAGCAGAAGGATTCCAAGGCCAAATTTATTTGTTTCAAATAGCTATAAACATTTCCAGGAACAGTACATGTCTTGATTGTCCTGCTCTGATTAACTAAATCTTAGAGGTTCACTGCTGGTTAAGGAAATATGATCCTGGATTGGAAAAATGGTAAACAATGATAATTAGCATTTCTTACATTTTAAAAAAAATCATATATGAATATCCTATATCTTGGTTAGGGTAACCAGATGTGTAGCTTACATGTTTGGATGATCTTTGATCCAGTAAATTGTGGTTTGCACAAATCGTGGCTTGATTCTGCAGCTAGAGCTGGATTCACACAACTTCTATTGTTCACATGAACAATCATTGATTTATATATAATCATGGATGGATACTTTTAGATTTAGATAGAGCATAGGGTCTGGTTACTTGAGGGGCTGCTTTCAAAACATCTGGGTTGGCGTGTCCTGAATTCCTTAAATTAAATAAAACTATCTCTTATGACCTCGTTGGTGACTGTCTCTGTAGCAATGTCTGCAGTGGTGGGATTCAAATAATTTAACAACCGGCTCTCTGCCCTAATGACCAGCTGGATAGGCATGGCTCAGTGATCATGTGACTGAGTGGGCAGTCACTGACATTGATGGGCACTTAGCTGTTACAATGTAATAAGGGTTAACCAGAGAGGCAGTTTCTGTAAGCAGAGAAATAAGGATTAGGCTAGAATCAACACCAGAACGTTTCCTTCCTGCCTTCCTTACAGGATTAGCCCTGTAAAGTGAAAAAAAAATAGATTTCTTTCAACAACCGGTTCTCTGAACTGCTTAGAAAGTTAACAACCGGTTCTCCCGGATAGGTGTGAACTGGCTGAATCCCACCACTGCATGTCTGCCCTCTGGAACAAGCTCACCAGATCAAGAAGGCTTTCACCCTGCTGTTGTTTAATTGAAAAGTCATCATGTTAATATGTCTTGTGAAAATGTCTTTGCTTCAGAGTTGGGAAGAATATGTACTGCATAATTGTTAAATATTTGATGATATTAAGAATATATGTAGCCGGGGTTGAACTGTGGAGTCCTTGGTGCTCTCTGAGCTTGGTTGTTTTCTTGCAGATGTTTCATTACCAAACTAGGTAATATTTACTGTTTAGTAGGACAGTGTGTGATTCCAAAATGAAACACTGTAAATATCTTAATTTGCCTTGCAGGGCAGTGTGTGATATATAAGTAAGCCATTCCTTTGGGAAATTAGTTATGTTTCCATTATGCAGTGAAAGATGATAACCTGGGTTTGAGACCAGGTCTTGCACAGCAGGATGAATTCCATTATTTGCCCCAGCTCCTCTCCACCTAGCAATTCGAAAGCATGCAAAGGGGAGTAGATAAATAGGTACTACTTCTGTGGGAAGGAAACAGCATTTTGTGTGCTTCAGTGTGGAGTCATGATGGCCATATGACCATGGAAGTATATTTGGACTATGCTGGCTCCCTTGGCTAAGAAACAGAACTGAGTGGCCCCTAAAGTCTGACATTGAACAGGAGAAATCTTTACCTTTACGTCTGTATATACTATATGCTGTTAGTTTGGCCATTGCTGCATGTTCTTCAATTTGGCTTTCTCTAAATCAGGGGTGTCAAATTCAATTTCATTGAGGGTTGCATCAGGGTTGTGTTTGACCTTGGGGCGTGGGATGGTGTGGCTATGGTTAGCATGCCCAGCTTGACATCACTCGTGTTGGGGGCACCTGTGATGGCCTGAGTACTCTGCCAGTAAAAATGGGCTCCCAGGCTCCGTTTTCAGCTGTGATGGCCTCCTGCAATCCTCTGCCAGCGGAAATGGAGCTCTGGAGGGTTTTCACTGGCTGGTCTTTTGCTGTTTCCAGGGCGATCCCACAGTCCAGATCTAAGCACCCTGTGGAGCAGATCCTGCCCTTGAGTTTGACACCCCTGTTTTAAAGGAAGGACATAATTATTTTTGCCATTAAGAGTCTGTTTGGATTTCCTTATTTTATGTATTCACAGTTTACGTTCACCATTTCTGATAGCGTATTTCAGATTGTCATGATGGAGTACATGACAGCTAATTTTTTTTAAAAAAAACTCTAATCTACTAATTAGATCACATATTCCATTGAACTCTGCTTTTGCATAAAGTAGGCAATGAAAATGTCAAAGGAGAACAAACAATAGTCCTGCTTTTTGTATGTTGGCACATACATGCGCTAACCCAGTTCTTGAAATAGATGCTGTCAAATCTTGAAATGCACAAGTAGCAAGCAACATGTTTTGTTTGTTTGTCATTTTGCATTAAACTCATTCACTTCTTTCTTATTCTTCATTCTGCCTGCTGGCAGCCATAATCTCACAACGTTCCATCTGTGCTGCAGCCAATTTCTAAAGCATAATTTGAAAGAGGCTATTAAACCATTAACACTAGAGAAATCAAAACCAAAATGTGTGATGGTCCAGAGAGAACTTATTGTAAAGCACATGATCTTCTTAGGATGGAAAATCTTGATAACATAAACAGGAATAAGAGAGGGTCATAATTTCTTTTTGCAATACTTTTAAAGCCCCACCTACCTATCGTGGTTGGATGTTTATAATATTAATGTATTTATTAGTTTTTAGTTATTTTTAACAATAAAAGGGTTTAATGCATAGTTCATAAAATATTGCAGGTAATTGTTAAATGGAAGGTAAATACAATATTTTGTTAAATAATACTAGGGATGTGTCAGGGGTGGGATTCAAAAATTTTAGCAACCGTTTCTCTGCCCGGTTGTTGGTGGAAATGGGCATGGTGGGCATGGCCTACTCAGCCTCCAGAACCACAGTGGGGGCATTTTGCCCACCCCAGGCTCTGGACGCTTTCCTCAAGCCTCCAAGAGAGCAAAAACAGCCTCCCCTGGTCTCCAATTACCTCCCAAAGACCCATTAGATCACACAGGGTTGGCCTCCTCTGGGTTCCGTCTACCAGCCAATGCCATCTGGCTACTACCCGGGGGAGGGCCTTCTCTGTGGCAGCACCGGCCCTTTGGAACGAACTCCCCGCAGAGATTCGGACCCTCACCTCTCTCCAGGCCTTCCGAAAAGCCGTTAAAACCTGGCTGTGTCGGCAGGCCTGGGGTTGATGAGTTCCCTTCCCCTCTCGACTGTGTGTCTGTTGGTTATTTTAAATGCTTGTATTTATAGTTCTTGTGTTTCCCTTCCCCTCTTGGGTTTGTGAGCCACCCTGAGTCCTGCTGGGAATAGGGCGGCATATAAATAAAACGAAACCTAAACCTAAACCTCCACTCTCCAGAGGGACAGAAATGGGCCTGTTTCCAGACTTCCAGAATTTTTGGGAGACCCATTTTTTGCTCTCCCAGAGTCTCCACATGGGCCCTGCACTTACCTGGCATCCAAAATGGGCCACATGGAGACTCCTGGGAGGGGTGTAGCAGGGTGGGCAGAGCCAGCCAGTCTTCGCAACTACCGGTTCAGCAAACCAGATGTAAAATTAGCATCTGGTTCGCTCGAACCGGTCTGAACCAGCTGAATCCCTGTCCTGGGATGTGTGAACCTTAATACTGACAACTTGACTCAAAAGAATTGGAACTTTTATCAATTGTTTATTTAAACTATATCTATTGTCGATACATTTCACTAAGTTTAACTAGCTTTAAATTATATTCTTCCATCTATCAACCTGTATCTTTCCAATAACAAAACAGTCTCATATCTTATAAGTGTTATGATGAGTATAATTGGATATGAATATGGAATGGTACCCATGTAAGGAAGATTAGAAATCCCTTTGGATTATATATAAAGGTTAATAAAAAAGAACCAAGTTAGATACAGTTAAAGTTTTGATTATCAGGGGGGAAATGTTATGATACAGGATATAGTCAAATAAAGGAGGGATAAGAATAACAACGGATAGATAGATAGATAGATAGATAGATAGATAGATAGATAGATAGATAGATAGATAGATAGACAGACAGGTAGGTAGGTAGGTAGGTAGATAGATAGATAGATAGATAGATAGATAGATGATAGATGATAGATGATAGAGATAGAGATAGAGATAGAGATAGAGATAGAGATAGAGATAGAGATAGAGATAGAGATAGAGATAGAGATAGAGATAGAGATAGAGATAGAGATATGGGTATAACATAAGGAAACTGGATGTAAATTTTAAACAGTGATTTGGAAAGGAGGATTAGAAAATTTGTTATTAAATATTATGATGATGGTGACATGTATAAATATTTGAGTTAAAATGCTTGAGTTAATATGAATTATGTTTGTTGACTGTGGAAGAGATGCACGAAAGTCTTTTTGTAACCAACTGATACACTTTCTACAGCATGTAAAGAAGGATGTTGTGTTTGTGTTTGTTTTAAATAAAAAAAATATTTAAAAAAGAATTGGGACTGATTCATCTCATAAGCAAAATATTTGAATCGGTTTTATACAAGGTAAGAAATTGAGTCATGTGCTTTTTCAAGACATTCAAAGGCAATTTAGAGACTCACATGAACTTCGTAGGTTTTGTAGAGCCTTCTAATATATAATCTCAGATATAACATAGTCCATTTTAGAAACACACAGAGGCAGACTTATTTATGTGTAACATTAGCGGAATTGCAAAGAGAATTTTCATCTAGTTGCTAACATATGTTCCATTCTCTGATAAAATCTAAGGTTTGACTTCCATTTGAAGTTCAAAAATCCTGTGACCTTTTTCTCGCCCAAAACTGATGCTGGAGTTTTGATTCTCAATGGTTCAATGGAATACGACATCATGAAAATAGAAGCCCCTATTCCCTGGATTTTCTGATTTTCCCTAGGGCAATGTTGGTGAAACTTTTTGGCACCGGGTATGTGGGGGAACACCAGAAACCAGAAGAGCAGCTTCCTGGGGTGCATGTGTGGGAGTGCCGGAAACTGGGAGAGCAGTTCCCTGGTGCGCATGTGCACGTTGGGAAGCAGAGCTTCTGGTTTCCAGCATGCGCATGTGCGTTAGTCATCTGTTCTTCTGGTTTCTGCCATGCATGTGTGTGCAAAGACCAACTTGGCGGAACCCGGAAGAGCAACAGGCAATGGATGGCATGCCCAGAAAGATGTCTCTGCGTGCCACTTCTGGCACACGTGCCATAGGTTCAGCATCACAACCTTAGGGCTTGACACTAACATTTGCTTTGTGCAAACACAGTTTGTGGGAATATGGAACAATAAGGAAAGGGGATGTAAGTATACAATATACATAGGGATATATTCCAAAAGTAGAAAGTAAAATAGATGAACTTTATGGGAATTTGCATGAACCACAATGTAGGCAAAAAGGGCTGAAGTTTTGTTTTTTAAGCCCAGGCAACAAGATAACATTGGATATGCAAATGCCTGCTTGATTCACTGGCTTATAAGAAAGAGGAGGAATAGTACAATCAGCCTTGCACAATTTGGTGATTACAGCCAAACTCAACAGATGTTTTTTAGCCCTCCTGTGGAGATGATTTCCTCATCTGCTCTAGCTAGTGGAGATGACACCAAGCACACATTTTTAATGGATTTTACATCTAAATTTTTGAACTTTGGTGTTGGAGAAGACTACTGAGAATGCCATGGGCAACCAAGAAAGCAAATAAAGGAGACATTGAACAAATAAACTCATAGTTCTCAGTCAAGGCACAATATACTTTGGACACATTATGGAAAGACCTAGTCTCTGGAGAAGCCTGTGATGTTGGAGAGGTAGAAAGGAAGGAAGGAGGGAGGGAGGGAGGGAGGGAGGGAAGGAGGGAAGGAAGGAAGGAAGGAAGGAAGGAAGGAAGGAAGGAAGGAAGGAAGGAAGGAAGGAAGGGGATGACATGTAGCAAGATGGATGGATTCAGTTATAGTGGTGATGGGGCACCATTGGAAGAGCTGATGGAGTGGATTAAAGATAGATCACCATGGAAAAAAATCTATCTCATTACTAAGAGTCAACAACCATCTAATAACATAGAATCAATCAATCAACATCAAAAGTCAGAAGATCTGAAAATGAACAATGCAACATCCAGTGTTCTATCCAAAACACTAAGAATTTTATCCCTACCAAAAAAAGGAGGATATATGTAGCTCAGGACAAACCCCATTACTTACTACCGTGTTTTCCACAAAATAAAACAGGGTCTTATTTTCCTTTGACCCCCCAAATAAGTGCTTGGCCTTATTTTTGGGAGGTCTTATTACTTTTGAGGTGCGGGACGCGTAGTCACCTCATGGCTGCTGCTGTGTTGCAATATTTTCAGGTAGGGTTTATCTTTGGGGGAAGGGCTTATTTTAGAACATGTGCTCAAAAGCCTGATTTGGTTTATTATCTGGGGAGGTCTTATTTGATTTTTGATTTTTTTGATTTTATTGAGATTTGTAGGCCGCCCTTTTCCCTGAGGGGACTCAGGGCGGCTCACACAAAATCAGGGAAGGGGAAATACAGACAATAACAAAGAGACATATAATAAAAAACAGTAACCAACATGCATTCATCATTCGGGAGGGGCAACTATCTTCATCCCCAGGCCTGACGGGCTAGCCAGTTCTTCAAGGCTGTGCGGAAGGCCTGGACGGTGGTGAGGGTACGAATCTCCACGGGGAGTTCGTTCCAAAGGGTCGGGGCGACTACTGAGAAGGCCCTCCTCCTTGTAGTTGCCAGCCGACACTGGCTGGCCGATGGAATACGGAGGAGGCCCAATCTGTGTGATCTTATTGGTCGCAGGGAGGTAATTGGCAGAAGGCGGTCTCTCAAGTATCCAGATCCACTACCATGTAGGGCTTTATGGGTGATTAACAGCACCTTGAAGCGCATCCGGAAATCGACAGGTAGCCAGCGCAGCTCGCGGAGGATAGGTGTAATGTGGGTGAACCGCGGTGCACCCACAATCGCTCGCGCGGCTGCGTTCTGTACTAGCTGAAGACGCCGGATGCTCTTCAAGGGCAGCCCCATGTAGAGCACATTGCAGTATTCCAGCCTAGAGGTCACGAGGGCCCGAGTGACTGTTGTGAGTGCCTCCCGATTCAGGTAGGGTCGCAACTGGCGCACCAGGCGTACCTGGGCGAATGCCCCCCTAGCCACAGCCGTCAAATGGTGGTCGAATGATAGCTGTGGATCTAGGAGGACTCCCAAGTTGCGGACCCTCTCTGAGGGGTATAGAGTTTGACCCCCCAGCCTGAGAGATGGAATATTGGTGGAGTCCTTGGGAGGGAAACACAACAGCCACTCGGTCTTTTCTGGGTTGAGCACAAGCTTGTTAGCCCTCATCCAGTCCATAACCGCCTCCAGGCCCCGGTTCATCACGTCTGCCGCTTCATTGAGTTGGCACGGGGCGGACAGATACAGTTGGGTATCGTCCGCATATTGATGGTATCTGATCCCGTGCCTGCGGATGATCTCTCCCAGCGGTTTCATGTAGATGTTGAATAGTAGGGGGGATAAGACCGAACCCTGAGGCACCCCATATGTTAGGGGCCTAGGGGACGATCTCTGCCCCCCCACTAACACCGACTGCGACCTGTCCGAGAGGTAGGAAGAGAACCACCGCAACACGGTGCCTCCCACCCCCACCTCCCGCAGTCGTCGCAGAAGGATACCATGGTCGATGGTATCGAAAGCCGCTGAGAGGTCAAGGAGAACCAGGATGGAGGAATGTCCTCCATCTCTGGCTCTCCAGAGATCATCAGTCAATGCGACCAAAGCGGTTTCAGTGCTGTAACCGGGTCTGAAGCCTGACTGGAAGGGGTCGAGATAGTTTGCTTCCTCCAAGGACCGCTGGAGCTGAAAGGCCACCACCTTCTCAACAACCTTCCCAAGAAAGGGAAGGTTGGAGACTGGACGATAGTTATTAAGGACAGCTGGATCCAAAGATGGCTTCTTTAGGAGGGGTCTCACCACCGCCGCTTTCAATGCGGCGGGGAAGTTCCCCTCCCGAAGAGAGGCGGTCACGACCGCCTGGATCCAGCCTCGTGTCACCTCACTGCTGCTGGTAACCAACCATGAGGGACACGGGTCCAGTACGCAGGTGGAGGCACTCACAGCCCTCATGGCCTTGTCCACATCCCCGGGGGTAACATCCTGAAACTCAACCCAGAGATGTTCCATCTGATCCTCTTGTGCCTCGGCTGGAACTGCAGGGGTGGAGTCCAAGTCCGACCGAAACCGAGCAATTTTGTCCGCTAAGAATTGGGCATAATCCTCAGCTCTGCCCCGCAAGGGTTCCCCCGCCTCCCTTTTATTTAATAGGGATATTAAATAAAATATTTTTTGGGGAAACAGGGTAGCACTGATGATGTTACCTACTTTGGGAAATGAAACATTTACAAGAAAACTACCAAGTTTAGGGAGCATCAAGTACACCTAATTTCATTCCTGCTGAAAGAGGCTAGTTAGGTTTCCTTTTTTAATGGCATTGGGAAAAACAGCCTCCTCCCCCTCCTCCTCCTCCCATTACTCTGCTCCCAATCCATTTTAAGCCTTTTTTCCCTGTAGCTACATTAATTTAAATGATTTTCATTAAGAGAAATATAATAGCCAACATTTGTAGTAACTGCAGCATAAATCTCACATATTGGTATAGTCTCTTCCTTTCAGAATTTGTATTATGAGGCTTTTCAAAGATTATATTACCTAAAAATATAATGTTTAGCAGCATCTTTTCAAACATCTTTTGAAGTTGTTTTTTTTTAAAGAGCACCAATGTCAACATTGCAATATAAATACAAGACTGAGTATTGCAGGCTGTTTGCACCCAGTTTTCTATCTTTCCAAGAAATGATCTAAACTTGGTGTCCTTTGCATAAACACCCGATGCTTTGCCTGCTGACAACATTCCACAAAGAATGCAAACTCAGTTGTATGATAATGATACCAACTTACATGCAATGACCTTCTCTCACAAATACTGATGCCCCTACAATTGTGATGGTCCTTATTATTATGACCATTCTCACCAATTTGGTTCCAAGAATTGCCAAATTACTCAAGGAAGTTTCACATATCCCAATTTAAAATTTATATTAAAAAAAACCCCCACTCACTAGCCTTTTATCTAATATCTTCTTAGTGGCATATTCTATCCAAATTTGATTAACTGATGTCAAAAAGTCAGGTTCCATTCTTTTATGCTGACATCGGCTTCTGTAAGTCTAGCATGGGTGATGTACTGATGATCTGTGACAGTTTAAAATAAGCTTGGAGATACCATATCTCAAAGTCATTTTTCTCTCAGCACTATTCCATAGGCATTTATTTTCCTCTTTGGGTGGGTGGAGGGGAAACCCAGATAATTTACCAAAATGAGCCATCAATGTCCAAACCACTAAATCTAGAAAGCTTTAATCTCAATTCAGATTGTTTATATTTAATTTAAAGTGCATAAAAACCGACAAAAAGCTTTAAAATATATTGCTTCCAAGCCTCATTTGTATATTGCCTTAGAAAACAGTATCTAATTGGCACTGCTAACTGTCTTATAAAGATGTTTTCATAACCAATATTTTTTTATCTTTAGCCTACATTTGGAATTGCGTTTATCACACAATTAGCTGATTGGCCACATTTTTTCTAACACACACACACACACACACACACACACACACAAACAATGTTTAGCTCTTTAAAAAGACACATGCCAAAATATCATGCCTCGTGCCCTTAAGCACAACTAGGCAATATGTAACTTTCACTGCCATCTGACATATTTATTTGAAATGGGAATTATCTAAGTAATCTTCCAGAATAAATTGAGTAGAGGACTAAGATCTCACAATTTTTCAACAGAATCTACCGAAAAACTCTTTTATGAAAACTATCCTGGAATAACCATAGAATTAGACATTCTGATCTAATAGAATATGTTGAATGACAGCAAAAGAGCCTGGTGACCACAATGTACCACAACTGCTGTTATGTTGCTAGACTACCATGTTTCCCTGAAAATAAGGCAGGGTCTTATTTTCTTTTGAACCCCCCCCCCCCAAATAAGCACTTGGCATTATTTTGGGGGAGATCTTATTATTTTTGAGATGCAGGAGGTGGAGAGCATGGTCACCTCATGGCTACTGCTGTGTTGCAATATTTTCAGGAGGGCTTATTTTGGGGGGAGGGCTTATTTTAGCACATGCGCTCAAAAGCCTGATTGAGCTTACTATCCGTGGAGCTCTTATTTTCAGGAGAACAGGGTAGCCGATAACTGGAGTTGCCTGGATATTTATTTAAGGGGGGAAATGTCCAGACCAAATGTAATTTCTAATGTTAGATATTTCCCCTTACCAGAGAGAGACCCCTTGTGGAGGGCTGTGAAGCCGTTACCATGGCAACTCCACTGCACTGTACAGTAGAAATAAGTATGGCAGTATGGCACAATAGGCTGTATCTTAACAGAATATATACCACGAGGAGTGTTAGGTGTATCTTACCCCCACATTTTTTTTTCCAGAGAGTAAGTCATCTGTGTACTAAGTTTGGTTGAAATTGCTCGAGGCATTCCAGAGTTATGCTGGAATATACATATTTATACACACAGCCAGATAGGTAGGTAGGTAGGTAGGTAGGTAGGTAGGTAGGTAGGGAGAGAGAGAGAGAGAGAGAGAGAGAGAGAGAGAGAGAGAGAGAGAGAGAGAGAGAGAGAGAGAGAGAGAGAGAGAGAGATAGATAGATAGATAAAGATGAAGTGGCTGGGTAGCTAAAGTTTGAGTGCAAATTTCAAAAAGGAAAGAAAAGGTGAACTGGAGATTGTTCATCTATATTCTATATGGGACATGATGCAAGTATCTGTTGTTGCATGTTAGAAAACTGCTTTTCTCTGGGAAGCTGATCCAAAACATTTTCACTTACCTACTAGAAAATAGATTCCAACAATTAGTGCTGTTGATGTGGAGCACCATTTTTGAGGTTCTGTATATGCCACTCTGTGACTTCTTCTTATTCTTCTTTATGAATTCACATTGTTTGTATACTTCAACTAGCATCATTATTAATAACTCAGTGTTGAGGTGGTCTTGGCCTCGGTGCTAATTTCAGCCAAGGGAAAGGAATCAGAGAAATAAATGCTTAGCAACATGCCAGAGAATCTCTTTTCTGGTTCTCGGATTTCAAAAATTTCCTACGTCTGTTTTCTTGAAGTCCCAAGTCAAGGGCAATTTTTAAATAACTGTACTTGATAATATCTCCCCTCTCTTAACCTTTTCTTTTTCTCTCTTAGGCTGTATCTCAAGGGTCATTCTGGAACAGCAGGGAAACAAAGCAGTTTGATATTACATGGTGCTGACTTTAGTACCAAAGATGCTGACAATGACAATTGTATGTGCAAATGTGCTCTAATGCTAACAGGAGGTAAGCATCCAATTACTGAATCATAAATAATGTTTGGATGAAATGATGGAGAGGAAGAAACATAATTACACTATTCCTGAATGATTTTTTTCATTCATATTTTTGAAGGGATTTCAGTAAAGTTTGAATATGAAAAACTAAATCCTGTACCCTTGGCTTTCTTTTATTCCATAACTAAAAGCACATACTTAAGAAAGAGACAAGGGATCAAGTGAAATACCATGATTCCCCAAAAATAAGACTGGGTCTTATTTTCTTTTGACCCCCAAAATAAGCACTTGGCCTTATTTTCAAGGAGGTCTTATTATATTTGAGGTGCAGGAGATGGCGAGTGTGGTCACCTCATCACTGCTACTGTGTTGCAATATTTGTGGGCTGGGCTTATTTTCAGGGAAGGGCTTATTTTAGTGCATGTGCTCAAAAGCCCGATTGGTCTTATTATCCAGGGAGGTCTTATTTTCAGGGAAACAGGGTAATAAGCATGATAAACTCATCTCTTTGGGCTTTTTCAGTCTAGAAAGTCTGATCACCCAGGAAAATTCAGCATGATGAAAATGTATGCCACAGATAACACCAAAATCAGTAGCTGTATACTTCACATCTCCCACTGAAAAAGCTGAAAAACATACTGAGGCAGCAAAAAGAAATTATCAGTTCTGAGAATAAGATTTTTTAAACATCCAAAAATATCCAATTTTCAATGCAAGATAGCTGCTGATAAATTGCAAAGCAAATTTTGGAATAGCATTAGTTTATCTTTTGGAGCCCAAATGTGTAAATGATCCTGGTTTTAATTGAGTTTGATTGGATAGTATGTATGTTTATGTTTTACCATATGCATCTTCCTATATTTTAAACACTTCTCAATAATCAGACTTAGAAAGATGTATTGAATAGCTTGGTCCCAAAACCAGTTGTGAATATAACTTAATAAAACAATTCATCTTAGAAATAATTGTATTCTGGACAGTAAAGTTCCTTATCAGACTTTCTGTTGGTCTTGGCAATCCATATAGACAGCTCATTCATTATAAATTATATAAAATATACATGAGTTCTGTAGCTATCTTTGATAGACTGAATGGAATTTTGTAGTTTCTCTAAGAAATGAAGAATACAGTATCTGTGGCAAATAACAGCGTATATGAATTGAGCTGCTGATTAAAATAATCAGGGTTAACAACAATACATATGCACATTGCATTTCTTGTTTAATTTGACATAAAGCAGGTTCGTGTAGGGAAATTAAATCTTGTTTTAACTATATTCTCATTTCATATGAAGTTCTTCAAAGTGTGTATATTTCTGTGTGTGTGTGTGTGTGTGTGTGTGTTTGTGTTTGAAAAGAGTGGAGCATAATAACACATGACTCCAGTAGATATTTCTTTTTCAGAAGTTAGGGATCTTTAATGGGAAATGTTTTCCATTCATATAGACAAATATTCCCACAATCCTTTGTGGCCACATATTGTACTTACATTTGAATAGAACTAATGAACCACAAGTTATTGAAGATCTGGGAAAAGATTCACATACATAAACAGACATCGTATTATTTATTTCCTTGAATACATAAGGCCACATAGATATTTATGCAATCATTTCTTGTGATGTTCATTAGCAGCATTACACCTGGAGCAAAGATATTAAATCTACACCCTCTACCACCTTTTTTATGCTTTTTTTCACTAGTATATAAAATTACAATACACTTCTTGTTTAATAAGAATAAAGGGCATCTATCATGACTTTTGGAAAGATTTTTCTAATTTTGATATAATTCTTGGCTTCTTTTTTCTTCATCAAGCAAGTAGATCAGAGGCATATACTTACTTTCGAATTAACCTAGCATAAATCCAAAGTATTTGATTGGATCTTATTTTTAGCTGTAGCAGTATCGGTACAACCTGGAATCAAAGTTGGTTGTTGTTTTTTTCTACTTATGAGTAGCTAAACTACTATAGTTTATGGTATGAACAAATAAATACTAAAATCACTTTAGTACCAAAACATGAAATTTGTTAGCTGAATTGCTGGTTACAAGTATATACAATCAATTTCAACACTTCATTTATTTATAGCAGGAAATTACGTTATTATAAGATAAAGTTATATTGCAAGTCAGGAGTGAAGCTCTATACAGTCAGCAGTAATTACTAATTATAATTGCTAATTAGCTATATCTTTTTTCTGGCCATTAAATTTGTAAATTTTTGTCATGGTGTATTACCACCCTGTTCTCTAAATAGAACTGAAGGAGAAAAAAAACCGTATTACTGTTTAATCTGTGTTTAGTCATTGTTTATCATATAGTTAGGTATGCATTTCTTCACTTATTCATCAAATATATATGGTCGTCAACCTCAGGGTGTCATAGAACAAAAATATAAAACAATAATGATATATAAAAGACAGACATTATTAAACAGTGATTTAAAAATCATAAAAGTTACAAGAATTTAGAAGTTAACAGCAATAATGGTGTCATCTCAGGATCTCACAATTCTCCTAGGACTTCCAGGCCTGATGACATATCAGGTCTTGAGGTACTTCCAGAAAATAAACAGGAAATGAGCCAATCTTCATATAATAATATAATAGCGTAAAATTGTGTAGCATAGCATAACATAACAAATTTATGCAATATACCAATTTCTTAGCGCCAAAAAAATCTAATACTGTTTGGACTTTTACTCTAAGCCAAATCAGGAATAAGTTAGCTACTTAGCACTGGTTCTATTTTTTGTCCACATTTTCCCTTAATCTTTTACCTTGTTCACATAAGGGAAAAAAAAACCCTGCATTTTCCCAGGAAAGTTACAATTTGAATGGGTGCTGCATTAGATTAAGATAGTATCTGATGGGATTAATCTCTGAGGACTGATTCAAACAAGCAAGTCATTACTTGTTGCTGTTGACAAGAGAAAAACATTCATGTGTGTGAACTGGATCACTCAGATCAGAGATAATAAATGGCCTCTAAGATCTGACAAAAGGGAACCTACTTAATCAAATTAGTCAGTCATGAACTCTAAAATCTACAGTCTAGTAGATTATTCCTACAGGCATAATTTAGGTTGACTGTCATTCCATCCTGTGTTGGAATTTCTAGACTTTAATTTGACTTGTTAAGAAAAATCCCACAAAATCTTTAATGGCATGACTGATCCTGTAAATTAGATTAGTAATAGATGCTACCTACTAATCCATACTTTTGGCAGTGTAAATGGTTCTAAGAGCCACTTATGTAGACTTAACTCAGAAAAAGAAACAAACAAACAAGAAAGAGGATTAGTTTCTTCTTTCATGTTCAGCTTTGTCTTAAATTTCTAAAGATTATGTTGTTGTTACAGTTAACCATCAGTTGAGCTGCTTTCTTTTTCATTGGTTATTAGCCCCTAAGTATAATTTTGTAACCAAATAAAGGTTAGCTACATCAAAATAGCAGAATGCCAGAATATATCTGGCACCAATTCTTTCCCAAAGATTTTGTTATGAAGTGTTAATTCAGGGGTGGAGATGTTCAAAGTTTTATAAAAAGGCAAAATATGCAAAAGAAAGTGCTGAAATAATAATCTAGTGGATTCAAACAGAGTATACCCTCCAAGGTTATGGATTAATTATTGTTATTAATATTCCTGGTGTTTAAAAACAATGACTTTTTTTCTTCCGACACTGAAGTAGTCAAAAATACACAAGCTATAGAAGAAATGAATACAAGGCTTCTTCAATGAATTCATCCATTATCTCCAAAGACTAGGTAGAAAATCCAGAATTTAAGGTTTATATTTTAATTAGAAAAATAATAGTATCTAAGCATTTTATTATGGGGAAAAATTGCTATTCGATGGAGCAAAAAAATCTGACAGCATTCTCCTAATGATGTGCAATGAACTTGATTATTATTTACCTCCTTTGCAAGTCACTCTAATTATATCCTGGTTTACACAGTAATCTGGCATTAAAATGTAACAAAATCAGCAGCTAACATCCTTCTCTTTTGGGGGTGGGGGTCGGGGGTAAGAAAATAAAATTTTCAACCTTAACATCACCCAAAAATGAACCCTAAAATTTGGTCTCATAAATAAGATTTTTGAAAAAAAGCAGTAGCACTTAAACCTACATATCGCTTCACAGTGCTTTACAGCCCTCTTTAAGCAGTTTACAAACTCAGTATAGTGCCCCCAACAATCTGGGTCCTCTTTTATTGATTTTGGAAGGATGGAAGACTGAGTGAACCTTGAGCCAATCAGGATTGAACTCCTGGCAGTGAGATGAATTTTCACGCAATACTGTGTTTTAATCACTGTGCCACTACAGTTCAAATAATTAAAATCATGTTGTCAAAGGGTACTTTTCACCCCACATATTACTTTCATGTGAAAGTGACTGATGAGAAAATATCCACCAAGGATTTCGCTGTCAATAGATTCACCAAACCAGATTTTCAAACATTTGAATTGAAAAGACCAAAAGAAGTCCATATAGAGACATTCTCTTTCTCTATTTGAAAAAAAAAACCCTGAGAAAATGTCATTTTCTTATGTGGATGCATCTGAAAAAAAATGAAAGTTTTGTAAAAGCATAAATGTGTAAAAAAAATTGATTTCATTGGGTAAGTAGATATTTTGAAAAATCTCACTGAGCAATATTTTGTTTTTTAAAAAATGATACCAGCAAGATACTGTCTTTAAATGTTTATAATGGAAATTATATTCAAAACTGTACATTAGGAAGAGTTGAATGGAAAAGTTTGAGATGAAGGAAAGCTATGAATGAAAATGATGGATATCAGATATTTTTAATACCATTCTGACAACCCCCCAATTCATAGACATATATACACACTGGAACATGGCTCTAGAAACACAAACAGTAAATAGATCAGATTTCTGCATTCCCAACTGAAGCAATACTTGGAGATCTATTGGGTTTCTTTTTTAAGTAAAAACAGGCCAAATAATTGTGGAGGAATGGAATGGATAGTTCATAGTGTTTGTCAGTGATGGGTTTCAAAAAATTTTAAAACCTCTTCTGTAGGTGTGGCCTGCTTTGTGGGAGTGGCTTATTGGCCATGTGACTGGGTGGGAGTGGCTTGCCAGCCATGTGACTGGGTGGGCGTGACCAACTTGTAAAATGTGGTGAAACTCACTTAACAACGCTCTTGCTTAGCAACCAAAATGTTGGTTCAGAAACTCTGGCATTTGAAGCACACAAGTCTTAAAGCTGTCAAGTTACAAGACCCTTGCACCCCTAACCCTTTAGGAAAAAACACCCTATGGGTGTTCGAACTTGACAGTTTTAAGACTTGTGGACTTCAACTCCCAGAATTCCCCCTCTCGGTCTTCATCTTGATGATGCGCAGATGGGTGGGGGGAGGGTGCTGGAACCGGTTCTAAACGGCACTGTAGATTTGTGAAACCTCTTCTATAGAAGAGGTTAGAACTGGCAGGAACCCACCCCTGGTGTTTGTGCACTATTCCTTACATCTAAAATGCAAAGCTGATTTTATCTGCTTAGTGTAGTTATCAAATTACACCACCGCCAAAACTGAAATTCAAAATTAATCTGGAAATAATATAGTATAATATTTATATTTATAAAACAATACAAATATAAGTATTTATTGTCAGAGTTTCATACAACAATAATTTACTCAGAAGAAAGAATGGAGAAAATGGGAATAATGGGGGAGATACTACATTTGTGAGCTTTAGTTCAATAAATTTCTATTATGCATTCTTAATGACTATTGCAATGCTGTACCTCAAAGTGGTAGGGTTAGAGGTAAAAGGGGGAAGAAGAAAGGAAGACTGAATGAACAAAAAGAGAAATTGGGACAGAGAAGAGTAAGGCTGAATTGCATGCCTTAACTTCAAAGAGGTTATCAGTGGACATGAATAGTAAATAATAAATATGAAAGCTTCTTGCAGGTAGTCTTCGACATTGAACCATTGGTTTAGTGACAGTTCGAAGTTGCAATGGCATTGAAAAAAGAGATAACTTTCACAGCATCCCCACAGTCACCTGATCAAAATTTGGTTGCTTGGCAACTAACCTGAATGTACAATGATTGCAGTATCCCGGGGTAATGTAATTGCTATTTGCAATCATCCCAGGTAGCTTTTGACATGCAAAGAGAATGGGGGAAGCTGGATTCACTGAACAAGTGCAGTAGTTTGCTGAAGAATAATGGCATTAAGGTCATAGAATAGAGCATGATCTACTTAACTATCTTGCTTAGCAACAGAAACTCTGGTCCCAATTGTGGCTGTAAGTCAAGGATTACCTGTATAATAGGGGGATTTAAGTATTGGAATGTTGAAAACTGAAAGGAAAAGGAGGGTCATTCCGTTATTAATTTGTGAGTTCAAAATGGCTCAACTTCATTTTTTATTGGCTATAGTTGCATCAATTCACCAGTATAAAGCATCTGATATTATCAAATAAGATAAAGGTTCCCCTTGCACATATGTGCTAGTTGTTCCCAACTCTTGGCAGCAGTGTTCCTCTCCATTTCAAAGCTGAAGAGTCAGCGCTGTCCGAAGACATCTCCGTGGTCATGTGGCCTGCAGGACTAAATGCCGAAGGCGCACAGAACACTGTTACCTTCCCACCAAAGTGGTCCCTGTTTTTTACGTGCTTTCAAACTGCTAGGTTGGCAGAAGCTGGGACAAGTAACGGGAGCTCACTCCGTTCTGTGGCACTAGGGATTCGAACTGCCGAACTGCCAACCTTTCTGATCGATAAGCTCAGCATCTGAGCCACTGAGCCACTAGGATCCAATAGTTTTATGTAAAAACCATAGGGCTTCTCCCCATCTCCCAGCATTAGAAGTGAAATAGTAAAGCTTAGAGAGCTAGAAACATTAAGAATGAAAACCAATACTTGTGATTTTACCAAGCATGCATGTTCCCACAAAGTTCCGCCTTGCCCATTTGAGAATCTAACGAAGCTCTGCCGGTAAAATGATACACTGATTCCCTACAATCTAATTAAGCCTGGTTTCGATTGTTTGAGTTCATTTGTCTTCAGTGCCATCAACAATGGAGGAGAATCTGGAAATGTTTGTTTCTCAGTGATTTATTTGGCTATGTTTACCTCTTAACAGTTTGGCTACAAATATTTAAACAACAAAAAACCTGCTGAGGACAGAATTTGAGCTCAGATGACTGTATATTTGTAAGAAATAAATGGTGTGCCTTTCCAATTCCTTCCATGCTGACAAGTAATCATGCTTTCAAATTTGGGAGAGGAGGACACTTTTTAAGGCAATAATCCATGCAATTTGCCAGTATATATAGGGGTTTTTTTGCATCTTGGTTCCCTTTACCATAATTTGATAAAGGTACACTAGAAGGCCCTTTCTCTTCTCTTCATAGCAATAGCAGTTAGCAGTTAGACTTATATACCGCTTCATAGAGCTTTCAGCCCTCTCTAAGCGGTTTACAGAATCAGCATATCGCCCCCATAGTCTGGGTCCTCATTTTACCCACCTCGGAAGGATGGAAGGCTGAGTCAACCCTGAGCCGGTGAGATTTGAACAGCCGAACTGCAGAACTGCTGTCAGCTGAAGTAGCCTGCAGTGCTGCATTTAACCACTGTGCCACCTCGGCTCATCTTAAGGAAGTGTCCTATGTACATCACGACTTGTGGCATGATATGGATGACATCATTTTGACAAAATCAGCAGATAACAGAATAACAGAGTTGGAAGAAATCTTGGAGGTCTCTGGTCCAATCCCCTGCTCAAGCAGGAAACCCTGTACCATTTCAGACAAATGGTTGTCCAATCTTTTCTTTAAAATCTCTACTGTTGCAGCACCCACAACTTCTCGAGGCAACTAGTTCTACTGATTAATTGTTCTAATTGTTCCTAATGTCAGGAAGGTTCTCCTTATTTCCAGGTTGGTTCTCTCCTTTATTAGTTTCCATCCATTGCTTATTGTCCTGCCTTGAAGTGCTTTGGAGAAAAGGTTAACTAATACACCCACCCACCCCTTTTTTGTGGCAGTCCCTGAGATATTGGAACACTGCTATCATGACACCCCTAGTCCTTCTTTTCTTAAAATAAACATATCCAATTTCTGCAACCATTCTTCATATGTCTTAGCATTGAGTCTTCTAGTCATCTTTGTTGCACTTCTCTGCACTCTTTCTATAATCTCAACATCTTTTAAATTATGGCAACCAAAACTGTATGCAATATTCCAAGTGTGGTCAAATCAAGGCATTATAAAGTAGTAGTAATACTTCATGTGATCTAGATGCTATCTCTCTATTAATGCAGCCTACAACTGTGTTGTCTTTTTTGGCAGCTGCAGTACACTGCTGGCTCATATTTAAGTGATTGTCCACTAGGAGACCAGATCCTTAAATGTCTTTCTGTCCTATGTTCTAAAATCAATTATCTGGAATTATTTCTACTAGAAATTCCAAGGGCTGAAATTGGATTTTATTTATTTTTTGCATAGACTCTTAGAAAATTCAGTGTTGGTTGAAAAACCCTGGACATCAGCTTCAGATATGTTGCTCATAATTTTAATATTTAACCCAAACAAGAAAAAATGTTCAATTATATTACCCAATGGCTATATAGCTTGTTCTAGCACCAACATCTCATTAAAAACACTGTCCATGCAAAAATGTGTATGAGTGAGAAGTTAAAGGAGAAGTTAAAGGAGAGATAGCAACTATTTTGTTTTGGGTCTGCAGTAAAGAAAATAAATAGAAATAATACTAGTTGTCAGATAACAAGAACTGATATGACAGAATGTAGCATGGTGCAAAGCAACCACCTAAGCTGGAAACCTTAAAATGTCCAAAATCTTATCTTTAAACACTTACTTGGGAACTGCAAATATGTTTATTCATTGCATGGTGATAATGTGGAAACCATTCAAGGCTTTGCTATTCTATAACAATTAGCTCACAATTAGTTGAATATGAAGAATGGTGTACATAAAAATATAGATTCTTACTATCTGGAAATCATATTTCTGTATTAATTAAGAAAAGTGGAATTAAGCTTGAAATAAAGTAGGTGATAAAATTTGTAAGGCCAGGCTAAAATTAGGGTCCACTTATTCATAATATTATTTTAGCATTTGTAATAAAGTAAAATATTATAATATTACATATAAAGATAGATGGTGATTTTCTTATTTGCTATTATAAAATATGATGAAAAGCATATTCATCATGATCCACAGCTACAGTTTATGGCAATAAATTTGTATGCAACCTTTATGCTGAAGTTGGAAAAGGCTACAAATGGTATAAAAAAAATTAGTTGTTCAATAAAAGGGAAGCTGTGAAAGTATTCTTGTGATAATATATAGATTCTGCTGGGGTTAAAATTGTTTTGTGTTCCAATAGATGCTTAATCAAGTAAAAACCAGGAAGAACTCAATGTGTCTCATATTGATTTTTTTATTTATATAAATCAGCAAAGATCATTAGAACATGAAGGGTTATATTTACCTGAAATTATTGAATAGGGTAGCCAGAAGTTATTTTATGGATTTTTCAGAAAGAAAAAGAAAAAAAAATCACTGCATTAAACATTCATGGAATTCTTAAATGTACTGCTCTAAGCAGTTGCACTATTCTACACATGCACAGAATTTTTACATTAAGAATTAGGAGAATGAACCTCAAGTTCACCTAGTTTGTCTTTCATTCAAAAATACTGGCTCTGTTCTCACAACAAGCTTAATTGGGTCAATTGTATGTTTAGTGTGAGCACTTCAAAATCACTAGATCAGGCCTGTCAAACGGGTGGCCCACAAGATGGATGGGTCACGCACAGGCCATGCCCACTCCAACTCTGCAAAGGCAAAAACACGTTGTGATATGTCATGATATGTCACGTGACACAATCAAGTTTGACTTAGATCAGTGACAGCTAACCTTTTTGTCGTCATGTGCCGAAAGCGTCTGTGTGCATGCGACAGTGTATGAGTGCCACATTCATAATGCAAAGCACACATGACACCTGCCTCTGCCCCCTGGCTCCAGGTTGACTCAGCCTTCCATTCAGAGGTGGTATTCAGCAGGTTCTGGAGAACCGGTAGTGGACATTTTGAGTAGTTTGGAGAACCAGTATTTACCACCTCTGACTAGTGCCATCCCCATCTATTCTCTGCCTCCCAAGTCCCAGCTAATCAGGAGGAAATTGGGATTTTGCAGTAACCTTTCCCTGGAGTGTGGAGGGAATGAGGATATTGCAGTAACCTTCCCCTGGAGTGGGGAGGGAATGGAAATTTTACAGTAACCTTCCCCTGGAGTTGGGAGGGAATGGGGATTTTGCAGTAATCTTCCCCTGGAGTGGGAAAGGAATGGAGATTTTATGGTATCCTGCCATTGGAGTGGGAAGGGAGATTTTACAGTATCCTTCCCCTGCCAAGCCATGCCCACTAGGCATGCCACACCCATCATGCCACAGCCACAGAACTGGTAGTAAAAAAAAATGAATCCCACCACTGGGGCGCAGTGGTTAAATGCAGCACTGCAGGCTACTGCTAGATCAGCAGTTCAGCGGTTCAAATCTCACCGGCTCAGGGTTGACTCAGCCTTCCATCCTTCCGAGGTGGGTAAAATGAGGACCCAGATTGTTGGGGGCAATATGCTGACTCTCTGTAAACCGCTTAGAGAGGGCTGAAAGCCCTATGAAGCCGTATATAAGTCTACTGCTATTGCTATTGCTTCCATCCTTCCAAAGTGGGTAAAATGAGGACCCAGATTGTTGGGGGCAATATGCTGACTCTGTAAACCACTTAGAGCGGGCTGTAAAAGCACTATGGAGCGGTATATAAGTCCAAGTGCTACTGCTATTTGCTCATCAGCTTCATACTGCAAACCAAAGGGCCTATGGTTTAATCGTTAATACATCTGTTTTGTTTCCTAATGTTTCCAGGTTGGTGGTTTGATGCCTGTGGCCCTTCCAATCTTAATGGGATGTTTTATTCAGCTGGACAACACCATGGAAAAATAAATGGGATCAAATGGCATTACTTCAAAGGTCCAAGTTACTCATTACGTTCCACAACTATGATGATCCGTCCCTTGGACTTTTAAAGAGGCAATAAGATAGTGGCCATCTGAAGGACACCTTTTGTAATCTTTAGAAGCAGAAGGTGGAAACTCCCTGAAAATGCTGAATTCCAACATCCTAGCCGTCTTCGGATCTTATTTCACTGGCTGCAGTAAACAAAGACAAGTCACTGTCCAACCTAGGGACAGGTGAAACTGTGGATTATGAATAATATAAAATAGCTTTTGTGGCTATTCAGTGGACAACTTTAAGGTTCGGTTGCCACCAATAAACTGGTATCTTTTAACCAAAGCCTTTTTTGTTGTTGTTTTGCTTTGAACAAGCAGAATTTTTTTAAAAATATAGGAAATGCAAACCAAGTGGCCTTTTGAAGAAAAAAAAAACAGAAATAAAGTCTAATGGATGGCAGAAGATGTTCGTCTGTCAAGAAAATGGTATCAACTCAATGCAGAAGCACGACTGCTATTTATTTGTAGCCCCTTAAAATGCAACTATGGCCTTACAACCTGGCATCAGAAAATGGGATTGAGATAGAAAAAATATCTTTAATACCAGAACAATATGGATTATATGAGTCATTTTTCATTAAATCTACGTGAGACATGGAGCATCCTTCAAAAAGACAATGAATCAAGTTGGACAGAAAAATAAGAGCAATAGGTTGAGAATTGTTAATTGACCTGAATGTCTAGGCTAAAATTTGGCAGTCCAGATAATTGGGCTTTTCCAAATATTTCAACTATGTTTGATAGTATGACAACAAAAGGGATTATTTTTCTTTCTGACTGCTACAGCTTTACTTTGCTTTATATGACATTTCAGTATGAACGTCATATGAAAAACAAAGAAAAAGAAAAAGCACATCTTTTTTTAAAAAAAATGCAGAATCAAGGTTATTTGTACATAGATTTATGACATGGATACACAAATACATAAACTATGCAAATATCATAACCATGTATTAACTGGATTTACTTTATCAGTCTTGCTGGTTTGCATGTAAATGTTACTAGTAAATTGCTAGACTTTCACATCTGCTATTCAACCTTCATTTGACAGAGTTCAACAGAAAACAATGAGTTATTTCCTATATTTAATTTACACCTTTGGACAATGGGTTGGAAATTAAGGAATACGAGAGAAGAAAGAAATCACAGATATGGATTGCAAATGCCCTGAATGGAAAGCAGTTATAATTGAGTGGATCAATTTAAATGGGAAAACAATACATTATTTTAAATGAGTAGTACTAACATGTAGTTCCCTACATCGTGATCTACAGTAGATGGTACACATAATCCTGAATTCAGAGATTTCAAAGATTGTGGGTTATTGTGTTTGTTTCCAATACATCCACATCCAAAATTCAATGTGCATTCTGATGAGTGTTGAAACCTAGTTCAGATATTTGGCCAAGGTGACAAGGTCTTTCATTGATCTTTCAGCTTCCAATGTACATCTAGCATTAGACACAATACCATATTAGAGGAACATTGGCAGTTGAATCAAACCATCAACTCATTTCATTCCTATTTTTATGGTTTCAGAAATGCATAGACTTTGGCAGTAAGCTGTTGCCTATCATTTCTATGTATGCTGATCATTTACATATAAACATGATATTACTTATTTTTATCTGTATCCCATTTTTCCCTTGGGAAGATTATATTAATTTGTTGATTCAGCAAAATATACATATGTGCCTTTAAATATTTCCTCAAAATAAAGAGGCTTATGATAAGCAAAATACGGGATGATAATTTAGAACTTTTATACATTTGGTCTTTTCACTGAAGTTAAATGAGAAATTTTTCTCCTGAATTCTTAAGGGAATGCAGGGAAATAGTGGGCATTCATATACCGACCTCTTGGCCACTGTGTAATAAATAAGAACAGAAATGTTAAAGTCTGCCCATGAGGAATTTAAAACAAAATCTATGAAAAAGAATTCTGAACTACCAAAGCAAAGGAAAACTGGTTTAAAAAAGGTTTTTTCCCCCACCCACCATTAATTCATGCAGATTCGTGTGAGGTGGAGAGACTCTATGGTTCAGGGGCAGATTATATTGACATGTAGAAGTTCTAAATCCTGTCCTTGTATCGCAAGAGCCGTGGTGACACAGTGGTTAGAATGCAATATTGCAGGCTAATTCTGCCCACTGCCACTGTTCAATCCTTACTGGCCAAAGGTTGACGCAGACTTCTATCCTTCCAAGGTCGATAAAATGAAGACCCAGATTGCTGGAAACAATATGCTGACTCTGTAAACCACCTGTAAAGCACTATGAGGTAGTATATACGTCTAAGTGCAATTGCTATTGCTATATCTGAAAGTTGATAAAACAATTGAAATGATACAAGTGCCTACCTGAGCTATCGTATTATCACAATTGATAATCTGGGACTAGATACAGAAACTGTATGATCTGGTAATTCATCTTTTTATGCTTCTGTCTTTCTGAGCTATAGAATGAGTTTCTCATTTTCTCCAGCCAGTAATTATTCCCTTTCTATTATGTACATAACTGGTGGCTCTGAAATTAAAACATCATTGGGTTTAACCAATGCCTGAGCCTTTTTAAATTATTTTAATTAATAATTTCTGTTGTATCTAATACAATGATCTCAGCTTCCTCTTAATCCAGGGAAATCGTCTTTCTTCCATGCATGGGAACAAAACACACTTTCATTTTTAAAACAAAACATGAAAAAACAAGGATGTACCACAGTGTTCTTTGTAATTGGGACAAAGTTAAATTGTGTATTTATGTATTTGTTTGTATTTACATATTCCTGTCTAAGGGGTTAATTTGTTGTTTCTTCTGGTTAACTTTCCTAATTGTTCTTTATTCAGTTGTCCCTGCCAACTGTTGGTTTTTCTCTTATTTCAATAATATTCATTTATATCCAAAGATTGTGGTGTTTCTTGTGAGTGGCATTTTTTTTAAAGTCACCAAATCCAGACTGCTATTGCATGGACTGAATGGCAAAGGGGGAGGGTTTTTTTTAAAGTCAAACCTACAAGCATATTTACTGTTTATTTATCTCTGTTTGAAGAAATGGGGGACATGATTTCTTATCCTTTATAATAAAATGTTTAAAACACGCTAGATGGTTCCATATTTTGACTCGGTTGGAAAATGCATTCTTCTGGCAGACCTGCCCTTGAAATTCAACATTTTAAAAAGAAAGATGAAGAATATTTCAAGTCACATTCTAAAAACGTTACAAGGGCGTGTGATGGCTCAGCGGTTAAAGACGCTGAAGCTGACAGCCCAGGTTTGAGACCCGAGTGTTGCGTGAAAGACTAAGCTCCCATCCTTGCCCAGCTCCTACCCACCTAGCAGTTCAAAACAGGGGTGAAATCCACTTATCTTTGCTACCGGTTCAGTAGCAATGTGATACTTCCAGCGCAAGAGCGGAGCATCAAAAAGGTAAGTGTTGAATACTGGCTTGCGGGCGGAGCCGGTTCAATGTCTTCCCTGATTGGCCGAGACACTCGACGCCCCATTGGCTCATTGCTCAAACCCGGGGGTATAAATGTTTGGCGCGAACCACGCCAGGTTAATCATAGTTTACTCTGCTAGAATAAAGGTTGCTGTTTTACTACCTTCTTGTCGCGTCCTCCTCCTTCCGTTCCAAGATGCAAAACTGGCGACGAGGATGGGATTAGATTCCCGTGACCACAGAGAAGAACAAACCAGCTTGCCTCCGCGTTTGAATCATACCTTTCAGGTTAGGAACGCCGGCAGCGAACAAAAATCTTCTCTGTTTCTTCTTTCCTTTCCCTGGCTTTTTTGCATCAGAATGGCAACAGCGCTTCCTCCTTTCGCGCCGTTTGGGTCTGCGGGAGAATCCTGGGACGGCTTCATGGAGCGTTTTGAATGCTATTTAATCGCGTCAAAGAACAGGGCACAGACTGACGAGGAGAAGTGCAGCTTTTTCCTGTCTTGCTGCGAGCCCTCTATGTTTGCTTCTGCGAGAGCCCTGGCCGCTCCGAGGCCAGCTTACAAACTTGGGTGGGACGAGCTAATGTCCAGGTTGAGGGACCATTACGCCCCCTCACCTTCTTTGATTGCTCGTCGGTTTACTTTTCGCCGCCGAGTGCAGAAGCCCAGCGAATCTATTAGTCAGTTTCTCGAGGCATTGCGCACAGTGGCCGCCCAATGCGATTTTGCAGACCTAGAGGAGAATCTTGTGGAGCAGTTTGTATGCGGGGTCCGCGACGTACAATTGCGCAGCCGTATGTTCCGGAACCATAAGATTACTTTGGCGCAAGCTGTGGAGACTGCGCGAGCAGCAGAACTTTCTGAACAATCCACGGCCGACATGGAACGCCTTCAGCTGAAACCTTTCACGCAAACCGCTGCGGGGCCTTCCAATCAGACGAACCTCGTTGACGACCTCTCCCCCACGGAAGACGAGGAGGAGGAAACCGTCGGACAGATGAGGACGCAGCCGAAGCAGAGGCCACACCAGCAACCACCGACGTCCGTTCAGCCAGCTTCAAACATGCCTTGCCGTGGATGCGGCGGCCGCCACAGCCGCGTATCTTGCCCGTTTCGTTCCGCTGTCTGCCGCCGTTGCCGAGGAGAAGGACACCTCGCCAAGGTTTGCCGGGCTCTCTTGCCAGCCCCATCGTTCATGCAGCCCAGCAACCAGCGTCAGACGTTGCAACGCCGCCAACAACCACGTTCAGCGAGGCGAGCTGAGGACTGCTATTCAACCCACCAGCTCCCCAGTGCTAAGCGCGTAGTCTATCAGGCTTCCCACGTCCCTGACGGCGGTCGCAAAATTAGCACCGTCGTTCGTCTTGAAGGTCAGCCTTGCCGAATGGAGGTGGACTCCGGGTCTTCCCGTTCCCTTTTATCTTGGGCTTTGTTTTCCCGCCTTTGCCCTAGAGTTCCTCAGAGTAAATTGCGCCCTGCCGGGGTCTCCCTCTTAGATTACCAGGGAAATGGGATTCCCACGGCAGGAATATTCCACATCCGGGTGGAATACGGAGATTTTAAAGGGAAACTTCCAGTTTTAATTGTTAAGGATAACCTGCCCGCCCTTCTGGGGTTAGATTGGTTCCCCGTTTTGGGCCTCACTATAGAAGGGGTGCATAGGGTAGTTCCCCGTGCCGTAGATAGCGTTTTGGATGAGTTCGCAGATGTGTTCGATGGGAAATTAGGTTGTTATAAGGGCACCCCCATTTCCCTTTGCCTCAATCCCCAGGTCGCGCCTATTAGGCTGAAGGCACGTAGGGTTCCTTTTGCATTGAGAGCAAAGGTAGATGCTGAATTGGATAAGCTTATAGAGCAGGGGGTAATAGAGCCCGTAGATCATGCCCTTTGGGAAACCCCTATAGTCCTCCCGGTCAAACCTGACGGATCGGTGAGGATATGTGCCGACTATAAGTCGACCATCAACTTGGCCCTGCAGGCAAATCCATATCCTGTTCCTGTAGTGCAACATCTACTTCACTCTTTGGGGCAAGGCCGCATTTTCGCCAAGCTGGATATGGCACAGGCCTATCAGCAGCTTCCCGTAGACGATGATGCGGCTACAGCCCAGACTATTGTTACCCATCGCGGGGCTTTCCGTTGCCGCCGCCTCCAATTTGGCGTTTCGGTTGCCCCAGGGATATTTCAGAGCCTCATGGAGCGGTTGCTCCATGGGATCCCAGGCGTCGTTCCTTATTTTGACGACGTCCTGGTTGCAGCCCCTAGCCACCTGGAACTCCTAAAAACACTGCGGGAGGTTCTTACACGTTTTAGGGAGGCTGGATTGAAGTTAAAGCGCAGCAAGTGCGAAATTGCTGTTCCCCAAGTAGAGTTTTTGGGATTCCTTATTGATGCACAGGGCATCCACCCCACTCCCTCGAAAGTTGCGGCCATAAAAAACGCTCCTGCACCCACCTCGAGGGCGGAATTGCAGGCGTTCCTGGGGCTTTTAAACTTTTATGCCCCTTTTATTCCCCACAAGGCGTCGTTAGCTGAACCGTTACATCGATTGCTTGACCGGTCAGCGGCCTGGAAATGGGGTAGCCGTGAAGCGCAGGCGTTCGCGGCTATAAAGGACATTTTAACCTCGTCAGCAGTCCTAATTCAATATAGCGACAGGATGCCCCTAGTTTTAACGTGTGACGCCTCTCCCTATGGCATAGGGGCGGTCCTGAGCCATGTCCTCCCGAACGGCTCAGAGGCTCCTATAGCTTTCTACTCCCGGACGCTCTCGTCAACGGAGCGAAATTATAGCCAAATTGACAAAGAAGCTCTAGCTGCAGTGTCCGGTATTAAGCGTTTTCATGACTACCTTTACGGTAGGAATTTCACCCTTGTTACGGATCACAAGCCGCTTTTAGGCCTATTGGCGGGCGATAAGCCAACCCCCCCCATTTTGTCTCCCCGCATGACACGTTGGACTGAGTTTTTAGCGGCGTATTCATATGCGCTGGTATACCGTCCGGGTAAGCAGCTAGGGCACGCAGACGCCCTGAGTCGTTGCCCTTTGCCACAGACGGACACAGCCCTCGTGCCTTCTCTCTCCATTTTGTCTATTGCTGAATCCGATCTCCCCGTTTCAGCCGCGGATGTTGCAGCTTGCACAAAGGCTGACCCCATTTTGTCCCAAGTAGCTTCATGGGTGTTGAGGGGGTGGCCCGAAAAAAAGGTAGCGGAAGAATTTCGACCGTTTAAGGCACGACAAGCCGAACTTGCCCTTCACGGGGGTTGCCTTGTTTGGGGGGATAGGGTAGTGATCCCTAAAGTTCTACGGGCACGAATCCTGCCCGCGCTCCATAAAAATCATCCAGGTATAGCGCGAATGAAAGCTTTAGCCCGTAGTTATGTGTGGTGGCCCTTGTTAGACTCGGAAATCGCAGATTATGTAGGTCGATGTAGAATATGCCAAAATTCTAGGCCGAATCCCCCCACAGCCGCCCCTCGTGAGTGGGAAATTCCTAGAGGCCCATGGTCCCGTTTACACATTGATTTTGCCGGTCCCTTTCACGGCCGAAATTTTATGATAGTGGTTGATGCTTACTCTAAGTGGGTGGAGTTGGTAATCATGACCTCCACTACGGCAGAGAGTACCGTGAGGGCTCTTCGTAAGATGTTCGCCACACACGGGCTACCAGATGTGATAGTTTCAGACAACGGGCCCCAGTTTACTTCCACGACGTTCCAAGAATTTTTGGCAGAGCAAGGGATTAGACACGCGGCCACAGCCCCGTATCATCCAGCTAGTAACGGTAGGGCGGAGCGCGCAGTTCGCTCAGCTAAAGAAGCTTTGGGCCGCATGGACCAGGGTGACTGGCAGGAGAGAGTGGCGGCCTATCTCTTGAGCCAGCACTCTACACCCTGTCCAACAACTAATAAAAGTCCGGCGGAGCTCTTGATGGGTAGGAGATTGCGAACCCCCCTAGATAGGCTCCATCCACTTTATGCAGGGGATTTACCGAGCAACTTGGGGGCCCTTCCGTCCCATACGTTTAAGTTAGGGGATCCCGTTTGGGCTCGTTCCTTTTCAGGGGATCCACGGTGGGTTCCCGCAACAATCACAGCTTTGACTGGCCCCTGTTCCTTCAGGGCCGGTCTGGCCGACGGAACGCAATGGAGGCGCCACCTGGACCAGTTAAGGCGCCGCCTCCCTGCGGAAATAGACGGCCCGGGCCCCCCAGACATTCGCCCTCAGCGCGAGCTACCCTTGATGACCTTATCCCCAACGGACTGCCTTTCCTCGGGGAACGGGGGACAAGCCGATACGAACTTTTCGGACAGACGTGCCTCATTTGGCCATTCTTTCCCTCAAAGCCTTTATCGAGACTCTGACCATATATTCCAACCAGATTGTACGGGTCCATCGTCGGATACTCCGGCTGTTGCGGAGATACCATCTCAGACAATTGGAGCGCCATCTCTCGGGGCCGCATCACAGGATCACCGTTCCGCCACAGACTCGCCTCTGTTGGCGATTCCCCCCCCGACGACAGCTGTCGGGGAGCTACGAAGGTCGGGACGAGAGCGGCGCCGTCCCACCTATCTACAGGACTATGTTTGCCCTTCGTGAGGGTACTTGACTAGGGGGGGAGGGGTGTTGAATACTGGCTTGCGGGCGGAGCCGGTTCAATGTCTTCCCTGATTGGCCGAGACACTCGACGCCCCATTGGCTCATTGCTCAAACCCGGGGGTATAAATGTTTGGCGCGAACCACGCCAGGTTAATCATAGTTTACTCTGCTAGAATAAAGGTTGCTGTTTTACTACCTTCTTGTCGCGTCCTCCTCCTTCCGTTCCAAGATGCAAAAGTAAGGTAAGCAAACAGCAAAAGGGGGGGATAATCTGCTGTGCCGCATGATTTATATTAGCTAGAAAGCAGGAAATCCTGCTTTCTAGCTAATATACATCGCTTGTCACAGCTGATCGTCAGAAAAACTGGTTCGCTCGAACTGGTTTCATTTATTTTACTACTGGTTCAGGCGAACCAGTAGCATTTTTACTACAGGTTCGGACGAACCAATCTGAACCAGTAATATTTCATTCCTGATTCAAAAGCATGTAAATGCAAGCAAAAAGTTGTCACTTCTATAGGAAGGTAACAGCATTCCGTGTGCCTCGGAGTATAGTGTGCTAGCTACATGATCATGGAAATATCTTCAGAAAATGCTGGCTCCCTCAGCTAAGTAAAGGAGATGAGCACTGCCCCCTAGAGCTGAAAACAACCAGTCAGGGGAAATCATTACCTTTAACAATTTTACATAAAGGAAAGTGTTTTCTTTCTCAATAATATACCTTCCCCCCTTTTTTCCTTGTCTTTTCTTTTGATGTTCCAAATGCTGATCTCAGCCAACCGATTATTATACGATTTGGATTTTTATTTCTTTGCTAATTATGCCTGTTCCTCTGGGTCATTTACTTTTTTTCGTCCTCCTTAATTACTTTTCATTCTTTAATCATTCATTCATGAAAGTTGGCACTCTCAAGCGATTTTAATTCTTTTACCCAGAGCCAGATATTGTTTCCCATAGGTATTACGGAGGGAAAGTATTTTAACCATTGCTTTGAAATAGATTCATTCACATTTTCCAAGGAACTGAACTGCAATTGGACTTCTTCAATGAGCACATCGATGCCAGACTAACTTGTTTTACAAAACCAGAACAAAAGCCAGAGGCTGATGAAACAGTGTGGTTTAACTCCTAACAAATAGTGCTAGATTTCCAGAGGAGGAGCAGGGGAGCATTATCTCATCAAAGTGAATTTTGTGTTAGAATTTTGTGATGGTGGAATTTATGATACATAAATGGAGTTGGATTAATTAGAGCAGATCACCGCTATTATAACTCCTCCTCCTCTTCCTCCTCCTCCTCCTATTCCCAGCTTTCATGCTAGGATACTAAAGGGAATGGCCAAGATTTATATCCAGCATAATAACATGAGTTTAGGGGGATAATGTGAAGCTGTCAAAATAGAAGTCCCCTTGCAAGCCCTACTAAGACCCCCACATCTCTGAAGGCAGGAAGAGGGGCCAACCAAAATTCCTTCCAGTTGGATTTATTTCAAAGTACCATTGAAATAAATAGTAGCTTCACCACATTTTGATTATACCAACCAGAATTATAATATTCAGCTGTCTAAAACTTCCAGGACTGTGGGATTAGAGAAAACTGTATCAGCTTTAAAATGAGAAACATCCTCGTATGGAAGCGTTCACACATTTTGAAAGCTCTCAAATGGTAACACAATCCTGAACTATTTCTCCCAAAGACAGGCTAAGATTATGGATTTAAATCAGACTTTCTTCTTAGAGTCAGATATCTGTATGAGAAGGGTAAAACTGTCTCACAATTTTTTAGTTTGTTGCCACCTAAGCTAAACTATTTAAGCATGAGACAATCTACATTTCATTAATTGACACAATTTATAGCCTCTTGAAACTTTCTACCAGCTGATCTCTAAAGCTACAATTCAACCTTGAATGTGAAAGCCTCTGGTAATTTAATAAGCAGAGAATCTATGTTGGTGTACAACATGGGAATTAAAGGTTTTAAATTCCTATTAGGACTTATCAAATGGCAACATTGAAATATTGATTGGTATCAAACTCTAAAATGCATGACACAACCTAGAACCATGATGCCGTACCTATGGCACGCATGACAGAGGTGGCACATGGAGCCCTCTCTGTAGTCACGTGCACCGTCACCAGCTGCTCTTCTGGTTTCTGATGTGCACATGCATGCCGCTGGTCTTTGCAAGCGCTGGAACACCTGAAAACGGCCTGAGAATGGCCTGAAAAATGCCCCCAAACCAGGACATTTTTCAGCCATTTTCAGGCTATTTTTCAGGCCATTTTCAGGTTGGTTTCAGGCCAAAAATGTCCTGAAAATGACCATAAGAAAGGCCAAAAAACAGGCATGCATGTCCTGCCCAGCTGGTCTTTGGGTTTTCCGGTGCTTCGACATGCCCATATGCACAGGCGTTCCGGTTTGAGCACTCAGTGCTGAAAAGGTTCACTATCACTGACCTAGAAGAACAGTTGCTTTCTTAAAGATGTTAGCGGTGGTACTATACTTTAGTATACTTCAAGAAATACTCTATATTTCTATCTTGGGTAAGAAACTGATCATTCAGAGAAGTTAACTTTAAGAAATATTTATTCTTCCATATGTAGATATTGATTCATTCTCCAGAAAGCCTTTCATGCTTAAATTTAGAAGCAGTGTCTTCTCTGAAAGAAATTATAAACCTCTGGTTTCTTTACATTTAGAACCATCACTGAACAGTTAGTTTATTTTCTTTGGGAAGACGGAACATAACTTCATGATGTATATTTTCTTTGCTTCTTTCAACCTTTAAAAGATTTTGGCTTCAGTCCTTGACTCATGTCCCTTATATGTTGCTGTATGTTTCCTGTTCTGGGAATGTGGTTCTTATAGTAGAATAGCCAAACAAATGTTGGTCTTCTCAAAACTGGAAGACAAACTTCTTCCAATGCTTTAAGAAAACAGTTAAACATCATTGTGATTGCCTTAAAGCTTCTTTGTTTCCTAAAAGAGAGAAAAATATACTAAAATCAGAACAGGATATTGGGGCAGGCTGTTGAGAGCAGATTTTCCTAACCTAGAAGTATGGGAATCAGAACTGTGATCATGCTGGTCCTGAACATTGAGATCAACACATTTGGAGGATGCCAAATTTGTTAAACCTGATCTAGAGCCTTATAATTAGAACCATGGTTAGTATATAGATATCATTAGTTCTACAGAGGAATTATTGAGTCTGTCTACCTGATTTGGCTCTGCAACAGAACAAGACAGGCACAAACTTCAGAGGATAATTAGAATTGCAGGAAAAACAAGTGCTACTAACCTGCCTTCCATTGAGGATCTGTATACTGCATGAATCAAAAAGAGGGCTGTGAAAATATCTACACACCCCTCACATCCTGGACATAAATTGTTTCAGCTTCTATCCTCAAAATAGGTATAGGGCACTGCACACTAGAACAGCTAGACACAAGGACAGTTTCCCCCCCCCCCCCAAATACCATCTCTCTGCTTAACAGTTAATTCCCACAATACTGTCAATAATTTACTAAGAATGTATTACTATTTTCTTCTCTTCCTTCCTAGTATCTATCTCTCCCCACTTATGACTATAACCATGTTGTCATGGTTGTATCTTTCAATTTATATTTTTTTATTGTTTCCTAATATGATTTGATAGCTTATTAGTACCATTGACTATTACTAAGTGTTGTATCTTTTTATTCTTGATGAAAGTATTTTTTTTCTCCTTATGTACACTGTGGGCATATGCACCAAAGACAAATTCCTTGGCCAATAAAGAATTCTGTTCTGTTCTATTGGAACCTGTCCATCACAGTCGTAAATCATGGTGGTTATAAATAGAATCATGGTGGGTGATTTTATGGTTGGTGGGTACATGACCAACCAAATTTTCCATTTTTTACAATGATCATTAAGCAACACCACAGTTGTTAAGTGAACTAATCATTTGCTGTGGACCAGTTTTGCCAAAAACTGAAAAGAAACACTGGTTTACAGCAAAACCATTATAAAACATAGTCATGTAATCATGGAACACTATGAATGGACATAAATATGATTTAGTTGCCGAGCCTCTGCAGCGTAGCCACATGACTGTGATGATGGGACATCAAATTCATGCATAGTTGCTCTAAATCTTATACATACATACACACACACACACACACACACACACACACACACACCACCATTTGCACCATGTTTGTGGATGCATTGTATATTTGCATTATATCAATGCTTATCAGAGATATTTTGACCTAATTGAATTAGGAAAGAAAATAATTGTGCCTAGGTGCTCATGATAATGTGCTGCATAAATAAGTCCTCTTGAAATTAAGGCAATTGAATATCATGAACAATGTAAAGGAAAAAAGAAACCTCAAGAAAGCTGGATAGCTCTTTCTCCATATCAGATGCATTCCCATCATGAATAAACCAGAAGATAAAGTTGGATATGTGTAGTTTAATGAAAAGAAGGACTAGAAGTAACATGATAGCAATGTTCCAATATCTAAGGATATCACAAATAAGGGGGGGGTCAATCTATCCTCCAAAGCACCTGAGGGCAGAACAAGAAGCAATGGATGGAAACTAATCAAGGAGAGAAGCAACTTAGAACAAAGGAGAAATTTCTTGACAGTTAGAACAATTAATCAGTGGAACAACCTGCCTCCAGAAGCTGTGAGTGCTCTAATACTGGAGATTGGACAACCATTTGTTTGAAATGGTATAGGGTTTCCTGCTTGAGCAGGAATTGGACTAGAGGACTTCTAAGGTCCCTTCCAACTTTGTTATTCTGTTAAAAAGAAACGTTTATCCTCAAATGGGAAAATACATCTTTTCTTTCCATAACCCCAGATCTATGCTTAAAGTCACAGAGATCCACAGATGGATAAGAAAATCATAGGTGAGTTCCAAAAAGGAAAACATAACAGTTTATCAGATTAAAATATATTTTTACCACCAGACATGAGGATTATGTATGTGTGTTTGTCTATTGTATTATTAAGTGTTAGCCTTCCTGAGACCTAATTGTTTTAATATTCGATAAATGAAAACAGATGTATTAAGTCCATCCAGCACTGCCTTGTCTAGAAGGTCATAAAAATATAACCATTTTTTTCTTTCTTTCTGAACATATACAAAGAAGAAAGGCAAACATTAATTACAGGACTGTGGAAAAATATCACAAACACAGCGAAGTACAGTTTCATACAACATGCTACTGTAAATCAGAATCCCAAATAAACAAAGCACAATGCATGTGTTGTATAGTTTGCTATATATGTAAACCTAATTATAGCCCTAGAACTCAAAACAATGAAGAATTGCCAATTTCCAAGACACCCAATCAAGATTCTGGAAAACCAGAATCACTTTTCCATCAGTATAACACACACACAAACACACACACACACACACACACACATTTCACAGAAGGAGAAAATTGAAATAAAATGTTGCAGTTTAAAATATTTATTCAGATTTTGTACCAGTCTGTAGCTGCTTTTCACCCTTCCAATGCTGGATTTGATGCCCAAAGCAGAAAGCCCCTGATTTCAATCTATAAAAAATTCCTACATATTGAACCATCCTTTGGGAATAAATTCACTGTTAGCATATGGAATAGCAGTGAAAACAAATGTGTGTTATTATCTAGATCAGCGGTTCTCAACCTGTGGGTCGGGACCTCTTTGGGGGTCGAACGACCCTTTCACATGGGTCACCTGACCATCAGAAAACCCACATTTTTGAAAAAAATATGGAAAACATAAAATAATTTAATGGTTGGGGGTCACCACAATATGAGGAACTGTATTAAAGAGTCGTGGCATTAGGAAGGTTGCAACTCACTGATCTAGATTCTAGAATATTAATCTAGCAATTCCTACACATTTTTCTGTTTCTGTGAAGTCAATCAGCATTTTTATATGATACAGAAAAGACTAAAGCCAAATCAGTCTAAGGCTATCAAACACGTCCCCCAGCTATCTTTGATTCTGGAACACCATAGCTCTCATTTCTATTCACATCATTGTATAACATAACCAGAGGTGGTATTCAGCCGGTTCATGTTGGTTCGGGCGAATCGGTAATGCGGACAATCTGTTGGCCCCATCCACCTACCCCTGCCCTCTCCTGCCCTTTATTTCCTGCTTTCTAGCTCATCTTAATCATGCAGCACAGCTGATTCCCCCACCCCTTTCTGTTCTACTTACCATTGCTGACTTGGAAGGTAAGCAGCTGAGCTTCTAAATGCTCCATTTTTAGTGCTGCGTACAAGCGTTTTAGGCACCCACACACAAAGCGCACGCTCACTGAACCAGTTGTTAAACTGGCAGCATCTCACCACTGAACATAACATACTTGATAAAGTAGAAAATGCCCCTAATTTTCCCTGAAAATTTTTGCAGGAGGAGAAATTGTTTCAATTGGCTTCATTTGATTTTTGTTTTATTATTAACAACATAGCAGGCCATGTCTTAAGCATGTTACATGTATATTGTGAATACTTTACCAATTGCTATTTATCATGCTTCTGTTAATTCACAATGCTCTTCATCCTTTGGCATCTGGGTACCTACAGGATTGTTTCTTCCAACTAGATTCAGACCATCCTATTAGATCATGCTGAGAGAAGGGCTCTTTGTTTTCTCATGTTTCTAGGATGTCAGTGGAGGCAAAGCTAAAAGGCAACACTTCTCCATAGCATCACACAAACTTTAGAGAATGGGGTCACTACTAAGATCAGATTGGCCTTCTCCCTAGCAGCTTTTAGAAAGTTCTTAAACACTGAGCTTTCAAGTCAAGGAATGTCACCTGGACTTCTTCTTATTCTCTTAATTTACTGTCCTACTCTGGTGTTGCAATTTGGATTGTAAGTTGTTTTAATGCTGTTGCTGTTTTTACCGTGACATTGTAAACCCCGAGAGCATTAAAGTTGCATTTTGGTCACAACTTTGGGAAGGATTATGGAGTCTTCTGCCAAGCACAAGTGAGGTCATAAATAATCATGAGCAGGATGTACATTCACTAACACTTCAGATGAGACAGGAGATAAACCATGCTTTACAGAAAATCCAAACCTGAGCCTTTATTTTCTTCTCTAGTATTTCTTTTACTCATTCATTCAGTTTATGTTTTGTCTTACCTCCTGGAGCTCAAGCTAATTGGGGAAAAATATACCTGTTTATCTCTGCATGATTTACTACTTAGTCTTTGCTTTCTTTAGTGGATTTCTAGCAGAGGCACGCCTTTTTTTCTATTGTGACATCCTTCCATATAAAGAGTTTGTGGAAGCAAACATGGCTTTCCTTTTCCATTACTTAAACAATAATGCTTAGAAGTAGGTTGGACTGTGAAATTGTGATTGGCGAAGTTTCAAAACTGCAGGCAGACTTAAAGTGAAGTATCTCTGGTCCAGTCAACTACCGAATCACAATAATTCCCAATAGTGACTTCTTGTGTGAAAAGGAATGAAGTCTATGTGTCAAATTTGAGTGATTCTTGGTAATACTCTGAGATTTATGGAAGGTCAAAATTGTTCAGATATCTCCTTGATGTCTTTGTGCGCCGTACAATAATAGAATTGAATTGAATAAGAGAGTTGGAAGGGACCTTGGAGGTCTTCTAGTCCAAACCCTTGCTTAGGCAGGAAAACCTACACCACTTCAGATAAATGGATATCTAACATCTTCTTAAAAACTTCCAGTGTTGGAACATTCACAACTTCTGGAGGCAAGTTGTTCCATAGATTAACTGTTCTGTCAGGAAATTTCTCCTTGGTTCTAAGTTGCTTTTCTCCTTAATTAATTTCCACCCATTGCTTCTTGTCCTACCCTCAGGTTCCTTGGAGAATAGTTTGACTCCCTCTTCTTTGTGGCAGCCCCTGTGATATTGGAACACTGCTATCATGTCTCCCCTAGTCCTTCTTTTCATACACAGTCCCTGCAACAGATCTTCATATGTTTTAACCTCCAGTCCCCTAAATCACCTTTGATGCTCTTCTCTGCACTCTTCTAGAGTATCCACATATTTTTTACATCGTAGTGACCAAAGCTGGATGCAGTATTCCAAGTGCAGCCTTACCAAGGCATTATAAAGCGGTATTAACACTTCACACGATCTAAAAGAAAATACTGGTTTTCCATTGATAGTGGTCAGAACAGGAGAGAATTCTGTTTCACGTTATGGCAACAAAGCAGCAAGTGCTGGACATTGTCTTAATATATATCAGATCTTGTAGCTGGCTTCTTTGACCTTTTCTCTTTCTTCTGTTTGAAACAGAGCTTTGGATTCAGAGGTCACAAGGCCATAGATAACCTTTGCATTCTGCCTGGGACTCTCAACATAATGATCTTCTTTGATAAACATTTTGTGGAAAATGAACGTCTAGAACATGCAGCCATTGCTCCTGCCTTCCTTTCTTTATTTGCATTTGACAAGTCTCACAATGGGGCAGTCAAAATGAAAATACCCAAAGAAATAGCACAAAACAACTGCATTAAAAAGAATCGTGAGTTGCTATTGTTGCTTGTTATTTTACACTTCAATATAATTGTGCGTTTCTTCTTAGCCACAGAAAATTAACAGAAGTTTCTCAGAAGATATGTATTCGTATAAACGTTGTGTCTGTGATGTTTTTAGTTTATTTAATATAAAGGCTTCAAAAAAACCTCCTTAGTTCTTGTGTTTCCCATTCATGAATCTTTCTTCCACTTCATAATATCAGCTTGTAACTGAGTGAATAGACAACTCAATGCACATCCATGAGCTCACATTATCCGGCATGTGGTGGGATTAAAGTTCTAAACATCTCTGTGGGAGACACTTCTGAGCTATCATCAGAAAAAAAGAAAAAAAATGAAATTACACATGGTTCATTGAGCAGGTTTAGATCATTTTTTATATATTGCTCTTTATAAGATTCCTATAGTCTTTTATACATAGTCTTTATAAGACTCTGAAACAAGAATAGCATCCCAGCCCAGAAGGTATGGTCCAGTGGTGGGAGTCAAAATGTTTTACTACTGGTTCTGTGGGTGTGGCTTAGTGGGAGTGGCAGGGGAAAGATACTGTAAAATCTCCATCACTCTCCACTCCAGGGAAAGGATACTGTGAAATCTCCATTCCCTCCCCACTCCAGGGGAAGGTTACTGCAAAAAAAAAGAAGGGGACGACAGAGAATGAGGTGGCTGGATGAACTCACTGAATCAGTAGGCGTGAGCTTAAATGCACTCCAGAGGATGGTAGAGGAAAGTAAGGCCTGGAGGAATGTTGTCCATGGGGTTGCAATGGGTTGGACATGACTTCGCAATTAACAACAACAACAACAGGAAATGTTGTATTACTTTCTGTGATGAAGAATCTACTGCAGTATGATTTCATCTGTAGTTCCCACTGCCTTAAGAAAGTTCAAAACATTCTTAAAGATCCATCTCATCCTGGGCACCCCTTTTTTTTAACTATTACCATCTGGCAGATGGTACAGGACAATAAAAACAAGGACAAAAAGGCTGAAAAACAGCTTCTACCAGTAGTAATTCTACTGTATAGTGCAATATTGATGCAATGTCGGGGGCTTTCAGTACAACTGTATAGAATGTGAAGGATGTGTATTTTTGTTTTATTTTTTTATGTATAATGTACACTGAAGATGGCATTTAATTCTGTTGTATGAGATGCAATGACAATAAAGTCAGCTAACTGACTTATGATTCCAAGCTAACACAAGGAGCTCTGGGGTTCATTTATTTCAGACACTTTTAGCCTCTCTTTCTGCATTAAATGATCTCAAGGAACAAACAAGGCCTGGAGTTTTTCTATTTCGACTTCTATTTATAATGATCAATGGGGGGAAAAATGGGGTTGAAGCAACCATGGCTTAAAACTACTCAAACATATCAGATCTTAGGCTTAATGCACTGTTTGTGCTTATCCCATTCCTCTTTGTTGGCATGGGCAGTGTCTAATCTGATGGAGTCAGGCAGAAAAGAATATTTGCTTTAACCTATCAAAGATGTCAAAACATTGGAAGGGTTATTAAACATATCTAAATTGTAAGGAAGGTTGTTGTTGCCCAGCCAATGAATTAAAAGATTAGTGTCATGGATAGGATAAACCTGAGATTCCACTAGGAAATATTGCATTACTTTGTTTATTCCAAAGTGTTTGTCTCCAGCAAGTGCTCATATATTATTATCAGAAAAGATTTGAAATCTGTTGGAGTCTAAATGATCCAGGAGATGAGGGTTTTTTTTTACCATTCAAATAAACTAAAACAAATCCTGCTGGATTAAACCCAATGTCTATATCCTATTTCCCAGCTGGGCAACCAATCTCCTATAACAGCAAGTGTGGAATCAAAATTTTTATCCACATTTTTATATCCAGTTCGTATTTTTCTGAGTTATTTCCCTAGCAGATACAAATCGCATGCTGAAATCCATGAATAATGAATAATGTAGTTAATATGCACAAAAATGTAAACATTATGAAAAAGGTTAATTAAGAAAAAATGTACAATGGAAAGCATTGTGTTGGATAGACTGAGTGGCAAAAATTGCACAAATTAGTAAAGGACAATGCAAACATTCTGACATTTGAAGACATGCTTTTCTTCCCATAGTACCTTCAGGTTAGTGTTGATATATGGTGACTCCCTGGATTAAGTCCCTGCAGTTTGCTTGGCAAGTTTTCAGAAGTGATTTCCTTTTGCTTCCCTCCTAGGGCTAAGAAAGTATCTGCTTAAAGTTACCCAGTGGGCTTCATGCCGAAGGGAGGCTAGACCTCATGGTCTCCTAGCTGGCGATATGTATATGTATAATGGCTAGGCTATTGCTTTTATAAATTACCAATCCATGTGGAACTGAGGCTGAAATAAATTTGTGATACAGAAAAGGACATTGAATAAAACTGAATTTAATGAATATATTCCTCCTTATCAGTGACTGGTAAAAAAGCAAACTTTTTTTAAAAAAATGGATGCTTCCATCTTGCACTCCCAATTAATAGCTGTTGAGCAGTATTTCCCGTGTATTTGTCAAATGAAGTCATGTAAGAAGTAACCCCAACTAAATAGTAATCACTTCTATAGGGCTTCTTTCACTGTAAATTGTATTGTGTTGTGGGGGCGGGGAGTGTTGCACAAAGGAGACTCAGTCAATCTATTGTACATATGTTGTACTCTGACAATAAAGGTTTGAATTGAATTGAGCAACTAATTCCATTCATTAATGCACTGTATGCAGAATTAAACAATTGCCAATCAGTTTTGTTTCAAGGGTCCCAAGTTTTTACTTTCATGAAAGGAAATCTATTTTCTCTTTCTGCAGTCTCTATAATCTATAGGTAAATGCTGAATGAATAGCATATAAGTTGAGTTAACCTTAAGTGAAATCTTCTAGTTCATTTACTGAGCTTTATAGTTGACAGAACTGTTCGATATTATTGCATAGAATAATCCTCCTTGTGTGTTTTTTAATATATACCGTGTTTCCCTGAAAATAAGACAGGGTCTTATTTTCTTTTTACACACAAAATATGGCTTGGGCCTTATTATGAGGAGTGGGTTTATTGTTTTGGGGTTGCTGGGTGCTGATCTCTTGTGAGCGGGCTCCCAAAGAGCCGGGCACAGCCTCATGGGTGAATGGCTGTGTTGCGCTGTTGCAGCAGCACAGCCCAGCAGCCATGAAGCGACCATACTCATGAGCAGCCACCCAGCAAACCCCCTTTCCAGCTGGGCACAGTGCCATTCACTGACCTAGGGGTATCGCCAAGCCGCGTGAGCACCTGATTGCCGCCGCCTGGCTCCCGCAGCTTGCGCCTTCAAAATGGCAGTAAATGGCGCTCTGCATGGCTGGAGGGGGGGTTGCATGAGCGGCTTTTCCGCTCTTGCTCACGCACCTGCCAGCCTCACAATGCATGGCCCAGCTCTCTCCACAGAGCCAGGGCACTGCTGCCAGCACTGCCACCACCGCCACCACTGCCACATGGCTTTTTTTTACGGCTTCCAAACCAAGTCTTCTGGCAGTGGCCGCTCTGTGCGTATGCTCTATGGTTTTGGCAGTGGCCGCTCTGTGCGTATGCTCTATGGTTGTACGCTCTGCCAGCAGCTGGCCCACAACCATAGAGTGTACGCCCAGAGCGGCCACTGCTGGAAGACTTGGTTTGGAAGCCAAAAACCATGCGGCAGCGGCAGCAACAGAGGCGGCGGCGGAGGTGCCCTGGCTCTGCGGAGAGAGCTGGGCCATACATCATGAGGCTGGTAGCACATGAGCAAGAGTGGAACAGCTGCTCGTGCAATCCCCCTCCAGCCATGCAGAGCACCATTTAATGCCATTTTGAAGGCACCAAGCTATGGGAGCCAGGCGGCGGCGAACAGACGGTCATGTGGCTTGGCAATACCCCTAGGTCAATGAATGGCACTGTGCCCGGCTGGAAAGGGGGTTTGCCGGGTGGCTGCTCATGAGTGTGGTTGCTTCATGGCTGTTGTGCTGAGCTGCTGTGACAGTGCAACACAGCCATTCGTCCATGAGGCTGTGCCCAGTTCTTTGGGAGCCCACTTGCAAGAGAGCAGCTGCCCGCAACACTCTTCAGCTGGGCACAGAGCCGCTCACCAACCTAGCAGTATCCCGAAGGCGCTAAGCTAGGCACGATCACCTTTGCTTCCCCCCAGTTCCCGCAGCTTGGCACTTTTGGGATACCTCTAGGTTGGTGAGCGGTGCTCTGCCTGGCCGGAAGTGGGGGGGTGTCTAGGGGGCTTACTTGCAGCAGAGGGCGTATATTTTTGCCCACCAGAAAAATGTGGCATGGTCTTATTATCAGGACATGTCATAATTTTGGGGGGAAACGGTAGTATACATATTCCATATTGATTCTGATGAATTGATATAGGAAAGAGATGTGGGAAAGTTTGATAAACATTAACTAATACAAAGATTTTTAAAAATCAAATATAATTCTTTCCTTATGAATTAATTATTTCATTCCATTGTACTTTAAAGGAATGGAGTGGGATCTATAAATATGAAGAAGAAAACTGTTGCACTGATGGTGATTGAGACACACTAGATGTTAATTGGCCAATCACATCTCTTTTCTACCTCAAATGAGTTGGTTTCCAACCACAAGTCCTATATGTTCATTGTCACAGTTAAATAGAAAAAGTTCATATTGGCAGAGTGTTAATTTCAGGAAATCTGCAATCTCCCCTGGGTGCAATTAAAAGTATGAGTGGGGCAAAAATAAATAAATAAATTATATATAATTCCAATTTCAAAATCTACTTTCTGTTTCAGTATTATCTTTAATAATCGAGATGGAGGTTATCAAGTTTCAGATCTTAAATTCCTAAATTTAGTCAAAGGTTATTTGACTCAATTCTCAATTAAGGCCACACGTAGTAGGTGATCTTAAAAGTGATAGGAAATTCAGGAAATTAAATCCCTGGATGCCTTTATGTGAATCTTATCAACCAACTTTATCTACCCGGCTAGCGACCCCCAGGGGGAGCCTTCCCTCTGGAATGAGCTGCCCCCAGAGCTTCGCATAATCCCCGACCTCTGGTCCTTCCGACACGCCCTTAAAAGTTGGCTTTTCCAGCAAGCTGGCCTGGCTTGAATAGAATAAAATATAGGATTAATTTGGTTGTTAATTTTAATTTTATTTTTAAATTTTTATTGTAAATATCAATTGGGTTTTTTTTGGATTCTTTATTTAATGTCCCTTTTAATTTTTGTAATAGTGTTTTCTTTTATGTTGTACGCTGCCCTGAGTCCTTGGGAGAAGGCCGGCATATAAATCCAATAAACCTAAATCAATTCAGGTAAATTTAAACAATAGACTAGAGTTAAATTAGTTCTACTGAAATCAATAAGATTGGAATCTCCATCACTTTTGCTTGGAATGAAATTTTTATGGCTTTAGCTAGCCTTATTTATGAACAAGTTAGAGATCCTGTTTGGTATAGTACCGTAGTTAAGGAATCAAGCTAGAACCTGGGAGACTGTGAGTTCTAGTCCTGCCTTGAGCACAAAGCCAGCTGGGTGACTGTGAGCCAGTCACTTTCGCTCAGCCCTAGAAAGGAACCAATGACAAACAACTTCTAAAAAAGCTCGCCAAAAAAATTGCAGGGCCTTGTCTAGGCAGCCTTTGAGAACTGAGCACAACTGAACAGAAGAAAAAAAAGTTTCAGTTACATTTTAAGAAAGGCTGCACATACTCTCTGACACAAACACAAGTACTTGCACACAGAGAGAGACAAAGAGAGACAAAGAGAGGGGGGAGGGAGGGAAGGAGGGAAAGAGAGGGGGGGAAATGCTATAATTTCATAATAACCATAAATCAATTCTGAAATGTATTTTAACAAAAGACAAAATATAGGTAGTGCTTCACTTACATTATAATTGGGACCAACATTTCTGTTGTTAAGAATGAAAGGAACTTTCTTACACACACACGTGCAGTGTGTATGTGTGTGTGTGTGTGTATGTATGTATGTATGTATGTATGTATGTATGTTGGTAAATAGGGTGATCAAGATAAGAGATATAGATTTTTTTAAAGAAAAATCTATTGTAATCTAAAATAAATGGGTATATTTTTATTTCTCTTTTTGAAAAACTTTTTTTTAATATCTAAAGAACAGTATACTAAATAGAACCCCTCAGCACCACCATTTTTATTTGAAAGTTCTGCACAATCTTAACATTTAATTCAACCCTCTGTTGAATATGGTAAGCAGGTTTCCCGCTGGTCCGCCTGTCAGGCGGGAAGTCTGCTGGTTTAAATTGATTGGTCCACTTTACAGGCGGGAAAACTCAAGAGATCTCAGTGGCCGAGCTGTCAGGCAACTCCTTTTAAAAGAAGGAGCTGCCGGACAGCTAAGCTACTTGTAGATATTGGTCTACCAAATAAACAGCTGTTGTACTAACTGAGCGTCCTGCCGCTTCACTCGACTCACACTTAACACAAACTTTATCTGCCTGGGTTTATGGCAGATGGCAGCATTTGTAGTGTTCCTCTGTCTGGCCTTCTGGTTGTAATGGGCATATTCTGAAGACCTATGGAAAGATAAATATCAAACTCAGAAAATGGAAAGAAATACTGTGCATATTTACATTATTGTTGAATCTTATATTTAAATCGTTTCCAGGAAAAAAAAACTCTTTAGTATTATATCTGAAAACATAATATTCAAAACATAAACATATAGAAACTATTTCTGAATATAATTCTGGGCACCAGAATTATAGAAAGAAACCATGTTTCTTTCTTTCTCTCTGTTTTTAGTGAACATACCTTGGGTTATAGAATTCTCTTCCTTGAGGACTGGGTTTAATCCTCTCGAAATTTCAAAATTGCTGCTGAAGTATTTATGTTTCCCTTGAGTTGAATAGAAGTTAAAATCTGGTCTCCCTGTTTTGATAGGGAATTGTTTTCTGTTGCTCTTGATGTTAAGATACGGATTTGTTTTTAGTAATTTGAACTGTTTTTATTATAACTATTTTTAATAATGTGGATCATGCTTGTCGGGATAGGGTGTCAGCTGCTTTGAGTTCCTTTTATAAAGAAACAACTGGATGTAATGTTTTCAAATGAAGGAAGAAATAAAGAATTAATGTCATCCAAAATAAATAAATTCAGTGGAATTCGATGGTAGCTAGCCTCAGTGGCTGACTATAATGGTCTGTACAGCGATTCTTGAGCACACAGTAAATTTTACTGAAGACTCAGATATTTTCCAATTGAAACATATGAGAACATATAAAAATAATGTACTATGGATTTCTAAGGGTACATAATTGTGACATCAATTAGAATTTAAGATCAGTTTATCTCCATTTTTATTCAGTCAGAAATCCACATCAATCTCCATCCAAATTGCAAAACTTTCCAAAGCTGGGCATGTATTTAATCGTGAAACCTCAAAACTGAGCAGGAATTTTTGTCCTGGGGAAATTTGCGTTGGAAAGGAGACTGGAATCTTCCCAGCATAACCTGAAAACTTAACAATGGGTTTTCTCTCTGCAAAGCTGATGCCCATTGTTGAACAAAAGCCCTTTGCCCTGTGCGGGCTACCCAGTAATTTGGGGAAATGGTCTGTTAATAACACTTTGCCTCTCTGAGATGTCAAAAGCTGTTACAAAGGCCAGTGGGAACATTTAGCAGATGGGTTTTTTTCCTGAACTGCTGGACCTCAAGCTGAAGACGTACAGTTGGTACATTTAAGTTCTTCTCCCTGTGAGGGTCTCTGTGAATATCACAAATTAACTTGTGGGAGGAAAGTAAAGTCCTACACTTAGGTAAGAAAAACAAAAAAAAAGCCAATGCAATCCTAAATTGCATTAACAGAGGGATACAATCAAGATCAAGTGAGGTACTAATACCAACTCTATAAAGCCCTGTAAGACCATACCTAGAATACTGCATCCAGTTTTGGTCACCACACTATAAAAAAAAGATGTTGAGACACTAGAAAAAGTGCAGAGAAGAGCAATCAGGATGATTAGGGGACTGGAGACTAAAACATATGAAGAATGGTTACAGGAACTGGGCATGGCTAGTCTAGTGAAGAGAAGGACCAGGAGAGACATGACAGCAGTGTTCCAATATTTGAATGGCTGCCACAGAGAGGAAGGGGTCAAGCTGTTTTCCAAAGCAGGCCAGACAAGGAATAATGGATGTCTGAAGGCCAGACAAGGAATAATGGATGGAAACTGACCAAGGAGAGATTCAACCTAGAAACAGATAGGAACTTTCTGACAGTGAGAACAATCAACCATTGGAGCAGCTTGAAGTTGTGGGAGCGTCATCACTTGAGAGTTTCAAGAAGAGATTGGATTGCCTTTTGTCAGAAATGGTGTAGTGTCTCCTGCTTGAGCGGGGGGTTGGACTAGATAACCCACAAGGTACCTTCCAACTCTGTTAATCTGTTAAAATCTGTTAAACTAGTCCTATCCTTGTCCCATTACAATATCCATCTCTTTATTTACAAGAAGGTTGACATTTTTTCTTTGTGTTGCTTTTCTATTTAGCAACTAGAAATATCAGAAGAAATCCTTTGAAGAAAACACTAAAGGGTGTCCTTATCACATTCAGAATAACTTCATTTTTCAGTTTAATCTGTTTCAGGTTTGTTTTGTTTTATAGTTTAACATGATTTCTTTCTTTTAAAATAGCTGCAAATGAATTCAACAAAGAACAGCCTCCTATTTGACACACAGGTGAATAAATGAATGAGCCAATAGCTTCTTTCTCTTCAGTTTGAATTTCTTCATTCTGTTTGATTTATACATCAATTTAAGAAAAAGGAGTATCAGGGAATATTAAATTATTTGAAAGGCATTTATCTTAATAATATACACATACATACATACATACACGCAGGCATATTTTTCCAGATCCACAAATTTTTGTAATAATTTCTGGAATGGAATTAAATAAAATTTTCAGCAGGGCAAACCTGAAATAATATACAGACTATAATGTTTAAAATAGAAAATTTTGATCATTCCTACTAACATACAAATGAAATACAAATTTTCCTGTCTCTAACATCACCTTTGTTTCTCTTCCTTGATTCTAGGCTTTGGCAAGGAGATTTATTTAATGAAAACAGAAAGAAATCTGCACTATAATGTTAAAGAATTGATTCAAGAAATGTATTCCTTATTAATTTGGGAAATAACAACATTCTAAAAATCATATGATGGAGCAATTTGTTTCTGTATAATCTAATTTTAATAATAAATTGGATTATTTTTATTGATATTATTTAATATTTCCTTAGTTTCTCTGCTGCTTATCCTTAATTTATTTTTAATCACTGCAATGTATATAATGTGTAACTGTACTATTATTAATATACTTTAGGCTATGTTACTGCAATATAAGACTGCAATACTGCAATAAAATTTCTTATGCTTTTGATTGTGATCATTCCTTTAATATTCATTCTTCAAACCTTCACTTAAAAAAAGATTATAAATTGCTATCTATTTTTTCCAATGGCTTAAAAGTAGCATATGCTTTTGACCTGATGAAATCAATATTTCCTAAATTATATCAGCTATCATTAAACATTGTTGTACAACAGAGTTGGTAGTGAATAAAAACCAAAAAGCAAAAAACAAAACAAACTCAGCATAGTTTACACTTTTCTCCCTCAAATATTTATTGTTTCCATTTAGCATTTCTGTACTTTTCAGCTCAAGGAGTAGCATATAACTATAGTTATTTGTATCCTTATTCAGAGATCTTTTCCACAAAGGAATAACATTCTCATCATTTTTCCTGTATTTTTTCAATTTGAACTGGTATGTCTATTTTGTCTTCCTTTTTAATGAAAATGCATACCATACATTTGGCTTCCTTTTTACCTGGATTATTATTCTCTGAGGACCAAAAAACAGAATCAAAACATTTGCAACAACAAATGTGGGATTATCTGATTTTAGAAAGGAAAGCAGCATTGAGAGTTTACTAGTGTATCTATGCGGGAGCCTTCTACTTGCATTACTTTCTAATGTTGGGCAAAATTCTTCAGAAAGAGAGAAGCCACATTGCTAACACTTTAATTATTAAGAAAACACTATGTTGAAATTTACTTTCTTCATACATTGAATGATTTGATTTGATTTATGTGCTACTACTGAAGTAGATAAATATATCTACTTCATCTAGAGATTACTATTAATAGTAATATCAGAAGTATTCCATTTTCTATGTGATAATAATTCTCTTTTAAGGCAACTCTTTATTATACTGTCTATTATGTATCGTATATAGTTGTAAGTTGAAGTTCTCAGTCTGGTCCTCCGTTGGAGCTGGAAAATACTCCCTCCTGATTGGTTGTGGGCTGATCAGCTTCCCTATAAAAGGAGCTGGGTCAGCCAGGGAGCAACAGTTGCCTCACAAGCAGTATTGAATAAAAAGCTGTTAGAAATCACTCTGGCCTCACCTCCATTCTTCACCCAGAACATAACACCATCTCTTCATTACATAATTTCAGGAACAAAAGCCATCCTTGTAGGATACTGGGCTCTACTCTCTTTTTCAGGAAGTGTCTAATACCTAGTGAGACCTGGAAATCACAGGCAATTCAACATGAACATGCTTTCCTGTAGTGATATATATATATATATATATATATATATATATATATATATATATGTATGTATGTATGTATGTATGTATGTATGTATGTATGTATGTATGTATGTACGTACGTACGTACGTACGTACGTACGTACATACATACATACATACATACATACATACATACATACATACATACATATATATATATATATATATATATATATATATATATATATATATATCACAGACAATAGGTATTGATCTGTTTCTACAACAGAGGTGGGTTCCTACCAGTTCGCACCTATTCGGTAGAACCGGTTCGTCAAATCTACCGAACCGGTTAGAAGAGGTTCCACCAGTGGACCCGGAAAGCAGGCCACATATACAGAAGAGGTTCCAAAAATTTTTGAAACCCACCACTGGTCCTTGGATATGATTGTTCTACACTATCATGCTCATATTTATAAAACTCAGTGCCTCTGTGAAAGGTAAGGATGACTACTGCGTTTGTGGTGCAATCAGAACATTGTGTGTGTTGAAGTTGTTTTAACGCAAACCAAAGATGCCTTTTAAAAAACAAGTTTACATCATATTCTTATGCATGCCAGTGCTGTGTGTGAGGTAATTTAAGGTAGTTCTGACAAGTGTCGTCGGCATCTTCATATCCGGCCACATGGGTGGCAAGCCACTCCCATCCAGTCACATGGGTGCAAGCCACTCCCACAACGGAGGCCATACCCACAGAGTAGGTTCGAACAATTTTTGAAACCCACCACTGTTCTACAAGAATACTTTTCAGGTATTTGAAGAATGCTGTCATATAGTCAGATAACCAGTGGAGAGTATTTGTTAAGACACCAGGCTAGAAGCTGGGAGATCATGAGTTCTAGTCCTCAATTGGACACGAGGCTAGTGGATTGATTTTGAGCCAGTCCTTTTCTCACAGCCCAAGGAGGAAGCCAATTACAAACAACTTCAGAAAATCTTGTCAAGAAAACCGCAAGGATTTCTCCAGGCAATTGCCAGAAACCAATAGTGACTAGAAGACATCATCTCCCTCCCTCTGCCCCCCCCCCTTTGTCTTCTTTCCATATTTTACCTTTGTATTTGTAAAATTCATTAAAACCTGTTTTAAAAACTGAGGTCAAATTAGTCTGGCAACATTTCTTCTTGAGAAATCCGTGCTGACTTCTAGTAATTACTGCATAGATTTTTAGATGTCATAGATCATTCTGTGATCTGCTCTAGAATCTTGCAAGATATTGATGGGAGACTGCCTAGTTTATAAATTACTGGATCTTTCCCCTCTTTTAAAAAAAAGTTAGGGGCATTTGTTTTCCTTCAATCAACTAGTACTTCATCAGTTCTCCAGGATTTCCCAGATAACCCATAAAGATTTGGCCAGACCATAACAACTTCTTTGAATGCTCAACAATGCAATTAATTTGGCCCTGGATATTTAAATTTATTTGTATTAAGACTATATTCCTGTCAGGCTTCAGACCTGCCCTTTCATCCTCTTCTTCACAATTTCTGGGAAAATGAAATGCTTTTTTTTGCTGGAAAATATTGTAGCAATCGTATTTTGTTGTCATAACTTGCCAGCTGTTATGATGATCTTTTCCCTTTTATTTTCACTGCATCTAAATAAGCCTATTTCTTATTTTTTTATCATATTTTTTTTTACACTAACTGCAATTTGTTCTGACTTTTCACTTCTGAACAGCAACTTTAGCCTGGCCCATGGTCTTCTTTCTTATCTGATTCTCTTTCCATTTCCATTTCATTTTATTTTTATTTTTTTGGCTAGCAAATAAGTGTTCCCTAATCTTTCATGGTTAGTCCTCCAGTGTTTCTGCTATTTATAGTGCCTCATCAAAATCCTCTCTGCTGATTAGTACCAAGTCAAAGATAGGGTCTTACACATTTTTCCACTTTCTGAAGAAGAAAGTTGTCAGCAAGACAGATCGGGAATTTTCTAGAATAACCATGCTTGTCTGAATGTCTCCCAACAGATTTGAGGGAAATTAAAGTCTCCCACTGCTCTGACTTCATGTCTATTTGAAAGATCTTTAATTTGCTTTTGGGAGATATAATCCATATCTTTCTTGTCTGGGCAGGCATTAGTAGAATCCAATAGTTTTGTTTTTATCAGTTCCTCCATTTATTTCAACCCAGATACTCTTTACAGCATTGCCAAGTCATCATTTCAATTTTCAAGAGGAATGGATATTTTTAACATAAAGGGCAACTCCCCATCTCTTTCTATTGCTTTAGTTTATTTTTGGACAACTTGTAGCCTTCAACTGCATAATCATTCTCACATTATATCTTCATTATATCTTTTAAATCACATTTACCTTAATGTACCAAGAGTACTTGTCTGCTGAACGCTATTGGATAAACAATGAAGAACATGAAACTAATGTTCTTGATTTTTGACTGAATGGTTTAATAAGTTCTACTTAAGCAATACTATCTCTTCCAATAGTTCACATGTTCTTATCTGAGATCTTCACTTCAAGGTTTTTGTTTTTCCTCCCAGTTTAAAGACTTCCTAATCTAAATTGTCATGCTTGGGCAACAAGTAATTTTGTCAGTCCTTGGGAAGTAGAGCCCATATTGTGTCTGCAATCCATCGTCTAGATTACTTTTTCTCCACCTCAGCAATTTAAAGATGTCTGGACTTCAACTCCTAAGATTCCACAGCCAGCATGCTATTTAGGAAATTGTAGGAATTATCGTAGGACATGGTGGCTCAGTGGCTAAGACACTGATCTTGTTGATCAGAAAGGTTGGCAGTTCAAATCCCTAGCGCAGCATAATGGAGTGAACTCCCGTTACTTGCCCCAGCTTTTGCCAACCTAGCAGCACATAAAAAATGCAAGTAGAAGAGTAGGGACTACCTCTGGTGGGAAGGTAACAGTGTTCTGTGCGCCTTTGGCATTTAGTCATGCCAGCCACATGACCACAGAGACGTCTCCGGACAGCACTGCTCTTTGGCTTTGAAACAGAGATGAGCACCACCCCCTAGAGTTGGGAATGACTAGCACAATTGTGCGAGGGGAACCTTTACCTTTACCTTAGGAATTGTCACATACCTTAAAATTACATCATAGGAATTGGTTTCAGTTACTGGAACTGATTTTTTTTTCATGGCACAGAACACCTTTCCCAACCCCATTATTTCTTCTGGCTCTATCCAATTCTTAATATATAGATATAGATGATATAGATTAGATATAGATAGATATAGATATAGATATAGATATAGATATAGATGTAGATGTAGATGTAGATGTAGATGTAGATGTAGATGTAGATGTAGATGTAGATGTAGATGATGTAGATGTAGATGTAGATGTAGATGTAGATGTAGATGTAGATGTAGATGTAGATGTAGATGTAGATGTAGATGTAGATGTAGATGTAGATGTAGATGTAGATGTAGATGTAGATGTAGATATAGATATAGATATAGATATAGATATAGATATAGATATAGATATAGATATAGATATAGATATAGATATAGATATAGATATAGATATAGATATAGATATAGATAGATATTAAAGCCCAAATCAAGAATTTGCTTCGCATATTTCATTTCATATATTTTACTAATGGTTAACTAACAAAAACAGAGGTTAGAATTTAAAAATAATTCAAAGAGATAACAAAAATCTGTATTGAAAATATTGCAGGATGGATAAACTAATTGTTTAATTATTTTATGATTAATATTGATATGTTTATTAAGATTACTAGTATGATTATGGTTAGCGTTGTAGCTCTACTTAAAGTTAATTATGCCCAGACAACACACTGTTCAGATAGACATGAGATTTTTTTATGTTTTTCATGAAAAAGTGCACCCATAAAACATATATTCAAAAAAGAGAAGAATTTGCTTTGTAGATGTTTTCCCTACATTGAATGTCATATTGTGTGTAATAATCTCTATAACAAATAATACCTGTAACAAAGTAGTGTTTCATTCTCTTCAAAAGGCCTGATTTAAACATATTTTTTAAAAAAAACATGACATGGTTACATGTAAAATGTGACTTTCCTTTGTCCCTCAAATCTCCTAAACTGTGAATTTATTCTTTATATGGTTAGATATTTCAGACTCAGCTGGAAGCAATGAAATGTGTCAATAATGTGTTACTTTTCATTCCTTATCATCCAAACATAATCTGGTTTAAATTGTAACTGGATCAACATTGGCATCTGACAGAGAAAAGACTGAAAAAAAGAGAAAAATGGAAAGGAAGGAGGGAAAAACAGAAAAATGACTACATTTAAAACCTTCCAGCACAGAAAAGGTCAGGTTTTGTCCTGTGAACCTTATGAAACGAAATGAAATGAAATAATGAAATGAAATGATGAAAGCTGTCATCCTGCCAAGGCTAGCATTAGGAAGATTCCTCATAGAAGAGTCTAAACTTGCCAATTTGTTATAAAAGGCCTCTTGACACCCCAGATAATTCAGTGATCGGGGACAGCAAAAACACAAATCTGAGATACCCAAAAGAAAGTGAAAAGTTTATTTTATATAGACATTTATAGAGAGAGAGAGAAATGGAGGAAGGGAAAAGGGGGACTTTCTATATTAATTTAGTTAAACTCTTCTTTCTTTGGCTGTCATTGTGCTATATTTTCCCATTATTGTTTTAAAAGAGATATAATGAAGATGTAAAAAAACCTTTCTTTTCCTTTCCCTTCCTCTCCTCTCCCTCCTTTCCTCTTCTCTCCTCCCCTCCCCTCTCTCCTCTCCTCCCTTCCCTTCTCTAATTTTAAATTTTTATTTAATGTTTTCCCCACTTCTGTTCAATCATTCCAATTCTTGGCGACTGCCAGGAAAAGTTCCTGCAATTTTCTTGGGAAGATATTTTCAAAAATAGTTTACCATTACCTCCTTCTTAGGTCTAGAAGAGAAAGTGACTGGCCCAAGGTCACCTAGCTGGCTTTGTGCACAAGACAGGACTAGAACTCAATCTTCCGTCTCCCTACATAAAACTGCAAAACATTCAGATATTAATTTCTGGCAGCACCATGAAATAGGAACTCCAAATATCTCCAAAAGTCCAACAAAACATCAGCCGAGAAAATTGGGCTGAAATGAACCTTGTAAGATGTCTTCATTTCCCATCCAAAATGAGGAATTAAAACTTGCACACCTAATTTGGAATATCTCTCATATGGATTATATAAAATAATCTCCAAAGATAATGGTCTTCATAGCTATGGACCACAACTCCAGACATCACCAGAATGATGACAGAAGAGACACAATCTGTAACTACTTGTTTCAGTGACATATATGCCATTTTGGAGCAGGGGGGTTAAAATTTTGCCAAGAGTCATAGAACACATCTACTGTTTCTGGCATGTAGAAATAACCAATAAAGCCTAGATGATGCAGAATAATTGATTTGTAATGGCAACCCAACAAAGAAACGTCAGCAGAACCTGTACAAGGAGTTTGAAGGAAAGTGTGGATCAGCATCTATAAGCAATAAGCTGTCACCCATTCACATGTTGTCAACAATAAAATCTTTCCAAATTGTTCAGAATCTAAAATGAAGGTGATTCTTAAGCCTGTGCAGAGAACTGAACTGAGCTCCTGGTTTTGTTGGTGGACAACCCAATTGAGCTTATTATATAGTAATATAAAGGTAAAGGTTTCCCTCGCACATATGTGCTAGTCGTTCCCGACTCTAGGGGGTGGCGCTTGTCTCCGTTTCAAAGCTGAAGAACCAGCGCTGTCCAAAAAATTCTCCATGATCATGTGGCTGGCATGACTAAAGGCCAAAGGTGCACAGAACGCTGTTACCTTCTCACCAAAGGTGGCTCCTATTGTTCTACTTGCATTTTTTACTTGCTTTCAAACTGCTAGGGTGGCAGAAGCTGGGACAAGTAACTGGAGCTCACTCCTTTATGCGGCACTAGGGATTCAAACCGCCGAACTGCCAACCTTTCTGATCGACAAGCTTAGCGTCTTAGCCACTGAGCCACCATGTCCCACTATTATATAGTATATAAGACCTTATTTATAGCAGTTGTTGGATTTTTATCTCAGTTTCTTGGTTTTTTGGTGTGGAAAACCATTACTTTCTTTTGGATCCCCCATCCATATATTAACCTGGCCTTTTTTGCTTTCAAGGCCAGCCAAGTTGGGCTTCCTATTGCCACTTACTGAGAAACATATGAATTAATATCTTTCAGACAAACTGAACCTATAAATAAACTGAATTATTTCAGGATTTTTAAGTGAACTATCCTTGTGTTGTTTTTACTATAAATTTTCTTCCTTACTTTCGGTTTTGTATAACTGTAAACCAGGGGTGGGTTGCTAATCCCGTTCCAACTGGTTCGGTTGGAATGGAGCCGGCGGCGTCCTCGTGCACGCGCGCAGTTCAAGCATGCGTCTTAGCGCCTGCGCGATGCTCCAGCTGCTCACGGAGACTCACGCAGGCACTGTATGTGCCATCCAGCTGCTGGCGGATAATTGCACAGGTGCTGTATGTGCCATGTGCCTGCGTGGAAGCGCAGAAGCCTTCAAAGACCGGTAAGGAGCGCGGGCGGGCGGGTGGGCCCTTCACCGTTCCCGGAAGTTACTTACTTCCAGGTTCGCCGACCAACCGGTTCGTGGGGACCGCCGCGAACCGGTTGAAATCCACCCCTGCTGTAAACACTATAATTTTAAAAAGTACATTTAAAATAAATAATATTGTTTAAGGTTATTAGTTATGTTAGGCTAATATTGTCACTAGAACCAGCCAAAATCTTTTTAATATAATCAAACATACAAACAAACCTTTCAACAAGGCAACAATTATTTTTTAAAAAGGGCAAAAACCCATTGCTTCCAGATTGTAGTATGTCACTAATGGATTCATTTACATTGAATAATAGCATATTTCTAATTCAGTAATCTATACATTTTCATCAACTGCATTGCTCTGTTGATATCAATGTGTGGGAAAAGACCCTAAGTGACTAAGGAACTACATACAGTGGACAGATTCATGACATATAACAAATGAAGGAACACAGTACATCAGCTTTTAAATTCTTGGTTCAGATAAAAAGTGAAAACAGTGTAATGATAACTAGACATATAAGTAGTCTTGAGTATATTTTAGCACAAGTGCTAATTGAAAAGGGGAAGCTATCAAATATTTTCAGTATATTGATGACTTTGAAAAACTGTGGAAGACTAATCTGGAAGATAATGGGAGAGGCGTAGTAGAATATGAATATATATTATCCAAGCGCAACTTATATTGATTAGTATAATATGCTTCCCACCCACACAGACAACTCTTTGTGTTCAGAATTTATAATAGGTAACTGTTATCAATCTGATTCTCTTGGATCCACTATTAAAGTAATTCTCAGAATTTCCAATCAGCATGTCATAAATCATTCAGATTCATTCAGTAGTTGTAATACATCTAGAGACATGAGTTGTGGAAAGCTGCAGTGGGAATTCATTTTATAATTTAAACAAAATACTTGTCCAAGACTCTCCCAGTTTCCAGTGTCCTTCTGGGCAGCATTCAAGTCTATTTCTTCTCCTTAGAACCTGCTGTGCTTCCAAATCCAATTCAAAATGAAACCTTTCAGTTCTAAATGTTCTGGGACGAGAGAAGTTAAAGAAAGCTTCATCTGGATCAGGGGTGGTATTTACTTACCTTCCCTACTGGTTCACAAATGTGAACATGTCCATGCATGCGCTTTGCCCAAAAAGGGGGGGGGGCTAAATGGGATGCTGTAGAGACAAGGTGGGCCATAGGTTCGCCATAGGTTCGCCATCACGGGTATAGAATTTTGTTGGACTCCAAGGTCCCTTCCAACGATGTTATTCTGGTAGGAATTGGACCAATCCAATCCAATGAAGTTTGTAACTGAATGGAATTTGACTATGGGCACCTTCAGTCTTGGTTCCAAATTTCTAATTTAATTCTTTTATTCTACAGATTGTTCAATTTCTCAGACTGTTTTCTTAAAATAATTAAAAAGTGAACTGGATATATGATACTGTATGAAACTTTGTGCTATATTATATATGAAATTGTATTAAAAAAAACATCAGGGCACTGGACAGTAATGCATTTGTTTCTACAAAATAAAGTCTATAGAAAGCTGTCTGAAGATGTGGAGAACAATGGTAATGAACAAAATTATTAACATGATGTTGTGCAAAAAATAAAAATGAGTCATTAGATGACAGTTTGGACAAAAAGTTATAGTGTCTTGGAATAAGAATAGCTCTCAAGTAATCATGTCCACATAGTTGTTTCTTTATAAAGTATGGTTTATTAAAAACAGAGAAGCAACAAGTCCATTTATCTGGTTTGAATTATTTTGAATAGGTTTGTAAAGTGTTATTATTCCTTTTTTTAATGAACATTTGCTGCCCCTCACACACAAAGTGATCTTGGAATAAAAGAGGTTAAAGAATACTTGTTTGTATTAGGTCACAGAATTCCTTGGAGTGTTTGGTTGCTCTTAGAATAATAAGAATGAGTCTTACAGAAGAACGTATATGTGTGGCTTCTTTAAACCAAAAAAAGGCAATCAGCCTTCCATTTTAAAGCTCATTTAAAAAATTGCCAATGGATCATTAAAATAGCTGTTATTATGCCCTTTATAGCAATATGTTTTGCAGAATTCAGAACCCTGAAACTTTTCATAGAATAGGGACTGTCAGAGTTTGTTACAAAAATCAAATCCAGAAAGAACACATAGATAACTGATTCAGCAGGATTCATTAACTTCTTTATATACATAATAACACATGAATAAATGAACAATACCAACAGCAGATTCTTCCAACATGGTAGAGAGAAGAAATTGATTCCCAGTTTCAATTCAGAGAGCAGACTAGATTAATTCTCTTGCACAGATTTAGAGCTACATAAGTAAGCCATGCCCAGGCTCCGAGTTGTCTGGCATGGCTCTCAGTCACCAAATAGTTCCCATTGGTTGACCCAGTTGCCATGCCTATACATTGGCTGATTTTGTTACCATGTGCTATTCCAACCAGTCCCCAATGGCTGACCTATTGCTATGTCCTATTCCAGTTCATGAATATTCTGACACCAACATTATGCGACGTTTCCTTTTGTAAGGTTTGAAGAAAATATTACAAACATTCATCAACTATATTAAAAACACATGACTATTTCATCCATATACATGCGCAAGCACACATACTACTGGTCATGTGAGCTATAAAATCTGGAAGCTCTCTGTCCACTATATCTGAGAGAATCAGACTGGAGCTGCTGATATAGCTCATTATTTCCAATCCTGGATAGTTATAAACACAAATTTGATGACACAAATTTGCTTTGACTTCCGTGATTTTTAAAACTACACCTGGCTACGAGGTACCATATAGCCTTATATCAATAGGTGACACCTTTGTCGAATTCTAACAGAGGGATACAGAAATATGTCTGAAATGGGGGAAATACTTGTAGCAGAACCAACCAAGAACTAAGAAGAAATTTCCTGACAATAAGAACAATTGTTCTAACAATCAATGGAACGACTTGCCTCCAGAAGTTGTGGGTGCACCATCACTGGGAATTTTTAAGGAAAGATTGGAGAACCATTTGTCTGAAATGGTCTCGGCAGTGGTTCTCAACCTGTAGTCCTTAGACCCCTGGGTGGCTGCAAATGTCATCACAGACAATCCATGAAGGAGTCAATTCATTTGACTCCTAAATGTATAAATGTGTTAATGAATATTGTATCATTAATATTGTATCAAAGGGATGCGATAGCTCAGTGACTAAGACCCTGAGTTTGTCAATCAGAAAGGTCAGCAGTTTGGCAGTTTGAATCCCTAGCACTGTGAAACAGAGTGAGCTCCTGTTACTTGTTCCAGCTTCTATCAATCTAGCAATTCGAAAGCATGTAAAAATGCAAGTAGAAAAAATAGGAACCACCTTTGGTGGGAAGGTAAACAGCGTTCTGTGCACTTTCGGCATTTAGTCATGCCGGCCACATGACCACAGATATGTCTTTGGACAGCGCTGGCTCTTCGGCTTTGAAGTGGAGCTGAGCACCACCCCCTAGAGTTGGGAACAACTAGCACATATGTGCGAGCGGAACCATTACCTTTACCTAATATTGTATCAATATTGTATCAATATATAATCATATTGCTTATAAGCGCTTTGTGCTTAGAGCTCAAAGCATTGTTAGAGACCCCTACACACCCACTTTACAGTCTGTTTCTGTTGCTCCCCTTTGGAAGGACTATTTCTAGCAGAACTACCAGATTCTGATAGTTTAGTTCCCTATGCCATCCATCTGATAAACTCACTAGATTCATTTTTTTTGCCATGTACATGCATACAGACTGTGCTGTTTCTCTGTGTCATATATGTGGGTATCTGCATAATATTTATTTATTTATTTTCTTGTCATGTTTATGTAGTGTATATTGTAGGTGGGGATCCTTTGACAGCTGTATGCAATGAAATTTCCTTTTAATGTATGCCGATTAGTGTACATTTAAAGTGACAATAAGGTTATTATTCTAAGTTATTCTGAGTCTAATGAATAAACATGGTAGTTCATGCTTCTGTGTGAAGCAAATGGCCTGAACAGAGTCACAATGCAGAAAAAGAAATCAGAGGTGTGTACCAGGGGCATTTGCAAAGGGGAGAATGTGTGGAGGGCATAATGCAGTGGTGAGCATTGCAATGCAAAATCATCTTCACTTCTATTTCATGGGTGTGTCAGTTTGCACGAGTATTGGCTTATGACACAACCATCCAATACTGCTAATGCTTCTAGTCCCCTCATTTGTGTGAAAAGCAAAATCATCAGGCCTCCTTCTCTAATGAGGTTACAAAAATGCTATTTCATAATTCTCAGTCAAATAGTTTAGTTTCCAATGTTTTAATATGTTTTTCATTACGAAAAACAGAATTTTGCAACAGAATGGCTATTTGCAAAAAAAAAAAAAAAAAAAAAGACATAATATTATTGTTGGGAAATTACCATGGCTGGTTTCCAAGCTTTGCAACCAGCACACTCCCAGTCCATTCCATACCAGATCAGAACATGCAGACACTCCTCAGTTTAGCTAGCAAAAATATGACTTGATATGTATTTAACAAATGCCAACAAACATCTAAAGAGTTAACCGTCAAAAGCAGGCTAACAGACAGGCAAAAACAGGAAGAAAGGGAGACAGGCAACAATTTACATGACCTACTGTATATCACGAAATGTGCCAGAGACACTGAAAACAATATAACTGTTAATTATCATTGCTAAGCAGGGATTAGGTGGGGCTTGGTGTGAACAAAGAGATGAAGCCCAGGTTCTCTCTCTTTAAATGACACGTTTATTCAGCTGAACAAAGGTGGGTCTTCCCATAAGATTGGAAGAACTCTGAATGCAGTTTGAAGCTGATAGATTAGATAGATAGATAGATAGATAGATAGATAGATAGATAGATAGATAGATAGATAGATAGATAGATAGATAGATGATAGATAGATAGATAGATAGATAGATAGATAGATAGATAGATAGATAGATAGATATGGAGGGAGGGAGGGAGGGAGGGAGGGAGAAAGGGGGGAGAGAAACTTAATATGAAGTTGGCAACCTTACATACATTTTAAAAATGCTCATGCATACATTATGTAGTTTTGATTACATGCTCAACCCAAAGGCTTGTGTTTTCCTATGTCCACAGGCCCAAAAGCCAGTTAAGGCCTGAACTTTAATTCTGTCATTTCAACATAAGAACCCTTTGATCAAACATCAGAATTATCAGAATCCTGATCAACAATCATGACAATTCAGATGTAAAAGGGAATTTACCTTGGGTTATTCCAGTTTAATTCTTTTATATACTGTACATCAGTGATCCCCAACCCCCGGTCCGCGGACCGGTGCCGGGCCGTGGAGTACTTGGCACCGGGCCGCGCAGCGGCTGGGGGCCATGATCGCTGCAGCGGCCGGGGGCCATAGTTTCTTTCTGTATGCAAATTAGGGCTAACTGGCACAAGGGGTGTTACTGGACCGCTGGTGGCACTCTGATGTCACCAGCGGCCCACCGCCCCCCTGTGTCCAGCGCCGCCCTTCTCATTCCTTTTCAGCGCTTCAATGCTGGCCGATTCCTGAAAAAAACCTAAGAGCGCCTGCGCAGCTACGTAGGGCTAGCGTAGACAGCGCTAGTAGCGTAGCCTTGTGTAGGCGCAGTTTGTGCTACGCTATCTACGCTAGCTATACTGAACTGCGCCTGCGCAAGGCTACGCTACTAGTGCTGGTCAGTGATTTGTTCAGCAGGAGAAATTAATTGGGGGAAGCACTTACAATTTGCTTCAGGCAATAGTGCAGGTGAAAGGAGAGGCACAAACACATCACCTACATGCTGTATAGATTATTTGCAGGCTGAAAAGTGGAAGGATCCTAAAATTCAGGTTAATCTCCAGCAGATATTCTCTCTTTCCATACCCTTTCCTTCTTCCCACAAGGCAGCATAGAAATCCCTCTTTCTCAGTGTTTTAAAGAGCTGTGATCAAGAGGTGGGTTCCTACCTGTTCGGACTGATTCAGCCGAGTAGGTAGTAATTCGGCCTGCCACGCTTCCGAACCGGTTCTATCAGCAGAGACGGCATTTTGGTTTTCAGTTCTGTGCATGCGCAGAACAATCTTCATTGCAAAAATGTAATCTTTTTCCTTTTCTAACATTGTGCGCATGTGTAGAACTTTTTAGGTGCAAATGCGCGCGCACGCGGTACAAACCTTTTTTGCACGCCGAACTGGCAGTAATGCTGGCAGCGACTCACCCCTGCTGTGATCCAACTTTGGCATTCAAGCAATAGTTTTATGAAAAGTAAGGTTCTATATTTAGGCAAGAAAAACAAAATGCACAGGTACAGTATAGGAGGCACCTTGCTCAATAGTAGTAACTGTGAGAGGGATCTTGGAATCCTAGTGGACAACCATTTAAATATGAGCCAGCAGTGTGCAACAGCTGTCAAAAAAGCCAACACGCTTCTAGGCTGCATAAACAGAGGGATAGAATCAAGATCATGTGAAGTGTTAATACCACTTTATAATGCTTTGGTAAGGCCACACTTGAAATACTGCATTCCGTTTAGTTGCCATGATGTAAAAAGATGTGGAGACTCTAGAAAGAGGGCAGAGAAGAGAAAGAAAGATGGTTAGGGGACTGGAGGCTAAAACATATGAGGAATGGTTGCAGGAACTGGGTATGTCTAGTTTAATGAAAAGAAGGACTAGGGGAGACATGATAGCAGTGTTCCAGTATCTCAGGGGTTGCCACAAAGAAGAGGGAGTCAAACTATTCTCCAAAACACCTGAAGGCAGGACAAGAAGCAATGGGTGGAAACTAATCAAGGAGAGAAGCAACTTAGAACTGAGGAGAAATTTCCTGACAGTTAGAACAATTAATCAGTGGAACAGCTTGCCTCCAGAAGTTGTGAGTGCCCCAACACTGGAAGTCTTTAAGAAGATGTTGGATAGCCATTTGTCTGAAATGGTATAGGATTTCCTGCCTAGGCAAGGGGTTGGACTAGAAGACCTCCAAGGTCCCTTCCAACTCTGCTATTGTATTGTATTGTATTGTATTGTATTGTATTGTATTGTATTGTATTGTATTGTATTGTATTGTATTGTATTGTATTGTATTGTATTGTAAATATTGTCAGCATAACACTGGTCTTTAAATAGTAGTAAATTCTCCTTAGTGAAAAAACACTTATGCGACAAGCAGTTACAAGGTTTAAAAATCTGTTTCCTATGAGGATTAACTTGATAATGTTCTGTTGGTTGTTGGTTGCTTTTTTAAGTAGCCTTTATCTAAATAATGATTTCCAGTGCTTGCTTATCACAGTTTCACTCTAATATTACCTCATGACCTTTTTACCTTCTCTAACTTTCCTTTTAATTCAACCATACCTGTCAAAAAGGAGAAAAAAATACTGTGTCATTTCCTCTCTTAAATGTAAACCTTTTTTTTCTCAATTTTCTTACTTTGGTTCTAGCATCTTAGTGAAGAGCTTATTTTTCCTAAAAGTTTCAAATCCGTAGTTCCATTTATTTATTTACTTCCAAATGTAAATGAAACTAACTGATTGGCAAATCAATGCAACCAAGGTCAGATTCCAGTCAAAACTAAAGTCAGACTAAATATTTTGTCCTGTTTGCATTTTTAAGCACTTTTTTTTTTCATTTTTACTCTGTAAAACAAAAACTAATATTTTTAAAAATACAGAATAAGAACAAAAAGGAATCCATGAAATAAACAAAATTGAATTGAAAGAAACATAAAGAAAGAAAAAAAGAATAAGAATTGGTGGTATACCATAGCCTTAAGGAGAAATTCAAACAACTTCAACATCCATATTCAGTATTTGTAATGAGAATGGCATAAATGTATGTAAATGTATCCCTGGTTGAAATTCTTTGTTGTAATATCTATTTTTTATCCTGAACAATTTCCCACACTTACAAACACTGATTAAAATACAAAAAATATTCCAATAAAGAAAGGAATTTAATGATCAGTGTTTTGTGATGGAATTTTTGATAATATTCATGTTTGTTAATTATTAAAGCATTTGCACAGCATTCAGGAATTCAATGTTCATTAAGGGTAATAATTATTAGCATACAGGGAAGTTTACAATAATTTAAGCTTTTTCTTTTTCTTTTCTTTTATTCTGACTCACATATGTAGAGTAAATTGAACATACATATTGCCAAATATTAAGCGCTTTCTTGGAAGCTTAACTATTTAAATTAAATAAATCAATAAAAACTACTTATGTACTTGTGTTATGCAATTATTATTGTTTTGGAAGGAAATGTTAGACAAAGTCTGGGAAATATCCCCAAGAGTTTTGAGGGTGCTATTTGGTCTTACAGTTACACTACAACTATCCTTTTTATGCAGAATTGAAGTAATAGGGTGATTGGAGGGGGGACTGTTTATCATTTTCCTTATTCCTTCTCCTCCTCCTCCTTTGGAAACCTGTACATATTTATATATATATATATATATATATATATATATATATATATATATATATATATATATATATATATATATATATATATATATATATATATATATATATATATATATATATATATATATATATATATATATATATATATATATATATATGGTAAAGATTTCCACAGTTGTACTTGACTTGGTGTGAGTGTGCACGCTCATCTCCGTTTCTTAGCTGAAGGAGCCAGTATTGTCCTAAAGCAATTTCCATAGTCATATGGCCAGCATGACTATAAGTCAAGGTATACTGTTGTTATCTTCCTACTGAAGTGGTACTTATTTATCTACTCACATTTTCATGCTTTCGAACTGCTAGGTGGGCAGAAGGGGGCAAGGATGGGAACTCACAAAATCATGTGATGCTTAAGTCTCAACCCCAAAACTTTCCAAATGATAAACTCAGTGTCCTTAATCATTGAGTCATCGCACACACACACCCTTTTTCATGGATACAAAGTCCTAATCAGGGCATTGTAGTACTACTAGATGGGCTACAGCTTTCCCCCTTATTTTTTTGAAGGCTCAAACACATTGTCTCATATGTCAATATGTCCTACCTGTCAATGACTACTTCAGCTTCAACCACAAGCAAACGATAGATACAAACTCAAGGTAAACCGCTCCAAACTTGATTGCAGAAAATATGACTGGTCAATGCCTGGTGTCAACTCATAAAGTTGAAACTTGGCTCAAGGCTAATGAATTAATTAGGGCATCTTTCGGAAAGATGACACCTGGAATGCCTTGTCTGACTGTTTTACATCCCTAAACCCCCATAATTTTAATCTAAGACTGTCTACTGTTGACCTCACCCCATTCCTAAGAGGTCTGTAAGGGGCGTGCATAAGCGCACCAGCTTACCTACCATCCCTGTTCTACTATCTCCATTTATTTGTAGTCATTTACTGTGTTCATATTTATGTTTATACTTATACCTGTTACCTTTAACATCTTTGACAAAATAAATAAATAAAATAAATAAATAAAATATGTTGATGTCATCGGAAGTGGTGGAGTTTGACGCTTTTATCTTTAAGATTTAAGGGTAGCAATGAAATTAGGTGACAGACTGCTCCTATCCTGATCCTTAATCCCCAGCACATCTGAAAATCTGCCACTGTTCAGGAAGGTCAATCTCAGAACACTGGAGGTGGAGTGAGTAATTTAAGCAAAGTGATATAAACAATTCCCTGTCCTGCTTCAATTACAAACTGTAATTTTCAACCAAAAATAAACGATAAAAAACTGGTGCTGTAATTTTTCCACCAAAGTTTAACAGCAAAATTTCAGGATACTGTGGTACATCCAATACGTCAATGTATTTGCCAATCCCTCGCCTAAATGAACATATGCAATTCCTATGGTGCTAGAGAGTCCCTTGGACTGCAAGGTGATCAAACCAGTCAGTCCTAGAGGAGATCAATCCTGATTGTTTTTTAGAAGGCCAGATCCTGAAGATGAAACTCAAATACTTTGGCCGCCTAATGAGAAGGAAGGACTTACTGGAGAAGAGCCTAATGCTTGGAAAGATTGAGGGCAAAAGAAGAATGGGATGACAAAGAATAAGGTGGCTGGATGGAGTCACCGAAGCAGTAGGTTTGAGCTTGAATGGGCTCCAGAGAATGGTAGAGGACAGGAAGGCCTGGAGGAACCTTGTCCATGGATTCGCAATGGGTCGGACTTCGCAACTAACAACAACAAGAACAATTCCTATGTAGGAAAACAAATAGAATTAAACACACACACACACACACACACACACACACACACCTTTGTCTAATTTATGTGATTAACAGTTTTATCATTGATTACCAAGTTTTTAAACCAACTGGGAAGTGTTAAATTGGCTAAGCATTATACTCCTGGTTGAAATCTGTCCTTTTATTGAAAATAATTGCTGATTTAAAAAAAGTAGAAGAATCCTGTATAATCCTGCTTAAGACTGCAATTCAGTCGAAGGTCAGTATGCTTGAAAATTAAAAGGAGGGTTTTGTATCCTTTTCATCTATTGCACAATCGTTATATAAAGTTCATTCTCTGTAGGCCTATTTGGCATGTCAAGTCAGAAAAGAATGTTGGTACTCTGAAGAGAGTCAGTAGCATTTCCTGTCCTCGGAGGGCAATTTTTCATTCTTGCAAGTAAAAACTACACAGACTCCATTGTTTTGCATCTCTTTTGCAAGCAAGAAAATTGCCGTAAGTTGCATTAACATTTTAAGTCATGGTAACCTAAGTGCAAAGAATGGAAAGCAGTCATACCGAATCAAGTCATTGCTTTCTCCCACTTAATATTACCTATATCAAGACTGGGCCAGAGGGGGACTTGCAGCTCCAACTTCCATTATCTTAATCAGAAATGCTAATGAGAAAGCATTAGTTTGAGTTTGAGTTTAATTTTATTTATAGGCCGCTCAATCCCGGAGGACTGGTGAATGTGCCACTTCTAAAGGAATGATTTAGGTCATCAAGTACAATCCTCTGCTATATGCAGGAATCCAGATGTAGTACTCATCAATCCATAACTAACCAGACTGTTAAGGTCATCCACCTCCAGATCTGACTTCTGCAATGGTATAAAGTAAGTGTCAGAGTTCCAAGTAACAGACCCAATGAAATCAAAACTCTGAAGCCTAGAGTTTCCCCAAAGTAAGAATTTATTAGGAATGCCACATTAGCACAGCTGGTGAGAACCAGATTCTGAAGGACCCGACGTTTTCCCCACACAAATCAAAACCCAAAGTTCATGCCCCCAGGACACACATCCATCACATGGTCCAATCAGGTCATGGTCCTCCTTCGGCAGCCGTTGCTCCACACCTTCCAATCACCTGATGGGAATGTTCTTGGCTCCCACAAGAAAGAATTTTATTTTGGCTATAGTTTCCCCCTTACTATCTCATCTCCCCCCTCACATTCCCACAACTGCAACCAGCCTTGCTGTGGCATCCCTGAAGATTTCCAAAATGGTTTCAGGGATGACAGTAAATTATGATTGTCTTCTAGATGACAGACCTGAAACTATTTGAAGCTTGCCCCTTCTCCATACTTTCCTCTTAAGGCTAAACTTATGCTGTTCTTCTTGCAGTCTCCTTTTCTACAATGTTGCTAGTACTTCAAAATTGTTAATGGACCTCAGGAGTCACAGGAGTCAGCTACAACCCTACCTGCGAATACTAATAAGTGAACCAGGAAATTTCTACCTTTAGGAACATTCAAAGCACATGAGCTTCAGTTAGTTAGTATGATATACCATTAGTATTGGAAACATCAGATACAATACAATAAAATCCAAAAAGGTATTTTATCATTCTGAAGACGTTTTGATTGAGAAATCATTTGATTTTGCACTGAGCTCCTTGTTGACTTTTTATGATTCATGTAAACACTTTTATTGACATTAAACAAGTACATGTTCATGAACCACTAACATTTCAACCCATACGTGTATCAAGATATTTGGACTGTTAGGAATGGAAAACCTATGGATTTCCAGCTGTTATTGTAATATAACTGCCAGAATTTTGCCCTCCTGGCCAAACTGACTGCTAGAACTTGTACTTCAGCAACAGCTGGAAACTGCAAATTCTTTCAGGATCCAAAAAGAATATGGGGAGAAAGCAGTCATTTACTTTTCTGCCTATAATATTTTTTAAAGAATGAAAGTTCACAGATCAGCAGGACTGCCTGTTTTGTTAACCTTATCACTATCAGACTTTGGAAGTGAGCCACATCTCTAAGTAGTTCCTTCTTGGAGTCTTTAGATTAGTCTTACTAGCAAATGTTTCTATTAGGAAATCAAAAGTCTACCACCATGTAGAATCAAAGGCAAACAGCAAAGGATCAAGCATAAAAAAGATAACTTTGTTTATTTGAAATCTTAAAAAGTGTGGCATGACCCAACTTTGAAAAATTGGTTGATGGAGCATGTCTCCAGACATAAAATTGAACCAAGAAAAACCTTACTTTGAGGCTGAAAATAGTTTTGCATTCATTCTATTCTTCTTTTTCACCTTTCCAAACATCTTCATTCTGCTTTAACGAAGAAAATTGCTCTAATTATCATTTCTACTTGAGAGGAAGACAACTCTAAATTAAGATAATCTCCCTTCCATATAAAAACAAAAACTAGACAAAAAGAAGCTCATTTATCTCAGTTGCATATTGTTAACAAAATCTAATATGACCTCCTTCTTTTAAAGTTATATAACTGGAGGGGAAAGATTTAGTTTTCTTTTTATAGCAGTGTGGTAATTCTAGAATGGAAAAATATTCAGGTTCAATTTGCCCTTGTTTCAATATTACTGTAATTATTTATAAAAATAATATTATGATAACAACATGTTATGTAATGTTAATAATATTAAGAGGGGAATAGTCTTTTTGGTGCAGGTAATTGTATAGATACATTAAGTATTTAAGTATTTTATCACTGCATTTATTGTAACAGGGTGTGTATTAATGAGATGGTGTAGGGCAGGGGTGTCAAATTGGCCACACCCACTCCAGCTCTGCAAAGGGGAAAAAAATACATCATGAAAAGTCACGTGACAGCAATGTGACGGTGAGAGTTTGAAACTCATGGTGTAGGGGATAATCAATATACTAAAAAAAATCCCTCCTCTCTTGTCTGTAACCTTTAAATTGGGCAAAATGATGAATCATAGGGCAAAAAATTTTCAACCAAGATATCTCTAATGGGGTAACTTTAAAAAATGCATCCAAAATCCAGGATCTATGATTCCCGTGGAATTGAAATTTGGCAAATGTTATGAAGCATAACAATAATCATAAAACATTTCATGACATAATACAAAATGTCATAAAGCATTTCTGTGGTCAGTTCCTGATGTTTGAACTGTGATATACAGTTCAGCATGGGCTACCTTCAAAGAAGATACATCTTGGAATATCTCCCTGAACTTTTCCATTACATTAGAAGCTCTGTCACTGCTGAAGGCAATGAGGAATCTGATAAGAAAATATCTCTAAAACAATGGCCCATCGGATTATCTAGGGCCGTACAAAAACCTACTTACAATGTCTTACAGTTTCCTTCCACTTTGAAAGATTCAATTTATTTTGCTTCTTTCCATTCTTCTTCTCCCCTGCCTCTTCCTCTTCCTTCTGCTTCTCCTCTCTTTCTTTTGCTCTATCTCCCTTTCTTCCTGATTTTCATTCCCATTCTATCCTTTTACATGTTTAAGAATTCAGTATTATTTTAATGCAGCTTTTCAGAGTAGTTTACCTTTGAAATGGAGATGAGCGCTGCCCCCTAGAGTTGGTAATAATTATGGGGTAAAATCTGCACGGACTGCTTCCCTTCCATTCCTACCATGCAAACCAGCAGTGGCAGTGGTGGCTTCCTACCGGTTTGGACCGGTTCAGCTGAATTGGTAGTGGTATGGTGGCCTGGGTCATTGAAACCGGCAGCGACCCAGGTATGCCATGCCCCTGAACTGCTTCCCTGGTCTCTTCTGCCATCGCCATGTTTCTGCGCATGTGCAGAACAGTTTTCAGTCAAAATGCCTTTTCAGCAAACTGGTAGTAAACCAGTTTGGAACCCACCACTGAGCGGTGGGATTCATTTACCTTTGCAAATGTGAGTGCATGCGCCACGTCTGCACATTCACTCTCCCTTCTGTGCATGTACAATGCTCACACATTACAACAGGGTAGCTGGGAAGAGCCTCCTGCAGCCACCACTATCAGTTCACCCAAACCAGAGAGAACGGGCTGAATACCACCTCTGCTGCAAGCAATGGAGGGTCCATGGTCAAAACTGATCCCACATTTGGCATCTCATCATTCCAAAGTCTCCTTGCCTGATAATACTGCTCAGTCTGAAAAAAACCCTAAACTCATAGGGTTAAAATCATAAAATTATAGAGTTGGAAGATACAGTAGTTCAGACATCATCTGGTCTTCTTCTCTTCCCAGTGTTAAAGCTTCTGCTAAATTTTCACCATTGTGGCCTTTGTAACAAAGCACAATGTCTTCCACTGAGGTTTAAGTGAGGCATGAGAAACCAGAGAAAATGTAGACAGTCGGAGGGCAGATTGCATCATGAGAGAAAAAAATATTCACACATTACTTGTCTTCTTCATTGCTAAAAGTTCAAAGAGTCCGCACTCAGTTCTTGATAACTTCATTGAAATGCCCTTTTCCTTTTTTTTTGGGGGGGGGGGGGGAAATCAACCATTTATTTTTCATCAGAATGGTTAAGGATTTGTAGTGGGGGGAGGCAAGATAATCTTCTCTTTGGTAAGATAGAGAAGACATCAGGTCCTGAAAGAAATGAGATATATGGCAATTTGTGCAGTCATGAAGATTTTTGTATAACTTCATAAACATAGAATTTTAGGATAACAAGAGGACCTCTAAACTAACAGCTGGTTCTGCACAGGAATTTGACAACTATTGTATATCATTACCAACGATAACATCTTTGAGAGATGTCTATTTATCCAAACAGACAATAGGGGTTGCGGTGGCTCAGTGGCTAAGACGCTGAGATTGTCAATCAGAAGGTCAGCAGTTCAGCGGTTCAAATCCCTAGCGCCATGTAATGGAATGAGCTCCCATTACTTGTCGCAGCTTCTGCCAACCTAGCAGTTCAAAAGCATGTAAAAATGCAAGTAGAAAAATAGGAACCATCTTTGGTGGGAAGGTAACAGTGTTTGGAGCGCCTTCAGCATTTAGACATGCCGGCCACATGACCACGGAAATGTCTTTGGACAGAATTGGCTCTTCAGCTTTGAAACGGAGATGAGCACCACCCCCTAGAGTCAGGAACAACTAGCACATATGTGTGAGGGGAACCTTTACTTTACCTAATATTGTATTAATATTGTATCATTATACAATATTGCCTACCCCTCCCCTCCAAGGAGTCCCCACATGGCCTGTTTTGAATGTTGATAAGTGCAGGGCATATGCAGAGGCTCAGGGAGGGCCTACTGGAAGTTCAGGAAGGCCAGAAACTGACCATTTTTGCCCTCCTGGAGACTCGAGGAAAGCCTCCGGAACTCAGGGAGGGTTCCTCTTCCCCGGTCATGGTGCAGGAGGCCAACTAGGATAGAGCAACCGGGCAGAGAACCCCTTGCTAAAATATTTGAAGTCTATCCCTGGCTAAACCTAGTTCTGCATACTTGTGTGCAAAAAATGTGTTAAAAGCCCCAAAACCCAGTCCCTTTATTTTATTTATTAGATTTTTATTCCACCTTTATTACTTCATTCCAAGGAGGCAAAAATATATAAAATTACTTCCTCCTATTTTTCCCACAATAACAACTCGTCTATGAGATGAGTTTGGTTCAGATATGACTCATCCAGGATAACCAAGTCAACTTTTATGTCAAATGCAGGACTAGATTTAACAGACTTCTGATTTCTAGGCCAGCACATTTAAACACATTTAAGGAATACAAATATGTGCAATTCTTTTAGAGCTGCTCCTTTCTTTCTTTTTGGGTTGTTTTGGATTTTCAAAAAATGTTTTTTTTAAGAAGAAGATAATTGCTTTTACAATTTGCTTCTTCACATCTGGATATAAAGAGTCTCAGTCACCACGCTGTGGTCCAGAATATAATTCCCTTCCAGGAATAATCTCAGAGGATTGTTTTCACTGATAATTGTTTCACAACTTCCATAAGTGGAAGCAGTGCAAGTCAAAATGGAAACTGATGTTTCACTCAGCCAACATACTTGGCAAGATAATAAAGATATGGAGAAGAAGGCTTCTCTTTGTTTCCTTTCTTCTCTGTGTTAGCATTTCTCCAGACTGAAGTTAAAGAGATGTCTAGAGCAAACTAGATAGACAGCAATTCCTGAAGATATATCCACTCCCTTCTACCCAATTACCAAACCATGAAATATATGTGTATGAACTGGATGAATGAGATGTATTTTAACTGGGAAAAATATAACTCAAGGCAGGAAATAAGTAAAATAAACTTTGCAGTAACTGCTGTTGCCTTATTGTTTTCTTAGTGGAGAAATCTTGTTCTGTGTCATTGTTTTGGAAGAGTCTTCTTTTCCATTGGAATCAAACTCTTTGATATCATCTGATTTTTTTCCCTATCTGAATCTCTTTCTTTCTAATTTGGCCATCTTATCTGCTGCTAAAAAATGGTCAAGCGACACTAGAAGAATTTAGGACACGCATGAAGCATTCTAGATACTACATATGGGAAATGAAACCCAATGGCTACATCCCAAGCAGTAGAAGGCAAATGTCTAAAGTTCAATCAGCCTTGGGGGTGAGGAAGAGTTGGGCAAGCACATTGGAAAAAACAGAGTAGTGAGATTACATTTGATGTATTTCATTATTTCTGGATTGAGTAACCTTCTCGGCAGGCATTTCACTGACATGTTGCCGAGAAAGACACTGCAACTGATTAATGATGAATGCAATGTCCTTGCACAGTGGGAAAGACCAAGAAATGTGCTCCCCCTGGTGAAAGCCATCTGTTTCATCTTCCATTGATAAGGCAGTAGTGGTAATACATGATTTTATTGCTTCCCTTCTGCTCTATAGCACAATAATTCATTTTGGCTGGAAAGACATGATGAGCACAGTCCAAAACCAAATTCAAAGCAATATATTTTGAGGCAGGAGCTTAATTGTTTATTTCAGCTTTCAAGTACTAATCTTAACAGAATAGCAGAGTTGGAGGTCTTTTAGTCCAAACCCCTGTTCAAACAGCAGACCCTATACCATTTTAGACAAATGGCTGGCCAGTCTCTTTTTTAAAGCCTCTAATGATGTACTATCCACAACTTCTGAAGGCAAACTGTTCCACTGGTTTATTGTCAGGAAATTTCTCCTTAGTTCTGGGTTACCTCTCTTCTTGATTCTCTGAGATTCTGTCTTGGCCAACCTGAAAATACTACAGGGAACATCTAGAAAAACCATCTAAGTAGAGAACCATCATCATGTGGTGTTTTCTTCATAGATTTAGAGGATTTTTTTGCTCTAAACTATCAGTTACATTGGGAAACAACATTTCCAGAGAAAATGTTCTAGAAGATAATCCTGTTCTGACCAAGGCCTCCCAAAATAATGAAGCAGACTCCTCGTCCTGATAAAACCTTTTTTATTTAGATTAAAGGGAATTCCTTTCCAGCAAAGTCATGGCAAACAGTCTTTCATGAGATTTCACAACTACAGACCTGTATCAGGCTTGGAGAGTTAGCAGTAGCAGTTAGATTTATATACCGCTTCATAGGGCTTTCAGCCCTCTCTAAGCGGTTTACAGAGTCAGCATATCGCCCCCACAGTCTGGGTCCTCATTTCACCCACCTCGGAAGGATGGAAGGCTGAGTCAACCTTGAGCCGGTGAGATTAGAACCGCTGAACTGCAGATAACAGTCAGCTGAAGTGGCCTGCAGTACTGCACCCTAACCACTGTGCCACTTTGGCTCTTAGCCAGATCGATATCTTCCAAATGCCACACTGTAGCAGCAATTACTTGGCAAGAAGTCAGGAACAGATATTCACCCTAAAGAATTGAACTTATTGTCTCCGGCAAACTCTCTTCTCCTTTCGCTCCTCTTTATTCCCTATGGGAAGGGCCATTCATTGTCCACCTATGCCTCTACTCCTGAGTCGGCCCTTGTTCCTTAGCTCCTTGGCAGCTCTGTGTATGCACACACCAGTGGTCAGTTCCTACCAGTTCGCACTGGTTCAGTGGAACCAGTAGTGGAAATGGTGACTGGGTCTCCATACCCGTAGGGACAACATGCTTGCCAAACTGGACATATTTGTTTGACATTCTGTGCATGTGCAGACCTTTTTAGAGGCAAATTGTGCATACACTGAACAGCAGAAATGCCAGCAAAAACCCACCCGTGGTGCACACTTGGAACAGACTCCAGCTGTTCTTCTGTTCCACTGATATCTGACTCCGAAGGCAGCTGATAACTGTCTGATGGCCCTGGCCTTATCTCTGCCTCTGATGCAGAGCACTCATCCAAAGCCTTCCCCAGACTCCAGAACTGGCTTACGTTCCTCTCCAACCTCCTCACTATCCAAATCTGCTGCCAGATCTGCCAGGTCACTGGCGGGTCATAAGAAATTGATGAATGAATGAAAGGCTATGTATAGCAATCAATGTTCTCTGCATTATTTTCCCACAAAAATCCTGTCCCAAGAAAATCCCCCATCATTCCTTACCTATGGTGCCAACATTTGGAGAACTAAGGAAGTGTTGAATTACTGGCCACAAAGTTCCATGAACATGCAAATCCTTGCTTACTATTCACAAGGAAGGTAGATAAAAATTTGCTTCTGAAACCCAGATATAAATAACTCAGAGAACTTTCAGACTGTAGTCAAGAAACAGCTTGAAAAAAAACAGTCAGTCCAGTAAAGGATTTTGTATTTAAAAGTTTTATGTTTAATGTATTCATTTCTGAAGACAATAGAGAAAATCTAGCAGTAATGCTTGTTTAACAGGAATCCATCATTTTGCTTAACTTCCTTTTTCTTCACAGAGAGGATATTTCAGTGGTGAGAAAAAAGTTCCAAGCAAATAAGAAAATATTATTCTCCTGGAGAGAAATTAGATATATTGTTTTTAGAAATATGCACTAAAATAAGTATAAATTCAAATCCTGCTGGAGAAAGTAAATGGTTTCATTTTGACATTCCAGACACAATTTGAAAGTCCACCAAATTTTAATCAATAAGACCAGGAAATTTGGGGGGGGAGGGGGGAAAGAGATGTCTTATTGTTTAGCAGATAATATGTTTTTGGTTGGTAAATTCCAAAAATTCAGAAAATTACAGGATATGGATTAACAAAGTAAATGACATCCTTTGGATTCATTGGCCTAAATGTATTATCACTCGTTCATTCATTTGTTCATTCATTCATTCATTCATTCATTCATTCATTTCTATAGCCACCTTTCTCAGACAAGTGACCTGGGAGGCTTATAATTTTATAACTTTAAAATAGTTGAAACAATTTAAAACTATAAAAAACATGCAAAAAATAAAAATCAATATCTCTATCTCTCTCTATATCTATCTATCTATCTATCTATCTATCTATCTATCTATCTATCTATCTATCTATCTATCTATCTATCTATCTATCTATCTATCATGTGTGTGTGTGTGTGTGTGTGTGTGTGTGTTTGTATGTTCCAGCATAACTCTGGAACGCCTCAAGCAATTTCAACCAAATTTGGTACACAGATGACTTACTCTCTGGAGACAAATACTGTGGGGGTAAGACACCCCTAACACTCCTCGGGGTGTGGGTTCTGTTCAGGGGTGGGTTTCTCGCCCCGTTCCAACCAGTTCGGTTGGAATGAGGCCGGCGGCGTCCTTGCGCACGCGTGCGGCATGCGCATGCGTACTAACATCTGTGCGATGCTCCAGCTGCTCCTGGAGGATCGTGCAGGCGCTGTATGCGTCCTGTGCATGTGTGGAAGCGCAGAATTCATCAAAACCGGGTAAGGAGCAGGCGCGGGCGCACGGGCGCGGGCGCGCGGGCGCGGGTGGGCCCTTCACCGTTCCCGGAAGTTACTTACTTCCGGGTTCGGTGACCAACCGGTTCGCAGGGACCGCTGCGAACCGGTTGAAACCCACCCCTGGTTCTGTTAAAATGCAGCCTGTTGTGCTGTACTGGTGTATTGGCTTCTCCACAGCACAGTGGAGTTGCCATGGTAACATATACTTCACAATACTCCACAAGGGGGCTCCCTTTGGTAAGGGGGAAAATCTAACATTAGAAATTACATTTCTCCCCTATAAATAAATATCCGGGCAACGCCGGGTTATCGGCTAGTCAAGTAATAATAAAGACAAGAAATGAGGCCTTTAACATATTATGAGCTCCAGGTCTTAGAAGACAGTCAGGTTCTTAAAGTCTTATCAGATGCCAACAGGGTTGAGACTAGTCTAATCTCTGAGTGGAGAGTATTTCACAAAGCAGGGGCTACAGCAGAAAACACCAGTCTTCTAGCTCTTCCAGTTGACACTGTTTGTCTGGCAGGATCTGCCACATACCCAGTCTGCTAGATTGAATTGGACAGATAGAAAAGAGAGTCCCTCAGGTAATCTTATCCTGAGGCATGTAGGGATTTAAAGATGGTAACCAGCACCTTGAATTGCACTGAGAACACAAGTAGCCCGTGCAGCTCACGGAGTTCTGGTATTATATATGCCGTGGATCTGGAATATTTACTACCCACGTATCACATTCTGCACCAGTTGAAGTTTCCAAATGCTCTTTAAGAGCAGCCCCATATGGAGCACATTGCAGTAATCTAAGCAAGAGTTTACAAGAACATGGGTGATGGTGAGCATAGATGGTAAGCATAAATGGCCATGCCTCTGATTCTATGATTTTAAGCTTATCCTTGCTGAAGGTAGCAAAAGCAGAGCTATGGCACCTTAACAGAAAGCTGTGTAGCTACTACAAGGAGATACCCATTAAGGAGAGCTAACTTTCATTTGAGACCTGCTTTACTCAAAGGGGCACCCCAAAGCATCTCATGCGGCTGGGAGTTTTGGCTTTGTATTGTCAACATATTTGGAAGTCTCCATGATGTTCAAACCAGAATCTACTCACCAGCCTGAATGGATGAAGCCTATTCTACTCCGTAGCAACTTTGATATGGGAATCAGACATTTTCCTCACATCTTGGACTTGTTTGCTGGTTGAAATTGCTGTTCTTTCTAAATAAATTGTCTGTACTTTGTTCATCTGTATTTTTGTGAAATGTAAAAGTTGTAGAAAATAAGACCATCTCTGGACCAGGGAGAGATCTAAATATATTGCTCTGTGGTGACTCGATTCCTCTGCTTGTGCCTTTTTTCAGTCTTGGCCTGGAGATTCTAGCAATCCTCCAAGTTCTAAAATATACATGAAAAGGGCAGCCCAAACGCATGAAATTAGAACAAATAACTGTCCTTGTTAAAAAAGATGAATACATTAGGAAGATGGCACAATGGTTAGAGTGCAGTACTGCAGGCTACTTCTGCTGACTGCTGGCTGATTGAAACCCATCAGGCTCAAGGTTGACTCAGCCTTCCATCCTTCCAAGGTGGGTAAAATGAGAATTCAGATTGTTGGGTGCAAGATGCTTACTCTGTAAACTGCTTAGAAAGGGCTGTAAAGCACTATAAAGCAGTATATAAGTCTAAGTGCTATTGCTATCTCGGGGTGTATGGGATGTCCAGGGATGGGTAGCACTTCTGGTATAAGGGAATGTCGTGCCCTTTTAGGGCAGCTTGTTCTCGGGCAGCTTTTGGAGCAGCTGGTCCACCTTTGGTCCCCACCTGTCGCTCAGTTCTCACCTTTGGCTCCTAGTAGCTGTAGCATGTGCAGCAGCCACACCCCGGGCAACAGCTTTGACAAGCTGACCAAACCAGGTTGAGAGTAGCCGTTGGATAATTGACCTTCGGTGAGATAGGGACTTGTCTATCCCGAGCATGTGAAGACAGATTCTGGTGATTGAATGGATGAAACCTATTAGAATAGGACAACAGTCATGAAGGCAGTCTCTGCAAGTGACACCTAATTAAATTACTTAATGCGTTTGTTTGACGTGACTGATTTTTTGCTTTTTAGATTGTTTTAGGAGTTACATGACTGTTTTTTGTGTTTTCTAGCCTCAGAGTAACATGTATATTTGTATCTATAGATGTATATGGATGGATGCCTCTGAATCAGTATTGACTCCTGACCACTGCCTGGACTAATCCCTGCAATTTTCTTAGCAAGATTTAAGAATTTTGAAAATTGTCCTGCAGTTTCCTTGGCAAGTTTGCCTTTGGCTTCTTCCTAATGAGATTAATTATATTTATTCCATGGAAATGAAGAACTTTCTATTGTGATGCAAATAATTCTTGTTCCCAAAAGAAGTGAACTGAAAGGAAGAAATAACGGAGTGGTAAATCAGACAGAGGTCAGCCAACAGCATCCTTCATAGTCAATGATTTTTTTGATTGCATGGATTATGCCATTCATTAGTCTGGGATGTTGTTTGCAAATGAGTGATTTGGAAGTATGTAGTATTCAAATTAAAACTAATTTCAATTCTCTGAGTTATTAGGCTGTACCAATAGCATTGATAGATCACATCTGATGTTTTTATCATATCTGGGATTTGTCTCTCGAAGTTTTGTAAGAATGCAAAAGATGTTTAAGAAAACATGAATTCTGAAGCAACTTCATTTGAACTTCATGAAGAAAGAGAAAAAAAGAAAGAAAGAAGGAAGGAAGGAAGGAAGGAAGGAAGGAAGGAAGGAAGGAAGGAAGACACAGACAGACAGACAGACAGACAGACAGACAGACAGACACAATTTTAACTTTGGTCAATAGCTACCTTCTCAGTTGTTTACTCTCAAAGGAGTAAAGTAGCCTGTTGAGAAGATACACTATATTACCAAAAGTATTCGTTCACCTGCCTTTACTCGCATATGAACTTACTGTAAGTGACATCCCATTCCTAATCCATAGGGTTCAATATGACATCGGTCCACCCTTTGCCATTACAACACAAAACAACAATGGACCCACAGCCAGCACCAATCAGCACCAATCTACCAATCATAATTCAGCCACAAATCCAATCAATCCACTTACTGAAACAAAGCAAGCACTCCACACACACAAGGACCAAGATTTATATAAAGATGGCAGCTCCGGCCATGCTTTAAGCCAAAAACACCAGCCTGAAGATGGTGAGTGAGACCTCGCCGAAACGTTGCCAAGACAATCTCAACAATCTCAATCTTACATGGGAAAAGACCCTAATACAACAAGACCAGTGTGTGTGTGTGTGTGTGTGTGTAGGGGTGATACGGCTGTCCCCCACAGTATTTTTTTCCAGAAAGTAAGTCATTCATATATATATGTTTGTGTGTGTGTGTGTAGGTGTATATGTAGTAGTACTTGCACTACTCAAGTGACCCTGAGAACACAGATTTATATATATACATACATACATACATACATACATACATACATACATACATACACTTTCTGGAAAAAAATACTGTGGGGGACAGCCATAACACCCTTCAGGGTGTGTGTTCTGTTAAGATATTGCCTGTTTTGCCTTAAAATGGCTTATACTGTACAGTTGTAAAATGGATTCTACTGTACAGTGGAGTTGCCATGGTAACAGCTTCACAGTACTCCACAAGGGGACTCCCTCTGGTAAAGGGGAAAATCCAACATTAGAAATTAATGCATTTATATATCTTGGAAAGATGGAGACATTGTCAGACACAGGTGCCTTCATTGACGTTTTTCTTTGTTTCTTTGCATTATTATAATATTCTATCTATGATTCTTGAAAAATAAAGTAGCAAGGAATGACTACCATAAAGAGAGATAATGAACAGATAAAATGGGATTATAATTAGTAGCAGAAGGACTGCTTTGTAGCAAATATTCGAGGAAATTATATAAAACCTTGGGGAGTATTTAATGAGAACATTGCCTTTTCCCCAGATCAGTACCATTTTGACAAATTTCCTGTAAGAGGAGTAAACTTATGAAAGACTTTCTTTAAAAAAGAAAAAAGAAAGAAAAAAAAGAAAGATAAAGTACATTAAACTTGTTATTTTCCCCAAGGGGGCTTTCATTTCTATAATCTTTCAAACATTGTCTTTCTGTTCTGATTAATGCAACACATCAAAACAATGACAAACCATCCGATGGGTTATTTCCCATGGAGAAAAGAATGTTTCCAAGAATGCCGTGCTGGACTAGATTTTTTTTCTCCTTCCAGTTATTTTATTTATAATAGAAGCAAACAGGTCAAATCTGCAAAGGATCACTTTCTCATCCTATGGAATATATCATTTACTTTCAATTCACTGGAATATATCATTGTTTAGATAATGTCCTTTGAACATTAAAAAAATGTGTAGCGTTTGACAATGTAATACTGATATAATCAACACTGGATTATCATATTTTTTTAAAGTCAAAACCTGTCTTCATTCATTGTTTTCATGCTCTCTTTTTCCCTGTCCATTTGGATTATGTCCATCGTCCAATTTTGACACACTTTAGACACAATTTTTAAAATAAAGAGATGAGGTCTTCTTGAGAAGATTCCTGCCAACCAAAGACCATATAAGCAAAGGGGAAGCATCTCAGCCTCCTGCAGCTACTTAGAATAAGCTATATAACAATCCCCATTGTGATAGAATCCTGGCCAGCATGTAAGATAGTTAGCATCAGTGTAGAGTGTTAATGTTGATCATAAAGTCAAAGATTCTTAAAATAACAATCCATTCCCCATTATTCTGTCAGAGCTGAAGAAGCTTTTTGGATGACAAGCGAAACCTCTTAAAAAAAAAAAAACTCCAAGAAAGTCCAGTTGCCTCCTGAAAAAGCACCTTGACCTGGATGCAGGGGTCAGTTCTGGAAATTGCTAGCGCCGATTAGCTTGTGGGTGCACTGTGCGCACATGCATAGTGCAATAAAAATTGCTCTGCGCATGTGCAGAAGCAAAAAACAAGATAGCGGTGGCTATGGCACCACCCAGAGAACCAGTTCAGGGGCATGGCAGGCCTGGGTCACTGCCATTTGCAGCGACGTAGACATCAAACCACTACCGGTTCAGCCAAACCAGTCTGAATCAGTAGGAACCCACCACTGCCTGCATGACAGAATCTCTACAGACTTTTAGCTATGCAATTTGGGATGAACACTCTTTGAATGGTGTGGGAGTAGGAATTGATTTCCAGAGAAAAAGATCTCAGACTACAGAAACCAGGAGCACTACTCAAGTGATCCTGAGAACACAGATAAACCTCCAAGTGCTTCAGTGACCCTCTAAAAAGAATCCATGTTAAATTATGTCATACTCTCCTTCAATTCAGATTTGTAATTATATATTATTATTATTGTTATTGGCAATTATGATAACAAAGCAATATGTACATTATTAATCAAATGACAAGTGTTTCCAAACATTTATCCCACTGGATCATAAAATATATATTGTTTGTTGAGTTTTAGTTGGCTTTGCTTAAAAGTCTTCTTCATCCAAGCGCATTCCAATCAGGGCACAAAGCTTTGATATGTGACTTTATTAAAAACACAAATCAGAAAGATATTTGACTGTTGAAAGCTAAATGGGTTTATGATTTATTGTTGACATGACAATCTAGTCAGGAATCCAGAATCACATTGACTCAACTCAGGTTGGATAGTGTGTGGGCCTCTTACAAAACAACCGAGACCAAAATAATTGTTTCACCATGACAAAGTGAAGAATTCTTTCATAAATATTGAAGGCTGAAATGCCATCAAAATATAACATACGGGCAGAGCAAGTGTGCATGTATTGGAGAACTGTTTGACAATAATAGATTCTGTGAAGGATATTGATTGCTGAGAGAGAGAGACAGAGTCAATCAGTCAATCAGTCAGTCTCCAATTGATTGGAAATCTGTATTTCTAACCCTTTAGATAGCATAGGAGAAAGATATTGTAAACTGAGTTCAGTGAATGCTGAATTCTGCAGGACAACAGTTGTTCCAGAGAGTTGCAAAAATAGCAATGGCATCTTCAGATGAACACAATCACTGCAGCATAAGCTTTCTCAAATAAAAAGCATTGTATGGAAATAAGACAAGGGGAGAACCTCCTTAAGATTTTTTACTGCTGGAGGCAAAGAACATGATGAAAACTTCTATCTGCCCAAGGTGTTAATCTGAACTGAGAGCTCTGTTAATTTGTGTGACTATATAGGACAGGCCTCCAAACCAGGGAAGTGGTTTAGGCCACTTAGTATGCATTTTCATTCTGTTTAATGCAGTGCTGACTTTCTGCTTATAGATCTTTATTTACATATGACAAAAAAGAACTTACAAAACTTATCTAAAGGTGTTGTGGGTTTTTATTTTTTTAAACTGGGCTGTGCTGAAATTCTATGGAGGAATTACTACCACATTCATAGGAACTGAAGCAGGAAACAAAAAGGAGAGAAAGTGGAAGAGAAAAAAAATGGGGACTGGGGGTTGTTTTTTTAAATGTATTTTTTAAATGTTTTAAAAATAGTTTTAAATGTATTGTGCAATGAGAATCTTTGGCTTGGCCAAATTTGTCTGGGTTCTGAAAGGAAGCAAAATTGGGTCTGGTTAATATATGGATGGGCAAATTCCAAAGAATTCTTTACCAAAATAATTTGCAGAAGCTCGTAACTTTTTCTATATTGCTACAAAAGAGGAAGGGAACCCCCATGTCCATTAAGTCACCTGGAATCAGATTGTGCTTAAATGAGATTTTAACCTTCTTAGTTTTTACCACTTTAAAAAGTTTTTTTCTTTATTTACAACTGGAACAAATAATAAGATAACAAAAATAATAGAAACAGTAAAAGCTGCTTGGTTACTTGAAATTTTGGTTTAAGTAAGGCAAATAGCAAGCTATAATTCTAAATTTAATTGATTGAATACATCAGTTTTGACTCCTAGCCACCACATAGTTAGATTGTTTCCAAGATCTCTAATCTGTTATTTCAAGTCTCCTAACAGTATTTCTGTCAGGGTAATGATGATTTAAAGCTGACCAGCCAATGTAAGATTTTAATTTAAGATGATGCAATGAGGATGAGTCAGCAGAGGTATTGCTGCTTTAAGAAGCTGTCTATATAAGAGAGGCCATGTGAGGGCACCTCTATGTTCTAGTGTATCTCTCTCCTTGTGTATTATCTTCATAGTAGTTCTCCGTGTAGAGTTGGAGAGTGATTGCTTGCCTAGCTGTGTCTAGAATATGTGTGTGTGTGTGTGTGTGTATGTGTGTGTGTACACACACACACACACCTTGTGTATAGAAGTCTTGTATATAAACCACTGTTTGTAAGACAAACCTCTGTATTTTGTCATGTATTTTGCTCCTGGGTTGTCTTAAAATAGTAATCACACTGTCCGCACTCTGACAACTTCCATCACCTCAGTCACCAATAGTAACTCAGTCCTGTAACTGAGGCCATCCCCTTGGTGATGGTTATTTTCTTCTTTTCTTCTAGCTTTCCTGCACTGGAACCTTTTTCAGAGAAGCGAGTTTTTGCATAATATCTCCAAAGTAGGATCATTTGATCCTGGTTATCTGTGATGCAAGTAAAAACTCTGGTTTTGTTTATTCAATCTTTTATTGTTTTGTGTACTTGGCTGTCCAAAGTATTCCCCAACTCCAAAGTTCAAAGGTGTCAATATTCCTTACTATTTTACTTCTTCAGAATCCAAAATATTAGCCACAGTTTAATCAAAAACATTCATCAAAAAGTTTCACCAGAAAGCTTCCGTTAAAAAAAATAGATATTTACAAAGCATTCTGTCTCCAGAGATGGAATATTTTTGGAAGTTTGACATGTTCTTCTTCCATAACAAGCTAAACCAGCTGTTCCAGAAATGGTTTGGCAGTTTGCCAAGGACCAAACTTCCATACAGGAGGTAGTTCATAGTACTCTGAATACCATGATCCACAACTGGAACACCTCAAGCCACTTAAAAAAAAACAGATTTACTTCCAGAAGCATCACTCTGGCTTAGAAGAACTAGATCACCTTGGTACAGAATAATAGAACATTCTGTCTCCAGAGAGGAAACATTTCCATCTACATAATTAAAAGTAAATCCAATTATAATGAAAAGCAATGAAAGTAATCCAAACTGTTTATAAATGTCCTTCCCTTGATTCTGTTCCAAATCAAGTGTCAGTCTGAAAAAGATGTGATCTATAGCCAATGCAACATTTTAAGCCATTTAGGGCAAGGGTGTGCTTCAAAAATTTTAGCAAGGGGTTCTCTGCCCATTTGCTGGGTAGGCGTGGCCATGGTGGGCGTGGCCTTAGTCTGCCTTCTGCACCATGGTGGTGGGGAGTTTTTGCCCTCCCCGGGCTTTTCTTGAGCCTCCAGGAGGGCGAAAATGGCCTTCCCAGGTTCCGGAGACCTTCCTGAACCTCGATGCGGGCCCTGCACTTGCCTGCATCCAAAATGGGCCGTGTGAGGACTCCTAGGAGGAGTGGGGTGGGTGGGGCCAGCCAGGAGTGGGATTTGTGGGTTCTCTGAACTGCACAGAATCTTAACTAGAGGTTCTTCCTGAATCCCTGCAATCCTCATACTGGGAAACCATTATGTCATGATAAGAAATGTAACAGACGTATCCCTAATGACGTTAAAAATGTAAGCACATCTATATTAATAAAATACCTTTAAAAATACTAGTGTCTGAGGTCTTGCCGAAATATTTTTCAATCATCAAATGCAACAATTGGAGAGCATTTGGACAGCAGGATATTGGTCAGCATTATAAGTGTGTATTTCTCTGAACTAGAGAGAATATTCCCTTCTTTATCTAAACTCTGCTTAGATAAAAGAAAATATACCATATTTTTCAGAGTATAAGATACACCGGAGTATAAGATGCACCAAGATGTTGAAGAGGCAAATTAAAAAAAAAACTTTTTGCACTCTGCAGACCTCCCCAAAACAGCCCGTTTTTCACAAAAATTGGCCCTTTTTGTCAAAAAAAGGGCATGTATAGTCTTTAGGGGGCTTACAGAGTGCTCCTGGGGCTGGGAGGATAAAACAAGCAGAAGACAACTCGTTTTTTGCTTTTTTGCACCTCCCCCCAGCTCCCTGGAGCACTCTGGAAGCCTCCTAAAGGTTATGCATGGCCATTTTTGCAAAGGGGGCATGGTTTCAGGAGGCCAAAAATGCTGTATTCAGTGTATAAGACGCACCCAGATTTTCACCCTCTTTTTTGAGGTAAAAAGGTGCATCTTATACTCAAAAGAAATACGGTATGTGTCAAAGGCACATTCAAACAAACTGCAGTTGGAAACCCATTAATTAATGAATAAACTGCTTTAACAAAAAAATCTGGTGAACTTCCACACAACTATTAATTGAAATTGACAATTTTCTTTGTGGTGAGCATTATCACACAGATAGATTGACTTCTTTTGTACCTAAGTAAATCAGAACATGGATTCAGACTCAAACACGGGAGAATGGACTCTGTACATACCTGGCTCCTTCTATTTCCACAGAACACACAAGATGAATTTGTAGCTAAGCAGACATGAGCCGAAAACCCCCAACAGATTATGTATTTCTATGACTTTTTTCTTTGTTTCCCATACATTCCAGATAGTGTTGTGGGCCTGCTTATTCTTTTCTTCTCTTTGCAGGCTGTGGTCCCATGTGGTGGTAGAAGTTGTCTATCATCCTCATAATTTTGCTTTTTAAAAGACAGCTCAGCTTGAACAATTCTGTACAACAGATGCCAAGTCTCACTTTTATCTCACCAAGGTATATTAAACTTACTGAGTCACAGACTAGATATGCCTTAGGGCTTCCTCAACTTTTGTTCAACCCTGCCGAAGGTTCATCTCATTACAACTGTGGGCAGCTTCCCTGTAGTTAAAAGGTTGCATATTTTTCATTCATTTATGTCACTGCTGAAGGGCATAAAGAACAACACGGTGATACATTGACCTCACCAGTGAGTATGGAGGCAAATGGGAGGTTTGGAATTTATTTAAGCAAAGTACCTTAAGACAAGTTGGGGTCAGTCCCCTCTTCTAATCCAACTACAGCATCTCATCCTTAAAACATGGGTATTGTATTGCTGGGCTCATTGTGTAATAAGGCCCAGTCCTCCCATAATTTGATCAAGATGGAAAGAGCAAGCGTTCGTGCATGACCCAGGCCTAATTGGGATGGAGATGTGATCCATTATATAATATGCCTTTCAGGTTTTCAGTGTTTAAGGATTCTGCATGAGACCTTGATTGCAAACAGACACCTTGTTATGCAGTTAAATAAGTATGTGGATCTGAACTTGAACTGTATGTGTAAGTTGCTGATTCTTCTGCTCAGCAGTTTTCGATCTGAACTTCTAGATCTGATTAAGGAGCTGGGACTGGATTCCTCCAAGTTGTTAGGCCTGGGCAAATTTCAATTCTGAGTGTAGTATCTGAATGAACTCAGGAATTCACGATCTCACTTGCCCAACTTGATAACTGTCCCAGTGCATACAGTTGCTGAATCTAGTCCTTTCTTTGGAATGGTTGGCTTGCAATCTGAAGATGGTAAGCTTTGTTTTGATGGATCATTTCCTGGTCAATATATTTACTCAAGTGTGCTATCAGCTTCTACAAGAGAAATTAAAATTGTTTGCCCCAGATAAGGACCTAATTGGTTTTACAGCAGGTACTTGGGAATTTGCTCAACAAGAGTTTGGTCTACTATAAATCTTCTCAATCTCTGAAACTCAAAGATGACGGACAATACAAATAAAAGTGAATTCTAGAAACTAAAGTTACTGTTGGCTCAAAAGTCATCTGCCTTCTTGTTGTTCTCTATGATGAATCTGGATGGATTTATCTTTTGCCCAATTAATAGGGAGAGTCCTTGCCTTCAAGCAAGCTTCAGCAGATATTTTTTACTCATGCATTAATCATTGCAAGGCTAGACTACCATAAGGTGATCTACTTTGGGTTCTTTTTGAAGACCATCTGAAAACTTCAGTTGGTGCAGATGGTGGGCTGACAGTGCTTCAGCAGTGTGACATCTACAGTACATTGCAGGTGCTGAATTGATTGACAATGTGTTTCTGAGCATGAACATTCAATGTGTTGGTTTTGATGGTGAAGTACTGTATAGTTTGGGACCCTGTGATCTATCAGGCTGTTTTCTCATTACAGAATCTGCCTAGTTTACGCAATTAGCTCTTTGGGGGTGGGGGATGATTTGCATTCCCTCTCCCTATAGCAGGGGTGTCAAGCTCAAGGCCCACAGGCCAAAACCAGCCCTTGGGGTGCTTAGATCTGGCCTGCAGAGCTGCCCTATAAACAGCAAAGGACCAGCCTGCAGTACCTCTGAAAATGGACCTTCTGAGGGCTGTGTGCAGTCCTCATGATCTCCGTTTTTGCTGGGCAGAGTTGCAGGAGGCTGCTGCAGCTGGAAATGAAGCTCAGGAGGGCTGCAAGAGGCCCTCATAAACTCTGTTTTCTCTGGCAGCGCGCTTGGGCCACCACAGGTACCCAGATATGAGGGATGTTGAGCTGGCCATGCCCACCTGGCCACACCCACCCCAGGCCCTCAGATCAAACACACCCCTGATACGGCCCTCAATGAAATTGAGTTTGATACCCTTCCCTAAAAGCATCCCTTTTTATAAGTAGCTCCATCTCTTTGGAAGAGCTTACTTCCCATTCCCTGTCCCCATTGGTCGAATCTAAAATGCTCCTCACACTTTTAAAATTAAGCTTTTGTGACTTCTGTAACTCTGCTTCAATTCCTTTCAGGAATTGTACTTTTTAATTTTTTTATTTATTGATTGATATTTTGATTTTAAGTGAGCCTCCTAGAATCTTTTGAATTGAGGCACAACATAAATAAAACTGGAGTGAAAAACTGGATTTCTTTGTTTCCCCTGGACAAATCCTCCATCCAAATTACGTGGAAAATTTCCAAAGACCATTTGAGGTTTGAGGTTTGAGGTTTATTGGGATTTATATGCCGCCCTTTTCCCTGAGGGGACTCAGGGCGGCTTACAACCACAGGGGAGGGGAAGTGCAAGGTCAAAACAAAACAATTGGTGAACAAAAGAAAAATAATAAAACACAACTTTCATTCAGCAATCAAACACTCGGGCGGGTGATTGGAAACCTATTCCCAGGCCTGCTGGGAGAGCCAGATCTTGAGGGCTGCGCGGAAGGTCTGGATCGTGGTGAGGGTGCGGATCTCCATGGGGAGCTCGTTCCATAGGGCCGGGGCAGCAGCAGAGAAGGCTCTCCTCCGTGTGGTCGCCAGTCGGCATTGACTGGCTGATGGAATTCGGAGGAGGCCTAGTCTGTGCGATCTAATTGGTCGATTTAGGGAGGTAATCGGCAGAAGGCGGTCTCTCAAGTACCCAGATCCACTACCATGGATTGGTATTCATTTATTCTTCACTCTGATTTGAATCTACTGCTTAATCATAGGAATTCATTAGGCATAGTAGATATATCGGGGTACTTGGGTTTTCCCTTTTGCTTGAATGGAAAAGGCTATTTAACCCCAAAAGAACTATTGCAAAAAATAATGATTATTGCCAAAGAAAGAGTAGGGAGAAATTCAATATGCTATTTATTTATTAAATGTATATGCATCCACAAGGTTGACTGAGCCTTCCATCCTTCTGAGGTTGGTAAAACAAGGACCCAAATTGTTGGGGACAATATGCTGTCTCTGTAAACCCCTTAGAGAGGTCTTTACAGTACTGAAAAGTGGTATATGATGCTTAATGATATTGCTACAGTATATCACTCTGCAAACTGATTCTGGGTGGCTTTATTAACCATTTTTGCCTACTGTTTTTGTCCTGTAAATTACTTATTGTGCTGAGATCCATAAAGGCATATCAGTCTGAGCTTATGTCTGTTCCATATTCTCAATATTGCATACAATGATTCTCAAGATTTGCATTAATGTTAACTTTACCATACGATATAAAATCAGAATATCCAAATCAGGATATGACAACAGCTTCCATTGGCCATCTTTCTCCTAAACACAAATGGCTTGACCAGCTGAAGGTGATGGTTAAAGAATTGAAGAATTCTTGCAGCTAAAGATTATATGATAAAAATCCATTTTGTGCAATATTCTTGAGCCGTTGATTTTAAAATGTTATTCTTATTTTCAGAGCATTTCTAAAAAAAGATATTTATGGTTCAATCTGATGTGGTAAGGAATCGATATTACCCTGGGGTACACATACAAGTTCATATAAAAACATGGGTTATTCTTTGAATAAATGGTGATGATTGCGTGTGTCCCTTATTTCATTTCCAGCTGTGTTTTACTGATTTCTTAAATTCCATTGAAATGAGGAATTGGAAATATGTGATCAAAGTAGGAAAAACATATCTGAATGGCACTTGCTCCATTTCTAATAGCAGATCTAACACGAGGCAGATGCTCACATTTCCGTTACAAGGAAATTTAATATAATAAAATTAAAGTATTGGTTAACCTTTTAAAGGCAAGATTAAGGACTCATTTGCAAGAAAAGATGAATACAATTACCAATAAAATGGAATATTTTGTAGCTCAGGGTTGAAATGAGGGATAGCACTGATGATGTTATCTAGTTTGGATAATGAAACATCTGCAAGAAAACAGCCAAGCTCAGAGAGCACCAAGGACCCTTCAGAAATATAATTTTCTGTATTTAATCCAAATTAATCCAGAATTTCCATCCAGGATGGAAACTTAAAACAATCTCTCTGAGCTTGGTTGTTTTCTTGCAGATGTTTCATTACCCAAACTAGAGAACATCATCAGTGTTACCCCTCATTTCTGTATTTAATCCAGAATTATAGATAAATAGCAATATTTACTACCATGGATAGTACAGGAGATCTGATAAATTTGCCTTGAATATAAAGATATCAGTGATTCAACAATAATGGAGAATAATAGCTAGTTGGTGACTACCAAAAATACAGTAAGGGACAACTTTTGATTATTCTACTAATTTTTTTTCATCTGTGCATACAGGCGGGATGGAAATTTAAACAATCACAACAACACAAAAAGTTGTGCTTCGTATCTTTATTTTGCAGTTTCTAAAATGTGTGCATTTACATAAATGCTCAAAAGTTTCAACTGTAATTACAAAATGACAATATGCACAATCTCCAAAGAGAAACAAAAGACTTGTTTAATACATTTTTGTGAAGATGATGAATCCATAAAAATAACCATGCTATTTTTTTCTGACTTTTCTGTACTAAGCTGAAAGCTGGTATTCTTCACTGAAGTGTGTAAATATACAGTGGGGAATAAATTCGATTTTGGAAGTGATAATGTTGATCTCCCAAAGGAATCTATTCAGCTAGAATTAAACCAGCAAAGTAGAATTCTGCACAGACATGAATATCAAACTTGTCTTACATTTCTGATTTTCAGTTTTTATTCCATTTGGATAATTAATTCTCCAAAGTCCCCTACAAGAAAACAGTAGTTTATGTGTGTCCAAAGGTAATAGTCTAAGCTAAATATTTTCTGTTTTTAAATAAATATGTTTAGAACTGAGTAACAAGATTGTTCAGTTACACATCATATCTTGTGCCATTTGGCTGCTGCTATTTACCCCAATTTTAGCATCAGTATTATTTTGATTAGAGAAAGAGCCAAATCTTGTTGTAGATCTGACCATGTTCATCAAATGCAAATGAATGTGAATTCTTGAAAATTGTATTTAGAATTTATATTGCCAGATACACCAAGCCCCTAGCACAGGGGTGAAATTCAGCAGGTACTGACAGATTCCAGAGAACTGGTAGTGGAAATTTTGAGTAGTTCAGAGAACTGGCAAATACCACCTCTGCTGGCTCCAGAGTGGTGTGGGAATGGAGATTTTGCAATATCCTTCCCCCAGGAGTGGGGTGGGAATGGAGATTTTGCAGTATCCTTCCCCTGCCATGCCCACCAAGCCACGCCCACAGAACTGGTAGCAAAAAAATTGAATTTTACCACTGCCCTAGCAGTATGCTATTTGAATACATATACTGTAAACATCTTAGTTGTTGATAAACAAAAGCACCCACTATTATGGGAATTGGTATTAGCACTACTAATAATAATGTAGGTGTCTTATTTGTATGTAAGTCCTCAATGTTCTTGAACTCATATTTAGACACATTAACTTTTAAAATATTTTTAGTACCAATGTACTTAATTTACTACATGGCAAACTATGGTATGAAATTGAACATGCTCTCAAGATGATAATTCAAAGACGTCCCTGCTGAAAATAACAATTGCATGTTTGTGAGGAACAATTTGAGCTCAATATTCTTTACGAAATGCCACTGCCAGCTTTTTCCATGCCAGCAAGCTATTCAACTGCATCATGTCGTTCCTCATGTGGGCCAAACACATTATCATTAGCTTCATGGTGACAAATATGATTTATCTCAGAGTTTAGAAAAGCATGGCAAGTTTGTTAGAAAAGATGCCAATTATAGATCTGGCAGCAACAGTGGAATTATAAAAGGGGGGGAAAAGGATTAACATTCTCTCAGGCCCAGAGAGGAATTTTAAAGCACTACTGTTATCAGGAAAAGAAGATTTTTATTTTTTCATCTGTGGTCTTATATATTTGACTCTGCCAGGAAGATTATGTCTCTTTGGATTCTGCAGAATTTGGTCAACATAACTGATTGTAAGATTGCAAGTGGAATCTAGAGCATGAGAATTCAGACAGACATGACAAAATGTGAGAGGTAACCATCCATATTTCTGGGCTTCCTGGCAGTTTCTTTCTATTTCATTTGCTGTGATGGTGATAGAAGTGCAATTATTATTATTATTTTGTTTTGTCGCACAGTCAGCCAGATGTTTAAACTGGACTAGGCAATCTTATCCACCCATCAAGTCTTTCTGACGAACTTGGGATAGTATATTTAATTAATTAATATAAATTATATAAATAATAAATAAAAATATTCAGTTTCTTGAAAAATAAGTTTGTTTTGAATTCTGTTTGGGAGGGGGAAAGCATTTTACTGACATCTTTAGACAAAGTAAAGGTATCTTGCAGTGCTTAGTTCTGAGCAGTCAATTTGAATGTTATTCAAATGAAGTTTTCTCTAGAAATTAGTAGCATGTATTAAATTTAAAACGCTAAAATTTCCCCTTGTCCAGTCATTACTGACTGTAGGGAGCAGTTCTCATCTCTGTTTTCGCAAGGGAACCATTGTCCAAAAATGCTTCCATGGTTAGGTAGCTAGCATGGCTATACACTGAGGTGCACAGAAGGCTGTTATTTTGTCATCTTTTATCTACTTGAATTTGGAAGTTTTAGAACTGCTAGGTTGGCAGGAGCTGAGGCAAGAAGGGAGCTTACCCCATCACAGAGTGTTTGGGTCTAGAACTGCCAATCTTCTGGCCAATAAGCTCAGCATCTTAACCACTAGGCCACTTCACCCCTCTATTATGTTCATTCCCTTAAATATTTTGCATTTATTACAGAGAAATTGAAGAGCCATCCCACCTCTCTTTTAAATGTTTAAAGGTAAAGGTTCCCCTTACACATAAGTGCTAGTCATTCCCGACTCTAGAGGGCAGTGCTCATCTCTGTTTCAAAGCCAAAGAGCCAGCGCTGTCCAAAGACATCTCCATGGTCATGTGGCCAGCAGGACTAAAGGCTAAAGGTGCACAGAATGCTGTTACCTTCCCACCAAAGGTGGTTCCTATTTTTCTACTTGTATTTTTACATGCTTTTGAACTGTTAGGTTGGCAGAAGCTGGGACAAATAACGGGAGCTCACTCCATTACGCAGCACTAGGGATTTGAACTGCTGAACTGATTGACAAGCCTTTTTGATTTGACAAGCTTAGCATCTTAGCCACCGAGCCACTGTGGCCCTTGCATAATCAGTTAGGTTTTGTTAAAAATGCTTTTATGCATATTGGTTTCTACTAGGTGGAGATTTGGGAGGGAAGAGAAATGAAGCTGTACATGTGCCATCATACCAATGACCCAAGTACATATTTTCCCAAGTGCAAGATGATGCCATGACGCACAATATATTTTTATCAAACCATGGCTTCTCCTGAAAATGTATTTAATGGCAAATGGAACAAATGTAAAATGAAAAAAAAAATCACAAACTGCAGCAATACTGATGATATAAGTAGTGTGGAGGTCTAGTGGTCAGGATATTCACCTCCCTCTCAGAAGGTAGCAACAGATGTTTCTCTCAAGGCACAAAGTGTCTGCTGAGAACTCCATGTGATATCAGGAAAAGCCCTGACTCTACCCCTAATTAAGGGATTAAAGGTAAAGGTTCCCCCACACAGGCGTGCTAATCGTTTTCCACATCTAGGTGCTCATCTTTGTTTCTAAGCCGAAGAGCCAGCACTGCCTGAAGACATTTCTGTGTTTATGTGGCCAACATGACTCAACGCTCAAGGCACATGGAGCGCTGTTATCTTCCCACCAAAGTTGGTCCCTATTTTTCTACTTGAATTTTTATGTGCTTTTGAGGTGCTAGGTTGGCAGAAGCTGGGACAAGTAATGGAAGCTCACCCCGTTATGAGATACTAGGTATTCAAACCGCTGAACTGCCGACCTTCTGATCGACAAGCTCAGTGTCTTTTTTTCTCAGTGATACTGATGATCTTAACCAAATGGGATAACTTTTGATGAAGATTTGATAGTCTGAGCTTGTGTAAAAAAACATAAATGTTCCACAAAGCTAGATCAGTGGCCCCAAAACCTTTTGAGCACTAGGGACCAGTTACGTTGAGAGAGGTTTTTCCACAGATTGGAAGCGCCGTGGTTTCATGTGCTGCCTGCATCCCGTTGATGGGGCTTTACTTGTTTGTGCAGCCCGGTTTCTGCTGTGCCGTGGACTGCTGCCAGACCACAGAGCAGGGGGTTGGAGACCCCTGAGCTAGACTACCTATATTAGCCTTTTTCAGAATGGTATTTTACAAATATATTGGATGTGCAGTTCCTAGACTTTTGAGCCAACTATGGCCAGTTTGCTGAGAGCATTCATGTATTTATTTATTTTTTTAAAAGGAAAATATGTATTCATAATATTTCTATAATGGTGACTTCATATACATTCCCGGCATTTTAGAACACATGTACAATCACGAAGTCAGTTAAAATCATGCCCTAAAAATAAAAGAACCATATAATAAACCATCTCCCTAGCTCTTGGAACACATCCACATTATAAACTGCATTTAAGATTATACATTAAAATCTTTGTCGAACAGTTCTGTTTCACTCTTTTCTTGAAAATCGTTTGGGAGAATAGAAAAGGAAGTATTGAAAGAAATAGCAAAGAAATTCCTTGCTGGCCTCTCTTTCTCCTACTCTTATAAAAACCCTGTCCTTCCCCCTTTTTTGGCATAAAAGAGGTTTTTAAAAAGGGTCTTGCTAAAGAGGAAATGTGATTATCTTAGAAGAAAGAGAAAAAAGAAAGAAAATGCAGGGGGTTTTCTCTACCCCCCCCCCCAATTTAATGTATGCAGCTAAATATATGATAAAGCAGCATAATTCAACAAGGTTCTAGGCAGAAATCTCCATGATGTTCAGATTCCATCACTTCCACAATTTTAAAATTTAGGAAAATGATAAAGATGTGGTTCTCTTGATTGGCTTTGAGGCCTGAGTCACCAGGAGTGGTATGCTGTTTTCAAGTACATCAAATTTAATTTATTGCTTTATAATAAGGTAAATGTAAAGCTTTCCCTGTCAATCATGTCCAACTCCTGAGCATGGTGCTAATCTCTGAGCCAGCGTTGTCTGAAGACAATTTCCATGGTCATGTGGTCAGAATGGTGCATGAAATGCTGTTACCTGCCCATCAAAGTGGTACCTATTAATCTACTCGCATCTGCATCAGTGGTGAAATTCATTTTTTTTTTTTTACTATTGGTTCTGTTGGTGTGGCTTGATGAGTGTGGCAGGGGAAGGATACTCCAAAATCCCCATTCCCACTCCACTCTGGAACCAGCCAGAGATGGTATTTGCTGTTTCTCCAAACTACTCAAAATTTCCGCTACCAGTTCTCCAGAACCTGCTGATGTCTGGTAGGTGGGAGATATCATCACGTTTATTCATGTTGTGGGGGTGTTTCTCTATTTCGATGGCTTCCATAATTATTCACTTGTTGAAGTGTTCTGTTTTGGAGATTAATTTGGTTCCTTCAAAATCAATTTCATGTCCTGTTGCTTTAAGGTGCTGGAAAAGGGAGAAAGTTTTTTTTCTTTTTTTCTGACTGTGTTCTTATGTTCTGTGATACATGCATTTATTCTCCTATTAATTTGTCCAATGTATGTGGCAGGGCAGATTTTGCATGGTATTTCGTAGACTCCTTGGTTTTCTAGCTGGATCTTGTCTTTGGGATTTCTTAAGATGCTGACTATTTTTTGGTCAGTGCTGAAGGCTGTCTTGATATTGTGCTTGTGGAAAATTTTGCTGATTTTATCTGTGGTGTCTTTGATGTAAGGGAGGAGGGCGATGCTGTTGTCCTGTTCTGTGTCTTGTTTCTTGGGGGGAGTCTCCCTTTGGATTAGGTTAGCAATTGTTTTTCTTTGGAATCCGTTGGAGATTAATATGCTTGTGAGAGTGTGTAATTCAGTTTTCAGGTAGTCTTTGTCAGCTAGGCATTTGGTTCTGGTGATGAGGGTCTTGGCTACAGAGTTGATATGTGCAGGTGGGATTGCCATCGAAATAGAGAAACACCCCCACAACATGAATACACGCGATGATACCTCCCGCCTACCAGACATCTGGAAACCAGCCCTAGTCAACAAATGAACCCCACCCACCACCCAGGTTTTGATATGAAAACGAGATTGTGGACACATCATCACAGGAAAGAAAACTATCTTTGTGGTCACAAAGAGTTAACACCAACTTGATGGTGAAATCATAATCATCTATTCAAGGTCTTTTTAGCTGAATATGTGCCCAGTGTTTTCTTGTTTATACTGTGTATTTGCACCCAGTGAAATAAAATACTTAATTTAGTGCCCTGAACTTTCTAAATATTTTATTTTTATGATAGGTTGCACAGTTGTAATAAAACACAACATCTTAACATATCTTCAAAAGAGCAGGATGCCAAGCAGCTAAATATCAGAAATTAACATATATTTTAGGCACTCTAAAAGATAATAATGGTCTACAAATTTAAAAGCCACAGTGTATTTCCCAATCATAAGCAAGGAAACATTAATTTTTCTTTAAAGTTATTCTGAAATCTAGATGACAGCATCCATTCATTTCATACCCTTCTTCTTGGCCCAGCATTTTGCTATAAATTCTATGTAGCAAAATTACCAAGGAAGAAAGCTATTCCTTTTTAAATAGTCCAATAAAATCACAGCATTTTCTCTTTTGGATCACTTGCAACAGAAACAGATATAACCATTAAAGAAAAGAAGGCTGACATTTAAGCTTTGAACCATAAGGCGCTATATATTGGTTTATTACTGTAATAATATTTCAATGTATAAACTGTCATCCGTGATAAAACTGTTAAGTTCAGTGCAACTCCAGTTGGTTTATTGTAAAACTGGGCCATATTTTTCCTTTGGAAACAGTTACAGACATTTATAGATTCGGCTTAACTTTCTCTTTGAATCTGTGATGGATAATAAAGGTTTGGGAAGATACCAAAATTGTGTTTATTTATGCAATTTAGTGGTTATTCGCCTGAGTGTCATTCCTTTCGTCCTATAAAAATGTTAATTCATTTTGTATTTCCTAATTTTTATCTCTCTCTATTTATCTCTATCTACCTATTTATCCATCCATCCATCCATCCATCCAGTTATCCATCTAGCTATGTAGGCAGCTGTCTAGATAGTTATCTAGCTATCATCTGCAATATTCTGTAAAAACCCATATTTTATTCTTGTTATGGAATATGAAACTTTGTCTATGGTCCTGCCTACTTTAAACCTTTAAAGTATAATGTAGTAGAGGAGCCATGGTGGTGCAGTGGTTAGAATGCAGTACAGCAGGAGTTCAATTCTGAGTGGCTTCATCTCTCCTGCTTCGTCTCACCTGCCTCTTTGCTTCTCCGTTCGGTCTTTAAGCAGCAGATCGAAAGCTGAAGCCAATCCGGGTCATTCTTTCCAAGAGGCAACTTTCCCATCGAATGACTCACTGCCCTAGACTCTAGGAGACCCTCTGCAGTCCCTCTTGTCTGGCCGGGATGCCAGCGAGAGTGTTGGGCTGAAGGAAGGAGGGATACGAGAGAGAGAGAGAGAGAGAGAGAGAGAGAGAGAGTTAGTTAGTTAGTTAGTTAGTTAGTTAGTTAGTTAGTTAGTTAGTTAGTTAGTTAGTTGGTGGGCAGACTTAGCACTTTGTTAAGTTTGTTTCTCTCTTGTGCATAATATATACATGTCTCCATGGATGCAATTGTGCAAGCATTTTTTTCCTCTTTAAAATTTTTTTTGGATTTCTCCTCACCAAACCTTTAAGACTGAAAGAGTTAGAGTTGAAATATAAAGAGATTGTCAATTGCTATTGCTATACTTTTAGATTGGTAGGCAATTATGGACTATCTTGATTATATCCTCCTTAGAAAGAATATGCTACTGTATGGTTGAGAAAAAGACCAACTTCATTCCATGGAAACCAAACAAAGTTCATATGGAGGGTTTCTTTCTACGATGGGCTTCTTGGGTCAACAGTGAATATCAGTTATCAAAAATGTAGGTAAAAAGTTAAGCAGGAAATAGGCAATTACAAAAAGGGAAGCCAACTTTCTGAATTCTGTTTCTTTGACTTAGTGACTTATAAATAGTAGACTAATGTTCTGAAAACGTGACCTAAATTTCTATATATTTTAAATAGCTGTAAAGCTATGCTGAAAAAGTTGTTCTCAAGGTATTGTGATAAATTCAATAAAAAGAAGGAAATTCTTGATGAACTTAAGGAGGAATGAGAGTATTGGATAGTAAATGGACAAATAAAATTACCAATCAAAGAGAATATTTGCACCTCAGGGTTGAAATTAGCTGTTCTCTCTTCTTCTTTCCTCTTCCTCTCTTCTCTCTCTGCCTCTCTCATCCTCTTTCTCTTTGTCTCTCTTCTCTTTCTCTCTTTCTTTTCCATTCTTCTGTCACTTTCTCTCTCCTTCTCTGTCTCTTTCTGCCTCTCTTCCCTTTTTTTTCTTCCTCTCTTCCTCTCTTCTACTCTTTTATCACTTTCTCTCTACCGCCCAATCTGTCCCCATACTTATCATGTTTGCAATAATTTACCTTCTTTTCTAAATAGGCACAGTATCCTTACCGGATCCCTCGCTCACTCAAACACACACACACACACACACACACACACACACACACACTCATGCACAAAACCATTTTTCTCCATTCCAATTCAGATCCTATAAATCAATTGCTCTGTGAAACATCTGTGAAAAAAATTCAGGTGCTCAGACATGAAAATGTGCCGCTCAAACACTATACTTTTCCGCACACACTGAAAAAAAATTAGAGGGAACATTGATTTCCACCCCGAATAATCACTTTGTAAATTGATCTGAAAATAAGCAGGTAGCAGGGGGATTTGGAGCTGAAGTGAGGGAAGGAATGAAGAGATTGCTAGCTTGCAATAGCTAAAGGGGAAGGAAGTGGGGGGAAACAGATAATCCATAAACCTGCAGTGTCTAGATACTTGTTTATCTAATAGTGTCTCTAGTGAAAACATTAGTCTGGTGAGATTTCTGTCAATAAGTGAGTAGCAATAAACATACCATTCTGATCAATCACCAGTGTCATTCCAGTTCATTGCACCTGACATAATGTTACAGAACAATGGCAATTCTACTCTTAGTATCATCTTCCTAGAAATGATTTGTTGACAATGAGGCCAAAATCAGGAGTCAACAGATGTAATCTAATGTAAGGGTGGCAAGCACTCATTTCAGGGCTTTAGATCTAAAGATATGAAAGATATTTTGAGATGTGCTTCTGATTCTTCTTACTTAAAGTAGCTATGTATTTTCTCAGGATTATGTGGCCACCATGTTAGCTGCAATGTCATCATAGTGAAAGACTTTGTTTGAAGGAGTTGAAGAAGAGGGGTAAGAATGCTCCGAAGGACCTTTTGCTCTTTGAATACAAAACACTGCCCAGCCCCATGCATCCTCAACGAATTATTCCCCATGTGAACGACAATAAGCTTCTTCCTCATAAATTCTTGTGGTTTCATCTCAAAAATATATTGCCAATAAAAATAAGAAGACAAACTTTATCTTGGCCACAGACAGCTTTGGCCTCAAGAAGATCAAGGCTGCCAAAATTGTTTCACTGCAGGTAAATGGATGGTGTAAATTCCATCATCTCCATGGTTCAAACTGCTTCAACAAAGTTGTTCTACATTGTTTTGTGCAGTCTGCAAGCTACAGCATTGCACCATGTATGAAGTCAACTTAAATTTACTTTGTAATCTCTCTCTCTCTCATGTATCTATCTATCTATCTATCTATCTATCTATCTATCTATCTATCTATCTATCTATCTATCTATCTATCTATCTATCTCTATCTATCTATCTATCTATCTATCTATCTATCTATCTATCTATCTATCTATCTATCTATCTATCTATCTATCTACCTACCTACCTACCTACCTACCTACCTACCTACCTACCTACCTACCTACCTATCTATGTATCTACTGTTTCCCCGAAAATATGAACTACCCTGAAAGTAAGTCCTAGCTTGATTTTTACATGTGAGCCCAATATAAGCCCTACCCCCCAAAATAAGCCTTAATAAAGATTCCACCCACTCTAGAGTGCATGGGTAAAAATTAAACTAGGGTGGAGATGGGGGGGTGGAGCTGCCCTACTACTTACCTTTGGACAGTTGTAACCAGGCTTCACACACCCTGACACTTGCCTCGCCAGCCCATTTCTTCTGCAGCTGGCAAGGCTGGCAAGGCTTTCCTGAAGGCCTCTGTAGCTAAAAACAAACCTTCGGATCGATCCAGAGCTCTGTTATTGGCTGCAGAGGCCTTCAGGAAAGCCTTGCCAGCTGCAGAAGTTGTAGTTCCTGAAAGCCTCTGACAAATAAAAGGAGGCCGGGGGTGATGCGCGCAAGTGAGGTTAGTCAGTAGATGCCATCCCCTGAAAATAAGACCTGGTGCCTTTTTTGGTGGCAAAAATATGTAAGACAGGGTCTTATTTTTTTTAGGAAGCACAGTATCTATCATCTATCTATCTCTATCGTCCATCTATCTATTCAATTTCTATAGCTGCTCAACTCAATCAAGTGACTCTGGGAAGTTTACATGATTTACACTGGTCAAACCTGTCAAGGAGGGATTTCAAAGGTTGATATGAAGCTGCCTAAACATTCCTGAATTGAAATGATTTACTGTATCATAAGCACAAATGCATATGGCATACTTACTTTAGAAAGAAGCTGTGTCCTTGTGACTGCACTTTTATTCTTCAAACAGAAGGCTTCCTGCAGTGGCAATACAAACTTTAACAACTATTTTGAGGCAACAGCCCCAAATTCTTCATATTTCCTCTTGAGAGAAGGCAGATTAGTTCCCCTCTGTAACCTTTTCTGACACAAAGACCTCAGTTCCTTAATTTCCCTTCGATGAATGGCTTGTGTCTCTAGCAAAGTATTTTATAGGTGCAAAAGCTCGGTGCAACAATCACATATCCCAAACTGTTTGGCTGCAGTCAACAAAATGTCCCCCGCCTTTTGTCCTCCTGTTCACCATTCCAGTCAGCCAGTTTATTGTTTTCCAAAATATTTTAGTTACAGCAAAAAGGCTCCTGGGACTGATTTTCTTTTATATTAGGATGTTGGGATTCATTATCTACAATCATTCAAGTGCAAAATAGTGTTTTTGGAAGAGAGAACATCTTAGAATTAAGCAGCAGGAATGTGGCTTGATTACCTACATTTTCTTCTGAAATCTGAACTGAGGTCATAGCTCTTTTGCAAACAGAACCAACAAACAATGAAAGATTGTTTCGTCTGCAGTGTTGCATTTCTCCTACAGAGAGTATTGACTTCAACATTTGTTTCAGTGGAGAAAACAAAACCTTATAGGTAGTAAAGTATTTCTGCATTAATTTAGCTTAGATGGTATGGATGAATGTCCCATATTTTACTGTACTAAAATCTCTCCAGTGATCTGCAGCCTCCCTGCTTCCCAGATTTTCATTACTTTCAAGACAAGGGTTAATAATGGCATTCTCCCCTTAAACATTTTCAGGGTGTTGGAAAAAAGAACAGAAACCACTATTAGTGGAATCCACTATTACAACTAACACCACCAGAGGTGGGTTCCTACAGGTTCGGACCGGTTTGGCCGAACTAGTAGTAGTTTGGCAGCCTGGGTTGCTAAAACCAGCAGCAACCCATGCCTGCCACGCCCATGAACGGGTCCTCCTAAGGGGCAGTCATCTTGATTTTCGATTCTGCGCAGACGCAGGACAATTGTAATTGCACAAATTTAATTTTTTTCTTTCTTTAACATTTTCCCCATGTGCAGTCCTATTTTTGTGCAAATGTGCATGCGTGCACAGAAACGGCAGTAATGCTGAGAACCACCCACCCCTGAACACCACCATTCAAATATCTGAAAGACCGTTTCCAGGAAATGGAGAGTAAGATAGAAAAACGGAAATCTGTTTATTAGAGGAAAATCGAGACACTAGAAGACTATCTCTGGCACAGCTTTAATTCCACCTGCACCACTTCCAACACAATTCTCTTGCTATATACACGACTCCTGCCAAAATGTCCATGGTATTCAGTAGCTATTGAGGCTGCTCAAGACTCAGAGGACAATTTTGGGAAGAGAGTTCCTCCAGTAAGTTACTTTAAACCAAACTAGGGTTACTTTAAGAATTCTGATATCACACATTTCACAGCAGACTGAGAAGAACTTGATTAGCACTACTGAGTTTAGAGAGCGGTCATAAGGTGGTGTCATAAAGTGGAATACTTTATGGCCGGACTGGAGTGAGTTGTGGACTGTTCCAGCCAGATCAAACAAGAGCCCGAATAATCTGGATAGCATGTCCTTAAAATTCATGAAGAAAATCTTTCTATGTGGAAAGGGGTGGAAAATGACTTGATGGCATTTAATCAAACAAATCCTTAAATAAAATGGCACTTAATCAATCAAATCCTTAAATAAAAACATTCTCCACCGTTAGTTGAATATTTTTATGCCATTCCAATCACAACATCATTTGTGAATTATATCCTATCCTATCCACATGTATTAAGTTTGAGGTTCATAGCCAAATATATGAAGAAAAGATCTCTATTACCTTCTGAAAATGAGGTAGTGGTGGTGATGACAGATTACCTTGAAGGCCAATAAAGGAAGTCTAGTTCAATGAATCAGCGCAATAGTTTATAAAACAAGTCCAGAGGTATTTCACAAGAAGAGTACTCCACACTTCTGCTCACAATAGAATCTCTTACATCACCAGGCTCGAAATTTTGGGCTTGGACAATCTAGAATTGCGCTGCCTGTGCTCGCACCTAAGCATAGTACACAAAATTGTCTGCTACAATGTCCTACCTGTCAACAACTACTTCAGCTTCAACTACAATAATACACGGGCAAACAATTGATACAAACTCAAGGTAAACCGCTCCAAACTCAATTGCAGAAAATACAATTTCAGTAACAGAATGGTCAACACCTGAAATGCACTACCTGATTCCGTTGTTACATCCTCCAACCCCCACAGCGTCAACCTTAAATTGTCTACTGTGGACCTCACCCCATTCCTAAGAGGTCCATAAAGGGGGGGAGGGGTGCATAAGCGCACCAACATGCTTACCATCCCTGTCCTATTGTCCCCATTTATTTGTACCCATTTCCTTTGTTCATGTCCATGTTCATACTTATACCTGCTATCTTGTACATGTTTGACAAACCAATAAAATAAAAATAAAATTAAACAGCAGAATGGATCAATCTATCATCTGGGAAAACAGCCAACTGTTTATACCAAAGATGATTTTTCAAGAGGCAACTGGACTTTCTGCTTTTCTTTGAAGACATTTCGTTTCTCATCCAAGAAGTTTGTTCAGCTCTGACTGGATGGTGGGAAGTGGAAGGATATAGACCAGGGGTGAAATTCAGCAGGTTTTGACAGGTTCTGGAGAACCGGTAGCAGAAATTTTGAGTAGTTCGGAGAACTGGAAACTACCACCTCCGGTTGGCTCCAGAGTGGGGAGGGAATATAGATTTTGCAGTATCCTTCCCCTGCCATGCCCACCAAGCCATGCCCACAGAACCAGTAGTAAAAAAATGAATTTCACCACTGATGCAGACAGCAGATCATATACAAGAAATATATATCCTTCAATTGCCCACCATCCAGTCCAGTGGTGGGTTTCAAAAATTGTTCGAACCTTCTCTGTGGGTGTGGCCTTCTTTGTGGGAGTGGCTTGCCGCCCATGTGACCAGATGGGAGTGGCTTGCTGCCCATGTGACCGGATATGAAGATGCCGACGACACTTGTCAGAACCACCTTAAATTACCCCACACACAGCACTGGCATGCATAAGAATATGATGTAAACTTGTTTTTTAAAAGGCATCTTTGGTTTGCTTCAACACACGCAATGGTCTGATTGCACCACAAATGCAATAGTCATCCTTACCTTTCACAGAGGCACTGAGTTTTATAAATATGAGCATGATAGTGTAGAATAATCATATCCAAGGACCAGTGGTGGGTTTCAAAATTTTTTGGAACCTCTTCTGTAGGTGTGGTCTGCTTTCTGGGTCCACTGGTGGAACCTCTTCTAACCGGTTCAGTAGATTTGACGAACCGGTTCTACCGAATAGGTGCGAACTGGTAGGAACCCACCTCTGATCCAGTCAGAATTGAAGAAGCTTCTTGGATGAGAAGTGAAACGTCTTCAAAGAAAAACCAAAAAGTTCAGTTGCCTCTTGAAAAAGCACCTTGGGACAATCATAACCTAGATGACTGAGAATCTCCACAGTCAGCCAACTGTTTAGAGAATGACTAAAAAATGAAAACAGCCTCATTTCAAATAGTTTTGACACCATTGTAAAAACTTGTCATAAAAGATCATCTTGGGAGATTATCATCAAATAAACAAAAAAAAGCAAGAATGTGGCAAATATATGTATTTGTTCTAATTACAAATGCCTTGAGCTAAAACTCACTTGAACACACTTCCTGATCTTCTGTGATTCTAGAAAAATCTTCTATAATACTAAAAAAAAATAGTCAGTTTAATGATAATACTTGTAATATAATTCATAGTGTTTGGATGTTTTTAATCTTTTCCCAAGTCTCTTCTTAACATATGCACATTTCTTAACTGGAAAACAAAGACGTTTTGAAGCCTTTTTTTAAGGTGAAAGAAAAACTGAGATAACTTTCAATGGGGTGTATGACAGCTTTTCATGGTCAATGTTTGTTTGTGTGTATATATTTTGTCTTCCATTTGACAAATCTCAGTCTAGCGGTGTCCACCCTTCTTGGAATTCTATACTCCAATTGCACCCCAGAAAAAATATAATGGAATAACTCCTCCCCTTCAGCTATTTTTATCAGAAGATCAAGATAGCCAAAGACCCTGAAACATACTGTAGCAATATGTGTATTCGAAATGAAAATATACATCACATTCTTGGTCATTTTACAATTGAAAGGCAAGCTGAAAAAACTCCAGAAAAATTCTAAGTATGGCTATAATGAAATATGTATTTTTATGGCCCCTACAGAGAAATTGGAAGACTTATTTTGGCACAGCACAATAAACAACATTAGACGTAGCCTAGCTTTAAATGACATCCTAGTGCTCTCAGTTGTGTTTTATAGCTACCTTTAGAAACATCTAATCTTTATATCATGAATGCCCCAATACTGGAAGTCTTTAAGAAGATGTTGGATAGCCATTTGTCTGAAACGGTATAGGGTTTCCTGCCTAGGCAGGGGGTTGGACTAGAAGACCTCTAAGGTCCCTTCCAACTCTGCTATTGTATTGTATATTGTATTGTAATATCATGAGTAGGCAATGTTATGTCTTCCTCATGTTCAGAACTTAAAATTTCATCAGATCCAGTGACAATGATGATGGCAATGGCAAGCCATTGTGGGACTTATAGTTTGAAATATTTGAAGGAAGTCAGTTTATATGTACATGAATTAAATTGAGAAGAGATTAGGTATTTCTTTAAATAAAAAATAAGAATCATAACAGAACATCTGCTCATAGGAAGAAATAATGTAATTATTTAATTTAATTATTCTATTAGTCCCTGCAGAAAACATGAAAGGTAGCAATATCCAAGGGAGTTATTCTGCGCATCATAATCTGGTGAACCAGAAGCTGCTTTGAGTCTCTCTTTAAGTGTTGATACACTACATTTCATTAGCTGTTATTTAAAGTCAGCTATAATAAGTATGAATCAGATTTTCTCACCTCCCACCTTCCTTTCTAAGATAAGAATGGCCAAATTTCAACAATTTTTTTCACTTATTCATACTTTTATGGTCAGAAGAAAGCAAGATGAATAAATGTCATGGCTACTATAGCTGAACTAATAAACTAAATCAAGATTGTCGTCTTGGCAAATTTGAGACCTGGGTACTTGAACTTCCAGAATTCCTCAGCCAGCCATGCAAATTCTGGGAGTTGAAATCCACAAGACTTAAAGTTGCCAAAGTTGGACACCCTTGTTTTAAATGGTGATTACGTGGCAGGAAGTGGAAACTTCTGTATTTTTCTGTTGCCATCTTGTGGTTGCCCAAATTTTTACAGCTGAGATCAGGTAGAGTTAAGTTAATATCCACTGTAAGGTGTGAAGACCTAAAATAGGGCAAGCATTGAAGTTCAAAGAAAACTGCAAAACAGATAAATAAAATGTGTCTACAGCGACCCTGAAAAATCAAATTAGCATGTGTGGATTTCTATTTACCGTGTCATATAATGACAGTTATCACAATCCACATGTCTAATAGCACTTTACACTGTGACACTGAGATCTTTCACTTCATAACAATTACAATAAAATGTGATAATTATTCACAGAAAATGTTGAGTAACCCTAATCCCAGCCCTAATCCAATAGGGTTACACAAATATTATTTTGGATTTGAAGTCAGAAAGTATTTAGTTACATAGAACTCTTCAGGATTGCTAGATGTATTTGAGAGTCAGACATTGCTCCCACATCTGATGAACAGTGTGGAGTCTGTTTCAATAAGATTTTATTGTTTTAATTGCTGACCCTTCTATACCCAGAGATTATCCTTTTTGCCTACTAACTAAACTTCCTCGTCTGATATTTGGCTCCTTTGGCTGTGTCTCCTGAATCAATTCTCAGTATTACTTTTTTTCCAATAACTAAGCACTATAATAACTATGATGAGAGACACAGTGGCTCAGTGGCTAAGACGCTGAGCTTGTCGATCAGAAAGGTCAGCAGTTCGGTGGTTCGAATCCAAAGCGCTACATAATGGACTGGCCACCTGTTAAGTGACCTAGCTTCTGCCAACCTAGCAGTTCAAACGCACATAAACATTCGAGTAGAAAAATAGGAACCATCTCGGTGGAAAGGTAACAGTCCTCCAGGTGTCTTTGGCATCTAGTCATGCCACATGACCATGGAGAAGTCTTCGGACAGTGCTGGCTCTTTGGCTTGGAAGTGGAGATGAGCACTGCCCCCTAGAGCCGGAAACAATTAGCATGCATGTGTGAGGGGAACCTTTATCTTTACCTATGCTAACCTGTCTTCATATCTTTGCTTGTTCATGAAATCCATGCTAGAGACACATCGCTGTTAATCTCCAGCTTTCCTTGGTTCACCTTTCAAAGACATCTGTTGGCTGTAGAAATTCCCCTTTTCCAGCCCCCTATTTACTAGAGCATAGCCCTTCTCCTGTAACACAAACATCTATAGATGTTTGCTCAAATGAGTTGGCTCAAAGATGAAAAAAGGAAACAGGGTTTTAGTCATACATTCTAAATATATACTGTAATATTCCTGAAATATAGAGGGGAAGAGGATGATACTGTCTTCAATTAGATAGGAAAGAGGGGAAAAGTCTAATAAGTGTAATAAAAGTACATCATGATATGACCACTGATAAATTATTGGAAGATCCTTAGTGAATAAGAAGCTATATTAATGCTTTTTAATTCAGTAGTTTCGGTACTTTAGCATGAATATAACCAGAGGCAATTCAAAAATAATAGGTGCCTTCTTGACTTTATTTTATTAATTCACATCTCTGCAAACTGGACAATTTTTCTTCAACCAACGCCTGATCCAGGAACAGCTGCACCATAGTAAAATGGAAATGAATGGAATAGCACTAGGACTTAGACTCATATATCGCTTCACAGTGTTTTACAGACCTCTCTAAGCAGTTTACAGAGTCATTGTATTGCCCCCAACAATCTGGGTCCTCATTTTACCAACCTGAATGTTGAATGTTGAATGTTTATTTCATTTGTATGCTGCCCTTTTCCCCCGAAGGGGGACTCAGGGCGGCTCACAACTCAAACCAGGGAAGGGGGATACAGACAAATTAACAACAACACAAAACAATACATAATTTAAAAACACGCAACAATCATACCATTCGAGATAGGGGCAACGGTTCTTTAGCCCCAGGCCTGTCGGAACAGCCAGGTTTTAAGGGCTTTGCGGAAGGCCTGGAGGGTGGTGAGGGTGCGAATCTCCACGGGGAGTTCGTTCCAGAGGGTCGGAGCAGCCACAGAGAAGGCTCTCCTCCGGGTAGTCGCCAGTCGACACTGGCCGGCGGATGGAATTCGGAGAAGGCCTAGTCTGTGGGATCTAATCGGTCTGGTGGAGGTAATTGGCAGCAGGCGGTCTCTCAAGTACCCAGGTCCAATACCATGAAGGGCTCAGAAGGATGGAAGGCTGAGTCAACCTTGGTGAGATTCAATCTGCCAAACAGCAGGCAGCCGATGATCAGCAGAAGGAGTCTGCAGTACTACACTCTAACCACTGTGCCACTGAAGGAAATAATGTTGTGCCAATTGAAGCAAGTAGAAGCTCAATGTAATATACTGAGAGTCTGAATGCTTTAGAAGACAAGCTCAAGATTCAGAAGGATCTTGATAGACTTGAGCATCGGGCCCTACACAATAAGATGCGGTTCAGTGATGAGAAAAGTAAGACCCTGTACTTAGGCAGGAAAAACCAAATCCATAGTAGGTAGATATATGTTGTACCTGGCCCAACTGCAGTAACTAGGAGAGGGATCTAGTTGTCCTAGTGGACCGCAACTTCATAATGAGCCAGCAGTGTACTGCAGCTGCCAAAAAGGTCAGTGCAATCCTACGATGCATCAAGTCAACAAGAAGAAATAGTACGACTTTATACTGTGCTGATAAGATTCTAGAAAGTGTGCAGAGAGGAGCAACAAAAATGTTGAAAGGATTTGGAGGCTAAATCATACAGTGAACAGTTGAGACAGCTAAGTATCTCTAGCCTATCCAAAGAAGGATGGAGGGGGACATAATAGCTGTCCTCCAGTATTTGAAGGGCTGTCACAAAAAGAGGAGATTGATTTGTTCTTTAGGGAAACAGAGGGAAGGACAAGAAGTAACAGGTGGAAGCTTGTCAAAGACAAATCCAACCTAAAAGTAAGAAGGATTTTTTTTTCTGGCAGAGAGAGCAATTGATCAATGGAATAGCTTGCCTACTGGGGTTGTGGGTGCTTAATCACTGGAGGTTTTCAAAAATAGGCTTGGATGGTACAAGAATGATATTGTAGACTCTATATTGCTGCAAACTTATAGTTATAACCTCCAGTCCAATATTTCAAAGGGAGATGTTAATTGTCCCCTATGGGGGGAAATATCTTCACTATAGATTATATGGAACTTTCTTTCCTATCCTGCCAATGACTTAATAATAGAAACACTCAACCATATATTTGATTCATTTTTCTAGACCACATCTCTTTCATCAATGCAGAATAAACCCTTTTTTCATAGAATTACCCTATTGTCAAATATCTTATGTTCTCTTATGCTTCATCATAATTTCAGTTCTTTGAATCCTTCCATTATTCAAAATTTGCGTTCAAATGGGAGGAATCTAGGGCTCTTTCCACCTCTTTCCTTGCTTTGTAGCAAGAATGTGTAAAACTCTGCATTCCAATTTCCCCCCAAATGTTTTTCTCCTAGATCTCAAGCTGAGTTCGATGCTGGGTGATATCCAGAACATCACAAATCTCTTTATCTTCATCTTTTGGAAGACACACTTCTGGAAAAGGATGATTCTTCTGGAAGAAAGAGCAAGACTGGAATGTCCACTGGCAGTTGGCCTTCAGGCACTTTTTACAATAGCCCCAATCATGGTAGCAAGTTGCACTGCAAACCCTCCACATCCATACGTGGAAGTGGGGAATACAGCTTGGGTTGTTGGAGCTCAAAGCTTGGAATGTTACATGAAGTAAGATGTTGGTGATCCTGCTTGTGTAAGGAAGGAGATCCAGCATTACTGTAAACCTTGCTTAGAGGTCTAAGATTAAGCTTACTGATAAAGTTATCTGTATGTTTGTGTATTTATGTGTATGTCTATGTGTATGCATGTATGTTCTGTCTGTCTGTCTGTCTGTCTGTCTGTCTGTCTGTCTGTCTGTCTGTCTATCTATCTATCTATCTATCTATCTATCTATCTATCTATCTATCTATCTATCTATCTATCTATCTATCTATCTATCTAGCTTTATCCATGTATATTTTTGTTGTTGGTTTTACCTAATTAATTTTTAAAAACTCAAAGAAAAAAATGTAATTATAGTTCGTTGCACAGTCAGCCAGATGTTCAGATTGAATTTGGCATTGCTGACTACCTATGAAGTCCTTTCCAAGGACCTGGGATAGGCAGATGTGTCTGTTTGATGGTGTTATAGATATCCTCGCAGGATGTAAAGCTATTTTGAGTAAAGCCACCTTTTGCAATTGACTGATGGTGATACTCCACTTATTTTGGGACTGCAGCCAAAGTCCCTATTCCTATTGGTATAACTTTGCTTTATTTTGCCACTGTTAGCGGGTCTGTGTATTTTGCTATCTTCATTCTTTCCTATTTTGTTGTCTCCAGATTCTGAGACATTCACTATCCAGATTGTTGTTGTTATCATTCAAACTTCAGCCACCTTGGGCCGCTACAAAAATACAGCTGCTCAAGAGTTGTAACAGATCCCGAAGGAACCAGCAAATGCTAAAACACCATTATATATAGAAATGTTATAAAACATACAATCTCCTATCTCCTGCGAAATGGCACAGATTCAGTTTAAATTAATTGTAGAACAAATGTATAGGTCAACTATGCTTATCCAAGCTGGCATATTCCCCAACATTAATATACAAATGGCAGATTTTCATTGGAACTTATGAAATAACTGAAAAAGTTCAGTTCTTTTCCCAGCCAGAACATTAAAAATTCAAAAATAATGATCAGATTATATTTTATATTAGTTTTCTTGAAACCCCCCCCCCCAATTTCTAATTTACCCTGTGAGAAAGAAGCTTTTTGCTACTACATAATTATTTAATTCTAAGTAGCTCATTAAGCTCAATGTGGGCAGGAAGATGCATCAGAGCTTGTAGAATACAGAATATAAAATAATAGAGTCGAAAAGGATCTTGGAGGTCTTCTAGTCCAACCCCCTGCTCAAGCAGGAGACCCTATACCATCAAACAAATGTCTGTCCAGGTTCATATTTCATAAGACTTGGATAATTTCAAAATGAATTAACCATCAACTTTCATTCTTCAAAGTAAGTTTCTAATTAAAACCTACCGTTACTATTTGTGCATGCCCTAACTCTTTGATTGACATCTAGCCTACAACCAAAACTAGAAGTCCAATATACTGCTTTCTGGGTTTCTTATGTCCTTTCTTCCCTCTTTAATAACTCTCATGGAATCCTGGTTTTTCTTCTTCACTGATGTCATAAACATATATTATTTCTAAAGCTTCTAGTCAGCCAATGAGAAGGAAGAGATAAAAAGGGAGCTAGCTGATGGATGGGATACTTATTTGGTTTGGACTGAGCTGTATAGTTAGTAGACAAGTAGGTCAGCTGGCCAGCTCTTTGAAGATCATCTTGGAGGCTCCAGAATGTCGGGGGAGACTAGAACCAAAGGAACAGAAAATTGTCCAGTTATACGCTCACAGCAGCAGAGGCCACAGAGATGCCGTAATGAAAGGTCCCAACGTGCAGAGGAATTTCGGAAGCGTCGAGCCAAGAAAAATGAGGGAGACCCAGATATCGTAAAATCTCCCAGTGACCATAAGGAATACAGGTAATTATGGGATGACAGTAGGTATGGAGTGGACAGTTGGTCTCTGACAGAAAGCCACTTGAAGAGACTAGAACAGTGTTTCTCAACCTTGGTGACTTTAAGTCCTATGGACTTCAACTCCCAGAATCCTCCAGCCAGCATAGCTGGCTGGGGAATTCTGGGAGTTGAAGTCCACAGGACTTAAAGTCGCCAAGGTTGAGAAACACTGGACTAGAAGCATTTGAAAGGTGGATTTACAGGCAGCTGTTACTTATAAGTTGGGCTGACAAAATTGGAAATGAGGAGGTGATAAGCTGCCTGGGAAAGCCAAGGGAAATCATCAAAACCATAAAAAAGTGAAAGTTAGAACATTTTGGATATGTGAGGCGACACCCAGAAAAATACAGCATACTTCACTTAATCCTCCAAGGAAAGATTGAAGGCAAACGAGGTCCAGGCAGAAGAAAAACATAATGGCTTCAAAATCTAAGGGACTGGTTTGGACAAAACTCAAGCACTTTTTCGTGGGGCTGTTGATAAAAATAGGATTGCTAACATGATCGCCAACATCCAATGATGGATATGGCACAAGAAGAAGATGTTGGTATGGACAACTTGTCTTCTTCCAAACCAGCATCAGCATCATTATTATTGTTGCCTTCAAAAGACCACTGGACATGTGGCTACTATCACAATGAGGTTGAAAGTTTTCACAATTATTACTATTAATAGTTGTTTACTACATAGTTAGCAAGATGTTCAGGCTGGATTTGACATTTTTATTCACCTATCGAGTCCTTCCCAAGGACCTGGGATAGGCAGATGTGGTGGTTTGATAGTGTTAGAGATATTATCATACCATCAATTTGGTGTGGGTTCTTAGACACCACACTCCAGGCTTTCTTTTAATTGGAAAAAGGGTTTTTTTAAACAATAAGAAATAGATATAAGATTGAGAATTAAAATAATAATTTCCTTGGCCAATTAATTAATCTGTATGCTGATACATAATAATCAATATGAACTATCACTTCACCCACTTTTGTGGCCCTGGCGTGAAAAATAGGGAAGCCAGAAGGAATTGACTTAATTTTCTATTGTTCTTGAAGGCAAAATGCTTAAAAGAGCATGCATGCATGAAAGAGCCTGTTTCTTTTGGAAAGAAATTCTGGAATACAAGACATTTTGTCTGATTCACTATTTACCATTCAAAAGATATTTATTCACAACATTCATTCTCTCTGTACACACCTGAGAAATGGGTATTTTGAGTCCCTCGATATAACAGACAGTTCTTACTAAATACACCATAAAATATATTTCAAATATATTTGCAGGGGTTAAACACAGCTCGGTCATTATTTTTACAGGTACATCAATTTAAAAAATGGCATGAATGTGCTGTTGATTTCTGACTGGACCATTGATGATTGCACTTCTTCTGATGAATCGGACACTGAACTAGAGGATCTCCTAATATCGTCTGGAACAGATGAGGAAGAAAATCTTGCTACAAAAATTCGAGAAATGGAGAGAAATGATCGGAATATCAAGGAATCTGAGGATGGATCTCTGGATGGTGAAGTTGGAAGTGAAGGAAGTGGTGGTTTTGGAAGTGATAGTATTGTCGAAGTTGATCCTGAGGTGAGGGAAGATCATGATGACCCTGAAATATATGAAGAATTGGTGAAACAAGAAGATGAAAATAAGATGGGCAGTACAGAAAAGCAGGTATGTTATAAAATAACTTAGCTACTTATCAATCGATGAAGTGTAGTATTAAATGAAATAGATAAGTAATGACGTCTGTGTTTCGCAACCATTCAAAGTTACAACAGTATTTGAAAAAGTAACTTTACAACTGGTTATCACACTCATAGCTGCCATAATGTCCCCATGATCATGTAGTCAAGATTTAGCTGCTTTACAACCAATGGCCTTTTTAAGATTGTTGCAGTCATAAGATATCCATCTGGGTGCTTCACAGCCAACGTCTGACAAGCAGAGTTAATGAAGAATCCAGCAGCGAAACTGCAAATCTTGGTCATGTGATATCTCAATTAAGGACTGTGGGGGGAAAGTGACATTGTAAGTCCAGCACAGTCACTTGATGTCTCACTTAATGAACTTAGCAATGGAGTTGCCAGTCCCCATTATGGTCATTAAGCAAGCACTATCTGTAAACCAGTGGTGGGTTTCGGATCCCGTTGCAATCGGTACAGTTGGAATGGGCCCGGCATCGCCCACATGGACCTGTGCGGCGTGTGCGCACATGTGCTCAGGCAGGCAGGTGGGACCTCCAGAGCACCGTACCAGAACAGTACCCAGTGCTCCGGGCAGGCTCCAGTACGCCCATATCGAGGCATACCGCCTGCAACCCACCACTGCTGTAAACCCATTTTCACCTCAGAATGAGCACTGTTGTTGAGACAGTAGCTTGAATTAATTATGTTATATCACAGTGAGCAATGCATTGTTTTCTAGCTGGTAGGTACAGCCTAATTATGTCATAGTTAACACATTTTGAAGACTAAGAGCGCAAATGGCAATGATCAGAGGTGGGTTCCTACCAGTTCGGACCGGTTCAGCCGAGTAGGTAGTAACTTGGCCGGTGATGCCCCTGAAACGCAGAATCATTTTTTTAACCTACTGTGCATGTGCGTGTAGCGCACATCAAGCATGCACACACCCAAAATGCATATCAAGTACATGCACACCCGAAGCGCATACCTGAGCAAACCGGCAGTAGAAGAAGCCAGAACCCACCCCTGGCAAAGATGTTATACAGACTCTAAACGTGACTATTTGGTGCTTGTTCCAAATAAATTTAAAAGCAATGTATGTGTTAAGCCCTGGATAAGCTTAATACTCCTATTTTTTCTTTATAATAGAAATTTTTGGAAAAAAAGCAAGGGTCTGGGTAGGGGAACTCTGATGCCTTGATGACTTCAAAAATGGCCTTGGAGAGTACATCTGCAACCCATGGGCCAGAGGTTGTAATGCTGCTGTCAAAACGAATAAAATGATAATCAGCATTCCTCAGTTACAACTTTGTAATAATTTTAAAAAGCTAAGGTATTGTTTTACCACAGAGCCAGAAGCAAATGGGATTATTTGAAGCAGCCTGAATGCAGGATTTGAAGGGCTCATTTTGCTGCGTACGTTACACATGTTTGCCTGCAAGGAACATTTTAAGAGCGAAACATAACAGCGATTTGTGTCTGCTTGCTTTCTTAGGGACAATGCTTGCAGTTGGGAATGGAATAGAATTTTGACAGAAGTAGGATTCCTTTCATGCTGGAAGAAGGCTGTGTTCTTTGGCTTTGCCTTGTAATGATTTCCCACTGTTTCTCCTTTCTATTTTGATTGCAGGCTGCAGCTGCCCTGGCTATTGGTGTTGGGAGTTTCTGTGACCCTGATGATTTACCTGGATTAGCTCATTTTTTGGAGCATAGTATGTAAAATCTCAAGTCTATCTACTGAACAATTAACAAAGAGACATTCCGTCTCTTCCTATGGAATGTGTAGCTTTCAATACCAAATTATGTTGACATCCTCAGTACTGTTTAAATATTTTCTTTTACAGACTTAAACTGCTCTTAGCTTTATTTTAAAATCAGTCAAACTGTGTTTTTTTTTTAAAGTTAACGGGAAGCAATAAAAAAATAAACAAGGCAGATAAATCAATACCTTTCCAGAAGTCTATTTGCATTGTAGGTCCCAAAGGTGCTTTTTCAAGAGGCAACTTTATTTTTCCTTGAAGACATTTCACTTCTCATCCAAGATGCTTCTTCAGAACTTCAGAGGTTTCTTGGACAAGAAGCAAAATGCCTTCAAGGAAAAACAAAGAAACCCCAGTTGCTTCTTGAAAAAGCAGCTTTGGGGAAACCATGACGTGAATGACAAAGAGTCTCCATAAACATTAACATTTATAAGATGTTCCAGGGAAAGGAGCAAAAACAAAGCTGGATATGAAAGTGAAGTACTTCCTTGTCGATTCCCCAAATCGCAATCTAATTGAACTATTGGTACTGGATAAGTATGGAAATCTGTTTCTCTTTTCAATGTTCCACAGTGGCCAAGAATAGCACAACACTGTGGGAAATTGATACTATGCTACTCTCTAAGTTTGGATACTCTCTTGCAGATGTTAATGGCTTCTACAAGCACATAGAGATAAACAACATTTGCACACTATTCAAAACAGATAATAAAGAAGCTAGAAAGGGTTCAAAAAAAGACCAGAGCATTTCTTTGCCAACAATCAACACTCAGATAAACAGGAATTAAACTAGTCAAACAATTAAATAGTTAACAGCAGCCTAAACAAGGAACTACCAAGGAGAAAACACCACTACCACCACTGGAAGGTTCCTACCGGTTTGGACTGGTTCAGCCAAACCGGTAATGGTTTGGCGGCTTGCGTCACTGGAACCGGCAGTGACCCAGGCCTGCCACACCCCCGAACCGGTTCTCCGGGTGGCACCATAGATGCTGCCATTTTGTATTTCAGTTCTGTGCATGCCCAGAACCATTTTGATTGTACTGTGCATATGTGTGCAACATGCATCAAGCACGCACATGCGAAGCGCACATGAGCGAACTGGCAGTAGTGCCTGCCGGAACCCACCCCTGACTGCCACCAACACTGACAGAGCAAGTTACTGTACGTAAACAGAGGGCTAATCCCACTCCCTTCTGGAACTGAAGGTGTTACCTAGTAAGGTAATGAAATGTCTATGAGAAAACAACTAAGCTCAAAGAGCAGCAAGGACACCACAGTTCAACCCAAAGCTACATACATTATCTTCCATTGGAAATTGATAGTTAAAAACTGAAAACCGCATCAACACTTTCCGATACACAGTAGCCAGTGACATCAGTTAGCCAGTGGCATGGGGCAGAGGCAGGTAGGAGGTCCAAAAGGGTCTGGACAATATCAGCAGTTCAAACCTGGTTGACATATTTCAGTAAGATAATTACAGCCATAGAGATGAGTGGTGCGGTGGCCTAGAGATGAATCTCACGCCTCACAATCAGGAGGCTGTGAGTTTGATCCTAGATAGAGGCAGATATTTCTCTCTCTGGGCACACTGAGAATATATCTGCTGGGAAAAAAACTCCACAATGGCAACAGGAAGGGCATCGGGCCAGTAAACATTCAGGTCCATTCAGTTGCCTAGGTTCTACCCTGCAAGAGATTATGGGGTAATTAAAAGAGGATGATTATAGCCACATAAATATATAGCCACTAGTTCACCTATCAAGCAGAGCTTTTTCAGCAACAACCCCAATTTTCTGGAATCATCTCCTATTTTTAAACTGGCAAATCTAATTGATGTAGCCCTAAGTAAGGATTTGTCTCCCCCCCCCCTTCCCTTTAGAGCTACTGTATGGAGCCATTGCACCACATGATATCAGTGAACATGAGTGATAATAGACTGAAATCTGTGCCTGTATCTGATCACAGCCAATTTATCTGATTGCTTTCTCCTAGTGGTGTTCATGGGTAGCCAGAAATATCCAGATGAAAATGGATTTGATACGTTCTTAAAGAAGCACGGAGGGTCAGACAATGCTTCGACTGACACGGAACGAACTATTTTCCAGTTTGATATCCAAAAGAAATATTTCAAAGATGCTCTTGAAAGGTAACTTAGGAGTGCAAAATGAACTAAAAGACTTAAGAGGTCTATCAAGTACAATGACTGTAGCCATTTGAAGACTACAGTCACTCTATACCTTGTACATTCTAGATCAGTGCTTCCCAGATTCCTCCTTCATTACCTCAAATTGTTTATTAGAAAATCTTATCAGAGTTTCTGGACTGATTGTAAATCCCTTCCTTCAGCACAGTCGTTAGCAGACATGAAATCCACCTTTGCTACAGGTTCAGAACTGGGAGTATGCACGCCACTTCTGCGCATGCACGCCACTTCTGCGCATGCACCGAACCTTCGGCGCATGCTCAGAGCATCCATGATGATATCTGGGTGGGTGGGTGTAGCCTCCCACCACCACGACTACCGGTTCGCTTGACCTGGGGCAAACTGGAAGAATACCATCTCTGGTCGTAACTTCAAATTGTCACTGAATGAACAGTTGTAACTTGAGGACTACTTGCATTATAAAAATATCACTGAAATAACTTTTTCTCATTTCAAAAATTACCATAATGTGATTCATTTTCATCATAATAGGAATTATTTTGGAGATTTTTTTCTATAGGTCAATTTAAATATCCCCGTTGGGATATTTTGGGTTGTGTGTAATTATGCAAAGAAAAAACACTTTTACCCAATTTGGGGTAATTTATTTACATCTGGGAAGCACTGTTCAAAATTAACCATATTAATAAATATAATTTATTGCAGATCACCAGGCAGTAACTGATTTGTGTGCTCTGCTTAAGATTTGGGTCAGCAGAGGTCTTGCAGCTATTGCTGAGTCCAGATACCATCATTTTTAACTTTTGGCCATTCAGACTTTAATTGCTAGAAGAAAATTTTGAAAAATTCTTTCTAATTGAAGGGAATCTTAGAGGAAGATGGAAAGAACAGAAATCAATTCAGCAGTTCGAGTCCCTAGCGCTGTGTAACAGAGTGAGCTCCCGTTGGCTCAGTGGCTGTTAAGGTTGTCAAATCAGAAAGGTTTGTCAATCAGTTCAGCGGTTCAAATCCCTAGTGCTGTGTAACGGAGTGAGCTCCCGTTATTTGTCCCAGCTTCTGCCAACCTAGCAGTTCAAAAGCATGTAAAAATACAAGTAGAAAAATAGGAACCACCTTTGATGGGAAGGTAACAGCGTTCCGTGCACCTTTAGCATTTAGTCATGCCGGTCACGTGACCATGGAGACGTCTTCTGAAAGTGCTAGCTCTTCGGCTTTGAAACAGAGATGAGCACTGCCCCCTAGAGTCAGAAATGACTAGCACATATGTGCGAGGGGAACCTTTACTTTTATCTTAATAGCATTTAATTGAAATGTGGAAAGCCATGGAAAATTTATAAGTGGCTAGAAAACAGAAGCCAAAAGAGAAAATAGAAGTCTTTGTTTTTGTATTTTCCAAACTAGTACTGAATAAAAATTAACCAAAATTACTAATTACTATCAAACATAAAGTATTATCACAATGTAAATACACCATGATAGGAACAATTAATGTCCTTATAATTGTTAGTACAACTATTATTACATTATTACAGAGGTTAAAACCGATAGGAAGGCAATGGAGAATGGAGAACTTCAAACATGTATGTCGATATAGAAGGCTGTATAACTATTTTTTATATTATGTTTGTCTTGCTTTTTCTTTTTTGTTGTTGCATTTTTTTCCTGTTTTTAAAGGTAAAAATGTTTAATAAAAACGTTTTTTTAAAAAAATGCAAGTAAAAAAATAGGGACCACTTTTGTGGGAAGGTAACAGCGTTTCATGCGCCTTTGGTGTTTAGTCATGCCGGCCACATGACCATGGAGACATCTTCAGACAGAGTTGGCTCTTCAGCTTTGAAACGGAGATGAGCACCGCCCCCTAGAGTCAGGAATGACTAGCATATATATGTGAGGGAAACCTTTACCGTTACTTTAATAGCATTTCATTGAAATTTGGGAAGCCATGGAAAATCCATGCTTTCCGGAGACATAATTCTACATTCAAATACAGTGTTTGTTTGATTGTTTGTGTGTTTATTCCCTCCAAGTACCGGTAATTACAGAAAAATAAATCTTTATCTTGCCTAGATGTAATAAAAAATGAAATTGTGGTTTAAAAAATCAAATTTTGTTTTGCCATAACATTAGTTCATAAGCATTTTTGTGGAAATAGGTCATTATTATTCCACATATTTCAAGGCTCAATAACAAACACCTGTATTTCTCTTCTACTTTATTTGTAGATGGGCACAGTTCTTCATTCATCCTCTGATGATTAAAGATGCTATTGACCGTGAAGTTGAAGCTGTGGATAGTGGTAAAACTAATGAATGGGTTATTCACTGCTTATATTTTTTCAATTCTTGGAGGGCGGAAAACTATCTCACCTTATTTTTTTGAGGCATTTGTGTTTGTGAAATTTGGATGAGCTGTCTCATCCCCAAAAATTATAGAAAAAATATACAGTATATTTTAAATTCAATCTCTTTAAATCAGTTGCATTACAAATACTTTGCACTGGACTTTAGGCAATACGTTTTAGTGAGTGGTGGGATCCTACCAGTTTAACAACCAGTTCAGTGATTGCGTGCTTTGCTGCGTGCACGTGCACAGTTTTGAGAAAAAATACCGTATTTTGGGGAGTATAAGATGCACCTTTTTCCCTCAAAAAAGAGTCTGAAAATCTGGGTGCATCTTATACACTGAATACAGCATTTTCTGCCTCCCGAAGCCCCACCCCCTTCACCAAAATGGCTGTGTAGAGTCTGTAGAAGGCTTTCAGAGAGTTCCTGGCAGCTGGGGAGGGCAGAAATGTGTGAAAAATGTGCTGGTTTTTTTCCTCAATTTTGCCCCCCCCCCAGCCCCCAGGAGTACTCTATAAGTCTCCTAAAGGCTATGCATGCAAACAAAGTTGCCCAAAAACGGGCCTGTTTTTGTGAAAAACAGACTGTTTTTTGCTCATTTGGGGGGGCACCCCTCATGAGCACTCTGCAAGCCCCCTAAAGGCTATTCATGCCTTTTTTTAAAAAAATGGGGAGGGGTGGGAGGGGCCAGCCATGGGTGGGATTTGGAGGTTCTCCAAACCGGCCATAACGTTAGCTATGGGTTCTCCCAAACCCAGGCGAACCCATAGCAGCCCACCCCTGTGCACATGGTTAAGAAGGAAGGTAGCAAAGAAGAAAGGAAGATGTGAACCAGCATAAACTCTGGTGGCCTCCTTGGAGGCCTCATGATGAAACTGGCCACTTTTTTTACTCTCAACCTCACTGCAGCTCTGGGTGATCATTCCTTGGCCTGTGAAGTTCTAAGTTTGGTTTTGGAATCCAGTTTTTGATACACCATTATATTAATCTCAAGCCTAGAGCAGTGGAAAGCGCTAAGGTATAGAAACAAATACTAATAATGAGATATCCCGAAGGAAGATTATTTTATGTTTCCATTAGAAGAACCAGGCAATCAAGGACCTCTCTCTCTTCCCACCAATATGTATGTCATGGTTGTATGGAAATATGGTAACGGTAACCCTTACCCTAACCCTAACTCTCGCAACAGAACTTCTATTTATCCTATTTTTAATTGAGATTCTAGCTCTATTACCATTGATAAATAGGCAGAGCTTATCAGGAATATTCATTCTCTAAAGAACTAGCAATCCCCGATGGAGCCCATGATATTTCTGCAACAAAACTAGAAATCCAGTGCATGTGTCGAATGAGTATGACACTTTTCATTGCTGCTTTATGTATGTGTGCACTATGCTCTTCGCCTTGTCCAAGTGATCATATCACTGGAATTCTTTTCTTAAGTTCTTATGTCTAATGTGTACTTTAAAATAAACAGAATATCAGATTGCAAAACCCTCTGATGCTAACAGAAGAGAACTCCTGCTTGGAAGTCTTGCAAAACCGGGACATCCTATGAGAAAATTCTTTTGGGGTAAGTGAGATGGAAGCAGATGGGCTTTAGTGGAGCTTGTATTTGAAAGAAACTTTATGTAATATATTTTCTTTACTTTTAAAAGTTGTGGGTATGTCATTCTTCAAACAAGCTTCATGACATAAACTTTGTATGCCACAATGATCTTGTGTTCTACAAGACATTGTTAAATTTGATGTGGTTTATCAAATTGTAGAAACGTGTATTCCAGTAGTGGTATTCAGCTGGTTCAGACCGATTCAGGCAAACTGGTAATGACTATCTGCCTGCCCACCACCCCGGCTCTATGCTGTCCCATTTAGCCATGCTTTCTAAGATGCATGCATACGTACAAGCAATGTGCATGAATAAAGCACATGCACGAAAGGCCATGCGCAGAAGGGGTGCGCTCACAGTTTTGGTGAGCAGAGAATCGATGGTAAAATTATGTGAAACTCTCCTCTTATGTATTCCTCTGAATCCAAATAGATTATCTCTACATTAATCAGGTCAATATATTTGTTTTACATTAGTCCATAGAAGGCAAAACTACTTTTAGTCTTCTTTTAGCTTTTGAGTGATTTAGTTTTGAATAAGGAACAACCCATGTAGATGAAGTGCTGGATTTAAGATTTAGATATAGTTTTGCCTCTCACTCCTGTAGGCTTAAAAAGGTGGTAATCCAGTGGTGGGTTCCTACCAGTTTGTATCAGTGTGGCCGAACCAGTAGTGGTTTGGTTGCCTGCATCACTGGAACGTGCAGAGACCCAGGTCTGCCACACCTCTGAACTAGTTCTCCCAGCGGTGCCGTAGGCACTGCCATCTTGTTTTTCGCTGCCCAGAAGCATTTTTTTGCACTGTGCATGTGCATGCAGCATGCATCAAGTGCGCACACAGCACGCACATGACCAAACCAGTAGTAATGATTGCCGAAACCCACCCCTGTGGTAATCCCCAAAGTTATGATAAATCTTGAAGTCATGATGTTAATATAGATTGGAAAAATAGATTGCCTAGAACAATTCCATGTTCATTGTATCATGATGTGACAAACTCAGCTATTGTGGTTCTTAAAGCATGTTTCCGACCTTTTATTTGTAAAACTTGGCTAATTGTGGCTTCTTCAAATAACCATAATTAACAAATTGTCTAACTATGTTTGGCTCCAGTCATAGAGTAGTCAAGGTATTGAATTGCAGGTTCTTAAAGTATTTGCTTGACATTCAATTATCATCTGGTCTAAATTAAAATAATGGAGGAAAAGGCTAGGCTCTAGCTTAGTGTTGCAACACATCCTCTTTCTGCAGAAGTCCCCAAATTCAATCACAACATCTGCCTTCCTGAAACTAGGTGCAAAGTCTCTACCATTAAGTCTAGGGCAAAATCAAGCAATTGTTTGATTTTGTGACACTTTTCTTTTATAGTAATTTCATTAAAATTACAATTAAAAAGGTGAAAAAGAATAAAAAGAAAAAAGTGCAGGAAAGAAAAGAAAGAAAGAAAAGTGAAGAAATAAAAAAAATAAAAATATAGTAAAGAAAAAGAAAACATATATAAAAAATGGCTACCCCCTTCATCACAAGTATAAATAACTTTGTTGACTTATCACTTTCTCTTAAGTACAACATATAATCTTCTCTTCCAATATCCCATCTCTTATCTATAAACAAATTATTAAAGCTTTGTCAGTTGTCCTCAGCAAAACTCCATTAATGATTACCATGGATAACAACATATCTATTTAACCTTAATCAAGTAAACCAATATTACATATCTTCCTTTTACTTCTAACAATCTTGACTTTTAATCCAGTCAAATAATGGCCTAGAATTGTGATGGCAAACCTATGACAGGTGAAGTAGCACACGAAGTCATGTTTCCTGGCATGCACAGCTTTGCCTGTTTGTTTTCTGGGTTTCTGGCATGCATGCACCCGCAATGATCAACTGTCATTCACATGTGTAGCAGGGCTGAAAACCAGTGAATGCATGCACTTCAGCCAGCTGATCAGCAGGCATGCATGGGTGCTAGAACCCAGAAGTTTGGCTTTTCCTTGTTTAAAAAAACTGCCTAATGTTGAAGTATTTTGCTCCGTTCTGTATTAGTAAATCAAGTATACCTATTCTTCTCTTTTAATTGTAATTGATAATTTTTTAAGACTATCTTTAGTGTCCAAGCTTCAAAGACCTTTTAAAAAAAAAGCTTTTCCCCCACAGGAGCAGTTTTGCAATATTAGAATCTTACTTAAAATCCATCTGCACCTTTAGTCTATTTGGTAACTTTCCAAAATCATTGTTCTAATCTCCCTTTTGCTCTTTACTCTAAAAAAATATCATATGCAGTATAATAGAAGCATAGAAGATAACATCTGTGTTAAAAACTGTTTAGTTGGTATTATTGGGCTATTTTAAGTTAAACAAAATCTGCTTTGTCACAGAGAAAACATTTAGAACTAAAGTACAAGACTATAGGAAAATTAATACTAATATCAATAAGAAAACCTCTTCATAAATTATACAGGTAATGCAGAGACACTGAAATATACACCCAAAAAGAAAGGAATTGATACCTATGCAAGACTGAGGGATTTCAGAAAACGATACTACTCGGCTCACTACATGAATCTGGTTGTCCAGTCTAGAGGTAGAAATTACGCATAATTATGATAGATTGTAGATGATGGATAGATGGATAGATGGATGGATGGATGGATGGATGGATGGATGGATGGATGGATGGATGATACATCGATGGGTGGATGGGTGGATGGGTGGATGGATGGATAGATAGATGGATAGATGGACAGATGGACAGATGGACAGATGGACAGATGGACAGATGGACAGATGGACAGATGGACAGATGGACAGATGGACAGATGGATAGATGGACAGATGGATAGATGGATAGATGGATAGAAGTCAGACAGATAATACAATAATACAATAGCAGATTTGGAAGGGACCTTGGAGGTCTTCTAGTCTAAGCCCCTGCCTAGGCAGGAAACCCTATAGTGTTTCAGACAAATGGCTATCCAACATCTTCTTAAAGACTTCCAGTGTTGGGGCGTTCACAACTTCTGGAGGCAAACTTTTCCACTGATTAATTGTTCTAACTGTCAGGAAATTTCTCCTCAGTTCTAAGTTGCTTCTCTCCTTGATTAGTTTCCACCCATTGCTTCTTGTCCTGCCTTCAAGTGATTTGGAGAATAGTTTGACTCCCTCTTCTTTGTGGCAACCCCTGAGATATTGGAACACTGATATCATGTCTCCCCTAGTCCTTCTTTCTATTAAACTAAACATACCCAGTTCCTGCAACCGTTCTTCATATGTTTTAATCTCCAGTCCCCTAAACATCTTTGTTGCTCTTCTCTGCACTCTTTCTACAGTCTCCTCATCTTTTCTACATCGTGGTGACCAAAACTGAATGCAGTATTCCAAGTGCGGCCTTACCAAGGCATTATGAAGTGGTATTAACACTTCACGTGATCTTGATTCTATCCCTCTGTTTATGTAGCCTAGAACTGTGTTGGGTTTTTTGGCATGTGTTGCACACTGCTGGCTCCTATTTAAATGGTTGTCCACTAGGACTCCAAGATCCCTTTCACAGTTACTATTGTTGAGCAAGGTACCTCCTATACTGTACCTGTGCATTTTGTTTTTCTTACCTAAATGTAGAACCTTACTCTGATGATAGGTAGGTAGGTAGGTAGGTAGGTAGGTAGGTAGGTAGGTAGGTAGGTAGGTAGGTAGGTAGATAGATAGATAGATAGATAGATAGATAGATAGATAGATAGATAGATAGATAGATAGATAGATAGATAGATAGATACTGTGTGTGTGTGTGTGTGTGTGTGTGTGTGTGTGTGTGTGTGTGTGTGTGTAAATACATGATAGATACATGGTAAGCAGGCAGAAGAACATCTAGGTTCAGCTAAGTAAATGAGTAAAATAAATATTTTGTTGCTTACCATCTCCCAAAGATATGACTAATGCTCCTGAGAGACAATATAGAATTCCATCTCTTTGCTTTTAATCTGGAAAATTGAGCATGTAATATTAATCTGTATGCAAGTTTCATATTGTTTTATCAGTACATGGTGGGTAATCTGGCACACATATGTTGTTTGGCAAAAATACGGAGGGGGGTGTTCCTATGGACACTGACGTATATAACTTTGTTTGAGGCTCACCCAAGTTAAAATAATAATCAGAGATCAGAATGACCTCATAAGATCACCAACCCCTTAAAACAGGAGTGTCAAACTCAAGGCCCAGGAGCCATATCTGACCCATGGGGTATTTAGATCTCTCTCCCCCCACCTCTTTATCTGATCATTCTCTAGGCAGCATCTTTTCTTCCCACACACAATTATACTAGAACATATAATGATTAGTGAATTAATTGGAAGAATCACTGGTTGGTTAATTCTGTGCAAATGTATCAATACAGCAAATGGAGTTTTTTGCATTGAATAAGGAGTGACTTTTAAGCACACTTGATGTGTGTAAGGCATCCCAACTGGCATGGACCACCAGATTGTTTAGCATCATTGCCCAAAATGTGATGCTTTGCATGAAGAATTAAATGTGAAATTTTAACTGTAATGTTCCTCAGACCAATCTGAAGGAAGATTTCAGGGGTTTATCAGCACTAAGAATGACTACAGGAGAGACTTATCTGTTTGAGTCTCCCATTCCCTTCTTCTCCTTAACTTTTTATTTAAAAATTGCACTACTGAAATGTGGTTAGTATGCACATTTTTTATCCTTGCTGCAAAAAAAGAAAAGAAAAAAGAGTCCCAGTGTAAAAAGATTCTGGTTCCTGTCAAAAATAGAGATTTCAAGAGTTCTTCAAGGAAGAATATTGTGTACTTCTTTTGTGGGTTCATAGTTAGTCACTAAGCTGTAGAAAATTCCATCTTTGATTAAATGCACAGCTGCCATTTGAAGACTTTGAAACATGCATAGGAATTTGATACATGGCTCAGTGGCTAAGATGCTTAGCTTCTCGATTGAAAGATTGGCAGTTCGAATCCCTAGTGCCAGGTAATGGGGTGAACTCCATTACTTGTCCCAGCTTCTGCCAACCTAGCAGTTTGAAAGTATGTAAAAATGCAAGTAGAAAAATAAGGACCACCTTTGGTGGGAAGGTAACAGCGTTCCATGCACCTTTGTCATTTAGTTATGCTGGCCACATGACCACGGAGATGGCTCTTCAGCTTTGAAACTGAGATGAGCATCACCCCTTAGAGTCAGGAACGACTAGCACATATGTGCGAGGGGAACCTTTACCTTTATCTTACAATATATAGTTCATTTTTCATAGCATAATTGTCAATTCCCCCTTATTCTCCCTATTTTCTACATGTTGTGATTCTTTTCCTTTTTTAAATATTCTTCTGATTAGAAACCCTGGATACTTTGCAAAAATGGGTGACTGAAATTTTCTCACACATCCCAAATAAGTGAGTTTATCTTTTTCTTTTCTTTTTTTTCCTGGAAGAGTTAAGTGTTCTCTATACGCCATATGTTCCATTAGAAGTAGCAACGTGAAAGAATATACTCTGTTAATGTTATTCTTAATCTTAAAATTTCTAATTCACCCAATAACTGAAGTATTCTGGTTAAATTATAAAACTTCCATAAACATAACTATACATTCCATAAGTATAACCATAAGATGCTTCTTCTGTTTTAAAAAGATGGATGGTGTAGGACTATAAATAATTGGAAATTTTCTGTTTTATAAAGTTTCAAACCAAAGGATAAAAAGAACAGAAGGATAAGAGGGGGTGGGGAATTAAAGATTTGAGATTTGTAGATAGATTATGGAAGGGGCGCAGTGGTTCAGCTGAAAAGATGACACCTGGGTTCAAGACATGAACATTACACAATGGGTTGAGCTCCCTTTCCATATTCTAGCTCTTGCCCACCTAAATGTTTGAAACAGTGGTGGGTTGCAGATCTCGTTCCAACTGGTACGGTTGGAACGGGCCCAGCAGCATCCACATGGGCGTGTGTAGTGCGCTCGCACATGCGGGCAGCGAACATGTGTTTTACCACCTCCACGAGCCTCCGCGATACTCCAGCTGCTTAGGGGAGCATTGCGCAGGCGCTGTATGCGCCATGCACGTGCATGGAAGCATGGAAGCCTTAAAAGACAGGTAAGGAGCTCGGGCAGGCACCGGACCGGACCAGTATATGATGCTCCGGCAGGCTTCGGTACACCTGTACCGGGGCATATTGCCTGCAACCCGGATTGATAGGTACCACTTCTGTAGGAAGGTAACAGAGTTCCATGCACCTTTGGAAAAAGTCTTTGGACAACATTGGCTCCACGGCCAAGAAATGGAGATGAGCACCATCCCCTAGAGTTGAACATGACTGGACAAGAAAATCTTTACCTTTAGGTTATGGAAACTGAAGGTTCACGATTTCTTTTAAGTTTGCCTTTATTGGTCAATATTAGTTATCTGCCCAGTTTAAAACACATACATGATTTTATATGAATGTGTGTTTTTATGTTTGTTCAAACAAGTGCAGTCAATATTTGGAACTTAATATCAAAAATATACACATTTTAACCATTAATTCCATTTTGAAAATGGATCAATCTGATAATTTAAATTTATTTAGAAAATTAATTTGATTCAATTAAAATGTTCAGATCACAGTGACATGGTTTGATTAATATCTCTGAATTCATTAATAGCTCTGAATTTAGAACTGGGAAAACAATTCTGTTTATAGGCAAAAGCATCCAAAATTATCAAAATGAATTTGGAGACATCTGAGTTAGTTCACTGATTCAAACTAATCTTCCAATTCAGTTTCAAAAATCCATTCAATTCGGAGTTTTGAATAGAATTTCTGACCTGAATACTAATCATTTAATGCAGGTTAGGAACCAAATGGTAATATATTCATTAACTAATATAGTGTACTATTTGTTTGGTTCCCAAAGAGAATTAAATCAAACCAAAAATACAGTAAAAGTGTCCTATTTATTGGCAGGCAGAGGATTCTTCATCTTCAAGTATTTGCTAAACTATGAAATGAACTCTTAAAAAATGCATTTTTAGCAGAAACGGGCCAAACACATCCATTACTTCTGTTCTGCCACAAGCTCTGGGCTCATTTATGACTTTTATAAAAATTCAATAATAGTCCTCTTTCCTGGTCCTCCGAAAGGAACAAAATGAAATTTGTTTAGAACTAAAGAAAGCAATATCAATCTCAGTCAAAAGCATAAAACTGTCAAGGACAGAATCCTAATGCTTATCTAAAAATCATCCCTGGATCTTCTCCAGGAAAAAGATGCAAAGATATAAAACCACAACCAGAATACACATTCTTTGCTAGATCACAGCTGACCATTCCTCTATTCTGAGGATGGGTACAGTTGAATGTGAAGAGAGTCTTTCTAAAAAACCTCTTTCCCAATAATTTAGGAAACTAATTAGATCACACAGGTTGGGTCTCCTCTGGATTCCATCTGCCAGCCAATGTCGGCTGGCAACTCCCCGGGGGAGGGCCTTCTCTGTTGCAGCTCCGGCCCTCTGGAACGAGCTCCCTGTTGAGATCTGGACCCTTACTACCCTCCCGGCCTTCCGCAAAGCCACCAAGTCCTGGCTGTTCCAGCAGGCTGGGGGGAGCTGAGAAGCATCTACCACCACAGAAATTGTGAATGTTGGTTTTGTTTTTAATATGTTGTCTTTGTCTCGTTCCCCCCTTTCCCTTGTCTTTTGTGAGCCGCCCGGAGTCCTCCGGGAGTGGGCGGCATACAAGACAAATAAATAAATAAATAAATAAATAAATAAATAAATAAATAAATAAATAAATAAATAAATAAATAATAAACAAACTATCAGAAGTTGAAAAATTTTTTTAGAGTAGAATAGAATAACAGAGTTGGAAGGGACCTTGGAGGTCTTCTAGGCCAACCCCTGCTTAGGCAGGAAAACCTACATCCATGATGGTGAACCTATGGCACGTGTGGCACAGTTGGCACGCAGAGCCATTTGTTAGGGCACTCAAGGCATTGCCCTGTCAGCTCCTGTGCACATGTGTGCACTGACCAGCTCACTTCAGCCTTCATTTTCAGCCATTTTTCGCCATCCTGAATCTTCCGGAGGACCTCCGGGGGGGGCGGGGAAGGCTGTTTTCACCCTCCCAGGCTCAGAGAAAACCTCTGGAGCCTGGGAAGGGCGACAAAAAGGTCCATTGTATGCAAAAAGTGGGGGGAGGATGGGGGTCATGCGTGCATGCACGGGGGGATTGCACACATAGAATTTTAGTGTGGGCACCCCCGCACATGACCCTCTGCGCTCACTCTGCTTTTGGCACTCGGTGGCAAAAAGGATAGCCATGATTGCCCTACACCACTTCAGATAAATGGTTACTCAATCTCTTCTTTAAAACTTCCAGTGCTGGAGGATTCACAACTTCTGGAGGCAAGTTGTTCCACTGATTAATTGTTCTCACTGTCAGGAAATTTATCCTTAGTTCTAAGTTGCTTCTTCTATTTTGCAGTCTAAAGATTGGAGGTTAGGGATATGTGGAATAGAGAGAATCTAACATTGCTGTAAGGAATAGATATATACTCCTTGGGTGGAATTCAATTTTTTTTTACTACTGGTTCTGTGGGCGTGGCTTGGTGAGCATGGTGTGGCTTAGTGGGAGTGGCAGGGGAAGGATACTGTAAAATCTTCTTTCCCACCCCACTCAAGGGGAAGGTTACTGCAAATCCCCGTTCCCTCCCGATCAGCTGGGACTCAGGAGGCAGAGAATAGATGGGGGCAGGGCCAGTCAATAGCAATAGCAATAGCAATAGCAGTAGACTTATATACCGCTTCATAGGCCTTTCAGGCCTCTCTAAGCGGTTTACAGAGAGTCAGCATATTGCCCCCAACAATCTGGGTCCTCATTTCACCCACCTCGGAAGGATGGAAGGCTGAGTCAACCCTGAGCCGGTGAGATTTGAACCGCTGACCTGCTGATCTAGCAGTAGCCTGCAGTGCTGCATTTAACCACTGCGCCACCTTGGCGCAGTGGTTAAATGGTGGTATGAGGTGGTATGTATCGGTTCTCTGAACTACTTAAAATTTCTGCTACCTGTTCTTCAGATCTGGTCAGAACCTGTTGAATACCACCTCTGATCTATACATAAGTACATAGAAATACATTAAATTGCTCAGATTCTGAATGCAGCCATTTAAAAATTAACATAGTTTTAAGTAATGCTTGAAAATTGTCATCAAGCCATGGGACATCAATGCCCGATTTAGGCAACCTCAGAGAACCCATAAATAGATTTATTTATTTGGCCACCCATGTCATTTTGAAGCAAATCTGAGTGGTTTACAGCATGAAAGACTGTGTGTGATTCAGCCTTGGTTTACATGCATAACAAAAGCCCCAGTGAGGTGCTTCAAAAAGCAAATATGAGAAATTGCAGTGCTCTCCAGGAGTAGCCCCCTTACAGATCATGTTTAAACTTCATGCTGATTAAGTACAGAAAACTTTCTGGGGAAACACATCATTGTTTAGTTGGAAAAAAAGAAACATTTGATAGGAGAGGAGCAAAGCAGTCCTGCAATATTCCCACAGGCTCTTGCATAGGAGGTTGGGACTCTTGGGTTTTTGCCAAATATAATATCCAGATGTTAGGGCAACAAGTTCCATTCTGAATTAGCTAACAAAGCTGATGTAGGCTGAGATGCAGTAATTTTTCCCAGTGAAAGTAGGTCTTGCCACAGTAGATATAAATCGGAGTAGACACCAAAACTCGGGAGTAGACGCAAAGATAAATCTCTAAGGAATGGCAGTATCATAACTCAGTTATGGGGTCATAGAGGTCTTATATTAAGAGACTTTTTGATTTTCTACAGTGTCAGGGTTTGTATAGGAACACCAGAGAGATGAGATGGCAGTAGAATTTAAACTTGAAGCCTTAAATAAAATGCTCCTGATTGTTTGTTTTTTAAGTGAGTTGCCCAGACCGGATTTTAGTCATCTGATGAATCCTTTTGATACACCGGAATTTCACATGGTTTACAAAAGTAAGTAGATGTGATTCTGATTATTTTTTTAAGTTGGGGAATCTGGATGGAAATTGTGCATCAAAATATCATTTCCTAGTATAGTGTAACATGGTGTTTTTTTAAGGAGTATGCATTTCCAACTTTGATGAACCCCAAAAGAGCTTTTGTTTTGTAGGGGTTATTTTTATTGATGTTCATCATATTAAACATTAAAACTAAATCTATATAAATATAAATGGCCGTGTGTGTGTGTGTGTGTGTGTGTGTGTGTGTGTGTGTGTGTGTTTTCCATCATAACTCTGGAACGTCTCAAGCAATTCCAACCAAACCTGGTACATAGATGATTTACTCTCTGGAGAAAAATACTGTGGGGGTAAGACACACCTAACACCCCTCGTGATGTGTGTTCTGTTAAGATACAGCATGTTGTTCTCTACTATCATACTGGCTTCTACTGTACAGTGCAGTGGAGTTGCCATGGTAACAGCTTCACACTACTCCAGAAGGGGACTCTCTCTGGTAAGGGGGAAAATCCAACATTAGAAATTACTTTTGGTCTGGACATTTCCCCCCTATAAATAAATACCCAGGCAACGCCTGGTTATCGACTAGTGTTCAATATATTCACAGCCTGCTGATTGAATTACTTAGGAATAACAATATTAAACCCATTAGATATTAGCATAAATGAAATATTTTTTAATGAAAAAGCCATATACTTTTTAATAAAAAAAATAACAATGGGGAGCATGTCATTGGTTTACATTTTTGCAAATTTTTCCATATCTGGCAAAAATTTTGATTTTGCAGACCCCCTTGAGAGGTTTTGGCTTAAGAATTTATCATTTTGCTAGCCTGTCATTTTAGGCTAATCTTTCTTCAGCCCAGTTCCTGCCAAATGTGTGGGGACATCACCTCCTGGACTCCCCAGTCAGCATGATTTCCAGAAAGAAATCTTGGGAACTACACTCATAGCTTATCAGGTGTTGATGGATATGTCATAGACAAGTCATCGCCTTCCACCTATGACTATTTTGTATTCACAATACTGAGATCATAGCATGAATGCTCCACATAAGTTTTTTTTAAAAAGAGATTAATCAACAGCTGGCCACCATATAGTATATATTTGTACTCTTAAAATGTAGCATTAAACATGGAGGTGTGCACCTTTATATTTAGTGGATGCAATGAGTTTTTGATTAACATGTTGGGATTTACATTATCAAAAGTTGACAGGTTAAAACATTATGTGATGCCACAACAAAAGCTAAATGTAATTTAAAATGCTAATGACACTATTAGCTTTTTGGCTGTATCCTACATTTTCTTTTCGTACATCTGTTTTCTATTTACCCCATTGGGAGATTTATCTATGCTCTAATACAATTTCAAATATGATATGGGTTTTGTGTTCATACCATCATACAGTTCTGATAATAGTTTCTTTCACATATCTCTTTTTACTGCATTTCCTTTTTTACACAATGTATAGTATTTACACAATCAAAAATTGTTCTGTTTCATATTCATAACCATTCATCATCATTGTAGCTTTCACTAGTCATGATTTCAGTTTAGATTCCTTTCCTGTGTGTGTTCATTGCATAAACTTTTGTGTAAACCAACATTCAAAACAGATTTTTATTCTATGCAAAGGCTTACAAATCTCATTAATTCTTTGATCTCCAAATAAGCCAATCACTTTTTTTTAATACTCTGTTCTCTAATTCCTATCTACCCATACATGCCATCTAGCAGAATAAATCTTTTCCTCTGGATCACGTTTATTCAGATAACAGATTAAAAGAGTTAATGTGGTGCAAGGCCAATAAATAATTCAACAATGCAAAATCTCAGTGCACAACTTCAGGAGAAAAAGAAATTCCTCGGAGGTCCTCATTGTCTAACAAATATAATGATTGGTCTTCACTTTGCCATAATCTTCTTCTTAGAAAGTAAGAGGTGTCCAAAGATCCTTGATCTCTTGGTCAGCAGAGATCTTTCCTATGCTTCTTACCCATTTTTTTTCTCAAATTCAAGCGTATGCACCCTTTTGAATAAATGATATTAACCCCCTTATTCTATTTCAGTTATTCCAGTGAAAGAAATACATTCTCTGAACATTTCTTGGGCTCTTCCCCCACAGGAAAAGAATTACAAGTAAGGAATGGAATTTAGACAATCTTCCATTTATATATTTCAGTAACAAAGAGTCCGATCAGCATCCATCACATAATTAAGGATATTATTTTCTATTGTCTTGAGTCCTTCCATTCCCCAACCTGCTATACAAAGCAATAATGAATAGCTGTGTTCAATTCTTTATTAGTCATTGACCAATGCAAAATAAACAGGTTTTAAGGATGTACGGTCCCAGTGAAATGACTATCCAGTTCATTTTAAATGCAGTGAATAAATAATAGATTAATAAACTCCAAATCAAGTCAGTAATCAGCTATCTCTGGAGGGCAATTATGTGTATTGGGAAACATGATTTGGGAAAGGGCAAGAGAATAAGTAGAGATATCATAAGATATTAAGAAGGTCTTTTGTAAAAATGAGCAGTCCTAATTGAAGTCCTTCCAGAACTGACAGATGCCTCCTGCTTTTGATTAGAACACTCCATGAATATGAGTTCCTTTTTCATATTATTGTATGACCTAACAGTTTCACTAGTCTCTATCAATTAGGTGTCCCTTGAGTCAAGTTCAAATCCTGTTGACTTACATGAATATGTCCATGTTCTTTACTCAGAAGCTGTACAGATGGAGTTGTCTTCTTATCTGAAGGCCTTTGTCTCATGATAGTTCTGATGTTTAACATGGCTACTTGTTTCTAAATAGCCTATATTTGTAATGCATTGGGACAAATGAGTAGATGCAGTTGCACCATTCAAAGCTTTGAATAAATCTAATGTGAAGGGAGAGGTGATGGTTTTGTTCACACTAGGAATCACATCCACTCTGGAATGAGGTCTAGGATGAGTTTATAGTCTATGGCATTTGTGCATCAGAGTGAGACTAAGAGCCTCATGTTTTTGAATGGCCTCCCACAGGCCACTCTCTAAAGAGTAGGACAGCTATTTATTTCAAGGTAGGTTTATACAGGTAGTCCTCGACTTGTAACCACAATGGAGCCTAACATTTCTGTTGTTAAGTGATACGTGTGTTAAGTGAGTCTTGCACCTTTCTTGCTATTGTCGTTAACTGAATCACTGCAGTTGATATGGTGGGAACCTGGTTGTTAAGTGAATCTCATTTCCCCATTGACTTTGCTTGTCAAAAAATTGCAAAAGGAGATCATACAACCTTGGAATATAGCAATGGTCATAAGTATGAACCAGTTGCCAAACATTTTAATTTTGATCACATGATTATGGAGCATGCTACAAAGGTTGTAAAATGTGTGAAAAATGTCACACAAATGTGTGAAAACTGTTCATAAGTCACTTTTTAGTGCAATTGTAACTTCAGTCACTAAATGTACTGTTGTAAGTCAAGTATTTAAATTTAATTAGCATTTAAATGGCTTTCTAAAATTCATACAATGCAAGCCACTTCTGCACTTCTGCCAAGGATATTTTATTTGTGGTCATCTCAAAGAGGCCTTTACACAGGACTACTCTACATGTAGAGCCAATCTGATATTGTAGTTAAGGCACCAGGCTAGGAACTTGGAGACCATGAGTTCTAGTCCAACCTCAGGCATAAAACCAGCTGTGTGATCTTCAGCCACTTACTTTTTCTCTCAGATCAATCAAGGAGGCAATGGCAAACCACTTCTGAAATCTTATGTGTTCCCCCATGTATTTAATAGTCAGACACAACTTGTCAACTAACAGGATGTTTCTATGGCCACAGTCTAGATGTGTCTGAAGTATAACCTTCACAATGTCCTCTTGACATTGTCAGTCACTCTGGGAGGGGTACAAAAATGCTGTGGAACAACAGAACATTGTTATTACCACACAATTACCTAAAACATTTCCCAGAGGCATCTACCCGATCAAGGGGGAGCAGAGCATAAGACGAGACCATCACATTCTTCTTATATACTTTTATAGAAGTCCAGTAATCAAACCTAACCTCCTGGCTTTTTAATTAGTGGTAACTTTGAATGTGTCTACAAGTAGTACTTGACACACAGCCATTCCTTTAATGACCATTCAAGGTTATAATGGCACTGAAAAAAAGTGATTTGTGACCATTTTTCACACTTGTGAAAGTGTGGCAACTGTGGCAGCATCCCTATGGTCACATGATCAAAATTTGGGGCCTTGGAAACCGACATGTATTTATGACAGTTGCACTATCGCAGGTCATGTGATCAACATTTGTAATCTTTCCAGCAGGCTTCCAACAAGCAAACTCAACAGGGGAAGTCAGATTCGCTTAACGACTGTAGGCTTCACTTAACATTTGCGGTGATTTGCTTAACAACTGTGGCAAAAATGTCATAAAAATGGAGCACAATTCACTTAACAACTGCCTCGCTAAGCAACAATATTTTAGGCTCAATTGTGGTTGTAAGTTCAGGACTATCTGTATATTAGCAATAGCACTTAGACTTATATATTACCTCCAACAATCTGGGTCCTCATTTTACCGACCTCAGAAGGGTGGAAGGAGTCAAACTTGAGCCTGGTGAGATTTGAACTGCCAAATTGCAATCAGCCAACAAGCAGCAGATGTAGCCTGCAGTACTGCACTCTAACCACTGCGCTACTGTAAGCTCAATAAAATATTATATTTTCCAATTATACTAAATGACACAGCTTTTAAATTTAGTGTTAATCCTCCCTAACATAGCATTTATTATCAGAACAGACTAGAATTTTAGTTCTTTCTGTCCACGGGACTTCAAGGTGACCTTCTAATCTGAAATAAGGTAGTATTTACTGAATGCACAGAAAAGTAATACAGTTTTTTTTAAATAAAGGAAACGTTCCTTCTTCTAAACAAGCTCTTTTAAAATAAGTTGATGCATAATGTTTTTTCCCCAAAACTTTTAGGGTGAAGCCACTGCATTATATTTCTTGGCTGATAGGACATGAAGGCAGCGGAAGTGTGCTCTCCATTCTGAGGAAGAAGTATGTCTTAAATTTTTTTATATCACAGTACAGTATAATTTCAAAGCCCACTGCAAGAGATCAGACTTCTACAAAGATCTCTAGCGCCTCCACCTCCTCTTTATAATTTAAGAGTGGAAAAAATTGTCGCAAAGTAAAACAGTTATGGGTGTCAAAGATTGAGACCACGTTTCTAACCCAGGGGTGGTTAGATCTGGCCCACGAAGCTGCCCTGGAAGCAGTCTGTTTTCAGCTGCAATGGCCTTCTGCAGCACTCTGCAAGAAAAAATGGAGATTGGGAGGGGTGCCCCTGACACAAGTAACATTGAGCTGGCCATGCCCACCCCAGCCACACCCACCCAGCCCCCAAGGTCAAACATAACCTTGATGTGGCCCTTAATGAAATCAAGTTTGACACCTCTACTCTAATCCTAACCCCGACCTTTCTGCAGTTATCAAGAAATGCTTCTTGAAAATATATTACTTTTTAGTTGATTAGAAAAAAAATGTATACTGATTAATCAATTCATCCTTGCTATTAATATCTTTTTGAGAATATTAAAGGGCCTGCAATATTGTTTATCATATTTATATTTTTGAAAACCTACTTTGCAAGAACTCACTTTTATAAATGTTTAGTTAATGTTCACTGTTTACAATTTGAATATTTATTTACTTACTTTAATCACGGCTTTACTTTCACAATAGGTTTTGGGCTCTTGCCTTATATGGAGGAAATGGTGAAACAGGTTTCGAACAAAACTCTACCTATTCCATCTTCAGCATTTCAGTGACTTTAACAGATGAAGGCCTTAAATATTTCTATGAGGTCAATTATTACTATTATTATTCCAATATATTATTGTACTGTAAATTGCACAAAGATCAATGAAATAACTTGAAAAGGAATAGAAAATTAGTATTTCTTTTCTTTATACAATGGGTTAAATTCCAAATGTTTGTTCTGTCATCTTTAAGTATAGATTGCATTTAATAGAGATTTATAAATGGCTTAGTGTAGGACAATTCTACAGAGGATGAAGCAAAGGGTGAAGATTCATATTTTGTGACTAGTTATACTTTTGGGAATCATTGAGTAACTATTTTTACAGAGTTTATTGGGGATTTAGAGATATTTATCAGTAATGAAGAAGAGGAAATGGACAATTCTTCTAAAATCAGTTCTGCTTATTAGATCCTCCATAGCATAGGTCTTCATCAATAGTCTATATACTTATGGTCTGTTTGAGCCATAAATTGATTCATGAAAATTCCATGGGGTCCAGGCAAAAATCCCACAAAATAATATTTTTTCTTCCAATTCTAGAATTAAACCATTATTAATTAGGCATATCATCAAAGCAGGCATGCAATTTCAGTGGCTATCATCCATACTAAAATATCTAAAATCTCAGAAAATATTCTTAGTCCATTTGTACTACCAATCAATGCTAAGTGAGATAATACTTACAGAGAAAATAATTTCTGATTGGGGATGCCAGAACCATAGAATATCAGAAATTATCAGATGTTAGGGCTAAAGTGACAAAACAATACTTTTTTTGTTTTGTCGGGAGGATAAATCCTGGTTTATTAATTATGAATGCTCCCCTATTCTGTAGTCAAATACATCTCAAAAATAACTGCATCCATTTCTTTATCTTCAGGTTATCCATCTTATATTTCAGTATTTAAAGATGTTGCAAAAAAATGGGCCAGAGAAAAGGTATTTATATAAATATACATTAAAAATGTTATGACTTTGCTAGTCATTTCTAATTCTGTATTTAATACATTTTCAGTACATATTGTAATAGATGCTGTAAAGAACAAAGAGTTTAAGAATGCATATTAAACATATTAATCTTCAGATCAAATCATCATGTTTTGTACATCAAATCAAATCAACATATGCAAGATATTCAGTAATAATGTTTGAAATGTGCAGGATAATCTCTTTGACAGCAGTAATAAACAATGCTATGTAAATAATTATATAAGGTTTCATATTAACAAGGAATAGATCTCTAAAAGGCATTCTTTCCAACAAAAGTGAAATTTCATTTGATGTAATATTTAGTCATCTGTTCAAAACCATAACATATGTCTCTATTTCTCATATCCTACAAGAGTGACAGATAGGAAGAATACATAATTTACAACAGTGACCATTTGATGTTACAAAGAACAGGTGACTTATGACTGGTCCTAACACTTAATACTGTCATAACTTCTCACAGTCACATGATTCATTCAACAACTGCCTTGTTTAGCAATGGAAATTCTGGTCCCAATTGTGATCGTAAGTTGTGTAGCTCAAAATGATCAGTCCTTTCAGCAGTTCTAAGAAGGCACCACACCCATTTGCATTATTCAAGTAATCCTGAGGACACAGCTAAAGTGTGAGCTAAGTGTGAGGTCAAAGTTACCTCAACTACTCTCTAAAAGAATGCAAATGTCTGCAAGGAATATAAATCCTCCACCACCCAGTCAGAGCTGAAGAAGCTTCTTGGATGAGAATCAAAATGTCTTGAAAGAAAAAGAAGAAAGTCCAGTTGCCTCTTGAAAAAGCACCTTGGGACAAGTTGAGGACTACCTATTTAAAACAAGGGGGGTAATCAATATGTCATGACTCCAATACACTTCTACTGGATCTTAGCTCCCCAAAAGTACTATATTATCTAGCATTGAAAACATCGGGGAACATTTCACAGTGCTCAAAATTTGGGCACTTCTTTTTTTTCCAGGTTATATATCTAAGAAAAGGTAATTATAATAAATCTTAGTAAGCGAAGTACAAGAGTTGGTTTGAATACCAACTTGGTAATTCAGAAAATATGCAGATTTATTTGAAGAGCCCATAACTTCTGAGAGTCCATAACTCAGTCTTAACAAGTGAGGGTTGTACAGGCAATAAATTAAACATCCATTGGTCAAAACTGTAACCTGTCATGATAAGCCATCTTTCTTTCTCTCATGCATATTCAGTACACCCAGAATGAAGGTGTTTTTATTCTATAGTGATGAAAAGCAGGCTTCAATTTTTGCTTATGTTGAGCTCACATTTTATATGTAATTTTCTATCACCTGATGAATAGTAGTATAGAAAAATTGCCCTCAATTTCAACCAGTCCCAGGTAATCCTTGAGTTACAACCATTTTTTAAAGTGACCGTTCAAATTTACAATGACACTGAAAAAGTGACATGACCATTTTTTCACACTTACGATGAGTGCAGCAACTCCATGGTCACATGATCAAAATCCAGACACTTGGCAACTGGTTCATATTTATGACAATTGAAGTATCCCAGGTTCATGTGATAACCTTTTGTGGCCTTCTGAAGGGCAATGGGGAAGCCAGATTCATTTAACAACCATGTTAGTATCTTAAGAACTGCAGTGATTCACTTAACAACGATGGCAAGAAAGATAGTAAAATGGGGTAAAGTTACTTAAACAACTGTCTCGCTTAGCAACAGAAACTAGGCATATTCAAGGATTACTTGTATCTTTCTGATGTGTAGATAAGGTCCAAGAATAATGCAACCATTACAAATACTGTTGAGAATGTTTGAGATTGCAGGCCAAACATTTCAAGGAGACCGAGATGGGGAACAGCTGTCCTATGTGATAATGGTCACAACTTCTTGTTTTACAGGATATGGGAAGAGATTCAGAAGATTGAAGCCAATGAATTTTGTTTCCAGGAACAGGTATATGTTTGCTTCCAGTTTCCAATATTCCTGCAGTATCACTGGAAATAATGGCACATTATTTTAGATAATGGAATTCAAATGATTCTAACTCTTGTGAATTATGCTGTGTTTCAAGACTAAGTTTTAGGAAACTCTAGTCTTCTGACTTTATTATTTCTTCATCGTGTTTTCCGTATCTCCAGACGGACCCAATTGAGTTCGTAGAAAATATATGTGAAAATATGCACCTCTTTGAAAAGGAAGACTTACTAACAGGAGATCAACTACTGATTGAATATAATGCTGAGGTAAGTGGAGTCCACATATGTCTGAAAAAAAGTGGAAGGAAAATCACTCTAGAATCACTTTTCCCACTCTGGCACCATCCAGATATATGATTGCCACTCTTAGAATTCTATAAAAGCTTATGATAGCTCAGATATCTTTTGTAGATTGCAGGTATCTAGATGGCCTCAGCTGAAGAGTCTGCTCTAGAAACATTAACACTAAGTTCAAAAAGTGTTTTGCTTAGTTAGAATATTTGTGTACATTTCCTGATCCAAAATGTAGTGAAAGACCACCTCCTGCCGATCACCTCCCATAGACCGATTCGATCACACAGGTTAGGTCTCCTCCGGATTCCATCTGCCAGCCAATGTCGGCTGGCGACTCCCCGGGGGAGACCCTTCTCTGTTGCAGCGCCAGCCCTCTGGAACGATCTCCCCGTGGAGATCCGGATCCTTACTACCCTCCCGGCCTTCCGCAAAGCTGTTAAGTCCTGGCTGCTCCAGCAGGCCAGGGGGCTCTCGAAATATCCAGCCCCCCGGAGATTGTGACTGTTGTATATTTTAATGTTGTTTGTGTATTATTCCCCCTCCCTTGTTTTATTGTAAGCCGCCCGGAGTCCTTCGGGAGTGGGCGGCATACAAATCAATAAAACTATAAACTATAACTATAACTATAAGCTTCTTTAAAGTGTAGCTTTAGCGGCAATGGTAAGATTTGATTTTCTATTGTGTAGGTACCAGGGTTCTAACCAACCAGCCAGTGAGTTTCAATGGATTGATAATATCCCATCCTCCATCTCCCATAATAATTCTGATGTCGTGGCATAAAAAATAACATCAGTTTAAGAACAAAGAGGCAACTTTTGTGAAACATTGACTAACAGAGAATGGATTGATTCATTCCTGTATCTATTATATTTGCAGATCATTGCTGATGCCCTTAATCATCTCACTCCTGAAAAAGTAAACATCTTTCTCTTATCTCCTTCCCACGAGGGACAATGCTCCAAGAAAGAAAAGTGGTTTGGGGCACAATATTGTATGTTAGGTAAAGTGGCCATTTGTGTTATTACTGGTTTGTCAAAATCTGCTTCAAAAATAGCATCTTGGAGCAGAGATGTTACTAATGGTGCCAATTGCTGCATCAGCTTCCAGGTGAATTGTTTAGTTACAAGAATTTCCTTGTAGAATTCAGAGTTTGCATTTTATTCGTAGGGCGTGGAGCATGGCAGCTCCTGGTGTCTTGTGGCATTCGCCATGCTGACTGTGTCCTGTCTCAGTTTGCAAACATACACAGGCAGAGAAAGTTTCTGTGGTGTTAAGCAGATAACAGTAGACAATACCATAAATCAGAGTCGGTGCAAAGAGAGCTTATCGGAATAAGTCCATTTGAAGTTTAAGCAGCAAGAGAGTGATCCAAATATGATCCATAAGCCAGAGTGCTGAGTCTAGTAGTCAGCCAATCCAAAAGTCAAAGGTTCAAGAGTAAGTAAACCCAGGAACAAAAGTCACAGATTATGATTAAACAAATGAAATTAGATGAAATGAAGATGCAGAAAAAGTTTTGAGATTTGGGAAACAAAATTGACAGCTTTCTTCTTTTCCTGTGGTGTTTCTGGTGTTAAATGAGTCTAGCTGCCCTTTGAGAGGGAGGGTGGTATGCACAATTTTAAAAGCTTATAGATTTAAATTTAAGAAAACTAGAGATTGCTGGAGTCTAGGTAAAGGTTCCCCTCGCACATATATGTTAGACGTTCCCGGCTCTAGGGGGCGGTGCTCATCTCCATTTCAAAGCCAAAGATCCAGCGCTGTCCGAAGATGTCTCCATGGTCACGTAACCAGCATGACTAAACCCCAAAGGCACATGGAACGCTGTTACCTTCCCACCAAAGGATTTTTTCTACTTGCATTTTTACATGCTTTTGATCTGCTAAGTTGGCAGAAGCTGGGACAAATAATGGGAACTCACGCCATTACATGGTGCTAGGGATTCGAACCACCAAACTGCCAACCTTTCTGATTGACAAGCTCAGTGTTTTAGCCACTGAGCCACCGTGTCCCTGCTTGAGTCTAGTTTAAGCTAAATTCTGTGCACCACTGAATCTAAGGCTAATTCTTATCTTGAGGTATTCTCTACTAAAGCATTCACTCTGAGTTGTGTTACATTCACAGACATTGACTCATATTGGAGCACGTTGTGGAGGACTGATTTCCCCCTCAATCCAGATTTACATCTGCCACAAGAAAATAAATATATAGGTTAGTACTACAACCACATAGTCTTGTTCAGTTTAATAATGTTCTTCTTATGGCACTGAGTTAAACCATTAACCCACTATTGTACACATTGGTAGCTTTAATATCTTTTGGGTAGCAAGGACTACAAATATAATAAATAACAAATAATAGAGTTGGATACATAAGCCAAGATTTTCCTTTTCTTCCCTTGATGCTTTCCAATCTAGGTTTATGGGACAAGAGTTATTTTTTAAAAAAATTCAATTAATCTAAGTCTCAGATTGTAATGCTTTTGCCTGAAAATAGGAATAAATTATGTGTGCATTTTGGCAATTGTGGTCAAGACTTTAGGAAGTATCTATAGAAGTTTGTATGTCCAGAGATTCATACAAAGTTTATGAAGATCTTATGCAGCAATTTAGCAGGCAAACAAGTCCCTGAATAAATATTATATTCAGTATAGTAATTTGCCACTTTTATCCCCTATTTTAGCCACAGATTTCTCTGTGAAAGAAACAGATACCCGTACTCCAGAATATCCTACCAAAATAATAAACACACGTGAAGGGTGTCTATGGTACAAGGAAGACAATAAATTTGGTGTCCCCAAAGGTAAATTGTATAAATACAAATAAATCATACTTCTTAGATTACATCCATAGGAAAGGTATAGTAAGATATCTCATCAAGGTATTAATGTTCTTTAATTAATTGCTCAAAGCAATCAGCGCTTTGAGAAGAACTTTGTCATGGAAAATTTCTCCTCAATGCATCCTTTGGGGAAAGAGATTTGAAAAGAACTTAGGATAAATGCTTGACAAGAAGGTGATTTAAGGTAAATCTACCCAAAGAGTTGACATATTTAAAGTGCATTTGCTTCCTATAAATTCCCCGAAACAACCATTTTGACCAACAGAAATTAAAACTTTGTGTTAACAGTCAACTCTACCCATTGATTAGTGTTTACTATTGGGGGCAATGTTGGGGATAGGGAAGATGGTTTATGTGTCTCCATTTGTCTTCCCTTTTCTGCCTTTTTCCCTCTTCTCCATCTCTCTCTCTCTCTCTCTCTCTCACACACACACACACACACACATACACACACACACAGAGAGAGAGAGAGAGAGAGAGACAGAGACAGAGACAGAGAGACAGAGACAGAGAGAGAGACAGAGAGAGACAGAGAGATAGAGACAGACAGACAGACAGACAGACACAAACAAACATTAAGATGATAATAACAACAACGATGACCACGATGATGATGATTATCATCATCAGAATGAGGATCTTCAAGTATGGAAGGTAATGGTTTCAGAAAACTCAAAATTGTGGTATTTGATCTAACTGAACAACCCACAACTGGTGTAGAAGAGATTTCAGTGACTAAAAATATAGATGTATGTACATAAACAGCACAATGTTTACATTCTTATTGCTTTTCCAACGTATTCATTTTTCTCCAGGATTTATCTGTTTCTACTTGGTATCACCAGTAATATTACAGTCAGCACTGAAGTAAGCATTTTTATAATTGACTGGTTGAATTAGTTTTTAAAAAAGGATTAGTGTTAGGTTGCAATAAAACATATTCTGCCTTGTATGAGATGATTTAGATTTGCTTTGGTTAAGCAAAGACCTTGATATTGTGGTTAGAAGGCTCCTTGCAGCTCTACCCTAACACTAGCCTAAGTTTTCTAGGATAGATGGATTTGGAATTGGTGCAGTGTCCACCAAAGCCTTGAGATCCGAAGATCTTTCAGTACATGGAAAGGGGGTTTCAGGTTGTATGGCTTTGAGATTGTCCTCAGCACTTTTCAGAGCTATCTACTTTGGCAGGACCTTTAACAAGCAATCAGGAAAAGGCTCCACATTTGCTAGCTTCAGTGCACACTGCGTGATTCATTGAAGTTGCTGATCTGGAAGAACCTCAACAAGTATTTAGATTGCCACTTTAGACACAGAGAGCCAGGAATCCTGTGCCATTTGCCAAAGTCATCCAGCTTGGAAGCCTTTTGACCAATGCTGCAAAAGAAGATGAGAGATGCTTTGATCTGCACAACTTACCCAAGACTTCTCTCAGTTTTCTTTCATAGTCTTTATTTTTTTCTGGAGTTTAAAGGAATCCGTTTGAATCTCTGTTGTAGTGAAGCCACCACTGCAAAGTTTTGCACTAGAATGCATAAAGGGAAGGATAATTGTTTCTATACCTTAAATTCTACATCTTGAAGATGGAAAAAGCTCATCAATGTAAAAATGTTGGTATGTCTATGGAGACTCTCAGTCATCCAGGTCATGGTTGTTCCAAAGGTACTTTTTCAAGAGGCCACTGGATAGTTGGCTCTTGATTTTGATTTTGATTTTATCTTGAAAAAGTACCTTTGGGACAAAACTATCTGTAACTTTTGAAAATGACTGTATTTTTCCCATTGCAGTTTAACTCTCCCAAAGGTATTATGTCGAAGGGAAATTGACCCATGGAAATGACGATCTGTAATTTTAGTCTTAGAGCAGCTACTTTTCAGTTTCTCCTGTGCCATGAAGACATGACAATGCTGCCACTTCAACTTCTGTTAATTCACTTCATTTTCTCCTCACCTAGCATGGTGCTTTTTGATACTTTTGTAAGCATCCTCAGCCATAACCTTGCTGAACCAGCATATGAAGCCGATGTTGCTCAGTTGGAATATAAAGTGATGGCTAAAGAGCATGGCTTGACCATTCGAGTGAAAGGCTTTAACCACAAGCTACCTGTGAGTGATCCTTACTTCTTCATAATCTACTTCCATTCCAGTGACCGTAAAGATTAAAAAAAAGATCATCCCCAGGACAACTTATCTGAAATGAAAGAACTAAGACATGGAAGTTCAGGTAGTCCTCAACTTATGACCATTTGTTTTATGACTGTTTAGAGTTACAGTAGCCTAGAACAGGTGTTTTATGGCGTGACCCGTCAAAAGCGCGGAGGACAAAATCGCGCTCGACGAAAGCGCGCATGTGACGTCATCACAGCGCGACGAAAAAAATTAAAAATTGAAATAAAATTAAAATTAAAGCAAGCCGATTCACATAAAGGTAAGGGTTAGGTTAAGGGTTAGGGTTAGGGTTAGGTTAAGGGTTAGGGTCAGGTTTAGAGCGTTAGCGTTAGGTTTAGCGTTAGGTTAAGGGTTAGCGTTAGGTTTTTCGTTACGTTAACGGTTAGGTTTAGGGTTAGATTTAGGGTTAGGTTAAGGGTTAGGTTTAGGGTTAGGTTTAGGGTTAGGTTTGGGGGGGTTAGGGGAAGGTTTTAGCTTTATTTTTACATTTTTTGATCACAGCGCAATGTTTTCGTCGCGCTGTGATGACGTCAAATGCGCGCTTTCGTCGAGCACGATTTTGTCCTCCGCGATTTTGTGGTGGAACCGTTTTATGGCAACTGAAGTATTTCCAGCTACTGTAAAATGATCCTTGTCCTCCTCTTTGGTCACATGACTTAGATTTGGTGTACTTAGCAATCAGCTTGCCTTTACAACCAGTTGTAGCATTCTGTGAGCATGATTTGTGACATTTTTTTGCCCATTTTGTGGAAGAATATGTTTACTTAATGACCCTACCATTTGCTTAATGATGATGTGATTCTTTTAATGACCATCATGGAAAATGTCAAAAAACCTAGGCCTGATCAGATGGATTCCTCAATTTATCATTGTAACTATGGGCAACCAAATTTCCAATTTGAGTCACAAGTCAAGGACTACCTATTGCTACTATTTACCTAATCCTTGGTTAAAGACATCATAAATCAGTGCCGTAAGAAGGAGTACACAATGTTTCTCTATCTTGTTGCCTTTAAGATGGGTGGACTTCAACTCCCAGAATTCCACAGGCAGCATGGGGAATTGAACTCCACCCATCTTAAAGGCTCTGAGGTTGAGAAACATTGGTGAACACTGAATCAAATTTTGTTACCTTGGTTTGTTGTCTGGCTACAACTCTTTCTCCATCCTCTTATCTGAGATTGTCTAGTTGGAAATTGGGATGTTTGACTTCTCTAAATTCCGTGCATAGGAATCATATACTGCAATCCTCAAATGAGCTATAAAGAACCAGAAGAAAGAAAATATTCTTGAGATTTTATTCCTGATTCATGTAATGTTTACTGAACTATATAAATATCAACATTCCATTGTTTTTGTGTCTTTCTGCCATTATAGACCAAAACAAGACAATCATTTATTGTACCTCATCAGGCTCCAATGCTTACATGGGATAGAGGGAAGAATTTATAATGTCACCAGGAATGGCAGATGGAAATGTTTAGCTCAGTGATTGCATCTATTTAATAAATTAATGAGTTAATTTGAATGTTTACATTTTAAGGGTGGGTTGAATTATTTTATTCTTCACTTCAAGGAGCAGATTCGGATTTCTGAAAGTTTGTGAGGCCTATTAGAGGCTTGCTTAATTTTACAAAATGTGGCCTTACTAATATTTGAGGGTTGATATTATTTAACCTTCTCTCTTCCTCCTCTTTTAACTGAACATCAAAGATGCTGGATTTTAGATTCTTCACTATCCAGAATATATATTGATATGTTTGTGTTTTAGATCAAGAGTTGTGAGGTGCTTTTGTCTTTTATTTCATAAACTGCTGTTCTACTTGATCTTTGCTTTTCTTTCTAGTTGCTGTTTCAGTTGATAATCAATAATTTATCTGAACTGAGCATCACACCTTCAAACTTTCAGATAATAACAGAGCAGCTGAAAAGATCATATTTTAATTATCTCATCAAAACAGATACACTGGCCAAGTGAGTGTTTTTAAGTTTTAAGACTGTGTAGGAGCTTAATTATATAAATTCACTGCAAACAAAAACAAAACAAATAACAACAAAACTAGTTTCAGGCCTATGAGTTTAAAGAGGTGTGGTAGTGTTTGAATCAGGGGTGGGTTTCAGGCGGTTTGCGGCAGTCCCCGCAAACCGGTTGGTCGGCGAACCCGGAAGTAAGTAACTTCCGGGAACGCCGAAGGATCCACCCGCCCGCCCGCGTTTCTTACCCGGTTTTGATGAGCTCTGCGCTTCCACGCATGCGCAGAACGCATACAGCACCTGCACGATCCTCCAGGAGCAGCTGGAGCATTGCACAGGCGCTAGTACGCATGCGTGCACTGCACACGTGCACGAGGACGCCGCCGGCCCCGTTCTAACTGAACCGGTTGGAACGGGGCGAGAAACCCACCCCTGGTTTGAATCCATAGACCAGTGGTTCCCAAACTTGGCAACTTTAAGACTTGTGGAGTTCAACTCCCAGAATTCTCCAGCTAGCTCTTCTGGCTGGAGAACTCTGGGAGTTGAAGTCCACAAGTCTTAAAGTTGCCAAGTTTGGGAACCACTGCCATAGACAATATGTGCAATCTATAATTATCCCCATGCTAGAAGAAACATTTGGCCTTGAATTAATAAACAAATTAACAAACCAGAAGATGCACTTCGAAAATTAGAATCAAGATAACAAATCTGAACAATAACTGAACAAAAACTAGATTTCATTTTCTTGAATTAAAAGTATATTCCGGCAATTAGTTCTCAATGTATGACTTCTCATATACTTAATTGTTTGTCACATCAAGGCTGTCACCAATTGGTGATCTATTTTGGAAAGGTTCTGAACAACATTACCCAATGTGTTAGAGTAGAGAAATGTGAGTTCACATTATGCACCTTCTGCTATAGAGGTGCATTTTCTCTAGCATTGGAACCCTATAATCATGAAACACCCCTGCAGTAAAATATTTTGCTTGGTCCTCTTATGAGTAAGTGGATGTTCACATATAGACGTTCCACATATTTAGTGGTGGGACACTGGGAGAGGAGTGGGAACAATTTGCCCCAATACCTAATTAAATGACATATGAATGGAGTTAGATTATTATGATGCTTTCAGCATTAAAAAAAACCCTAAGAATCTAGGATCGATACATATTTACAGATACATCTTCATTTTGGAATTTTCAGAGACATACGACTAACAATATTGGAGCATGGCAGATGGTCATTAATAGAGAAATATCAAACTTTGGTCAATGGTATTTCTATAGCGTCTCTGACAAAATTTGTGGGTGCTTTCAAATCAAACCTGTGGATAGAAGGACTTGTCCAAGGAAACTTTACAAAAAATGTGAGTACAAAATCTACTTAGTTATGGGATGATGAAGGTCATCAGCTGGTAGCAAGAATTAGGACTCCCTTTTATACCCTTTTACAAACTATGTTCTACTAAACAAGGAGTGTCAAACTGGATCTCTTTGAGGACCAGATCAGCATTGTAGTTCTCCTCTGTGGGATGGTGGGGGGGAATGGGGGAGATGGGACAGATGCCTCCTGCACCACAGTAATGGCTAAAACGGGACATGGAGCCCTGTGATGCCCCCTTGAGACCTGTTTTTGGCCTCTCCAGCCTCCAGCAGCACTCTGCCAGCCAAAAATTGGCTGTGCAGAAGCCCTGTGAGGCCTCTGTGCAGCTCATTTTTGGCTGATAGTGCACTGTTGGAGGCCAGGGAGGCCAAAAACTGGCCACATGGGGGCCTCATGAGGTTGCCTCATGACCCATTTTTGGCCAACATAGGCACTGCAGGCCGGTGCTTTGATATTTCCAGGCTGGCACCACATGCCAGATTTAAGCACCCCATGGGCCAGATCTAGCCTGCAGGCCTTAAGTTTGACACCCTTGTACTAGATATTTATTAAATGATAACAATTTTTTAATAATAATAATAAACCCCATCTTTATTTATAACTTGTATTTTATTGTTTTATTTGACTTTATTATTGATCCTGGCAGGCTCAAGGTTGACTCAGTTTTCCATCCTCTCATGGTCGGTAAAATGAGAACCCAGATTGTTGGGGGCAATAGGCTGACTTTGTAAACTCCTCATAAAAGGCTGTAAAGCACTATGAAGTGGTATATACGGCCATTTTGGTGAAAGGCACGGGGTTTCGGGAGGCAAACAAATGCTGTATTCAGTGTATAAGACGTATCCAGATTTTCAGCCTCTTTTTTGAGGGAAAAAGGTCTGTTTTATACTCCGAAAAATACGGTAAGTCTAAATGCTATTGCTGTTTAATATGTTTTTATGTATTTATAGTTTTATTTTAATGTTGTAAGCTGCCCAGAGCCATGTTGTGGTGAGATGGGTGGCAAAAAAATTAATAAATAAATGAAAATAATGAAATCAATATATTATAAATTTTCCGATATAGCTTTATTAATCTAGCCTATAGTCTTGGGATTTCATTATCTTCATACAAAAACTGTTGAATATTGGGACAGAATCACTTTGCCTATTTTTTTTTCAAATTTATTACCTTTCACAATTTATTTCTTAGGAGTCAAAGGAGTTTATGAATTATATCTCTGGGTAAGTATTGCAGTTTGATTCTCCCTACTGAATAAAAGACACAGCTTTTCTTTTCTTTTTGCTAGAACTGCATGGTAGTTGGTATTATTTTCACAACACTTAGCCATAATTTGCATTGGAAACCTAATTCTTTATAGTTGCCAGCCCTTTTAGTATACATTTAGTAGAGTTGTGTAGTATTATTGATGTATTAGGCTTGTATGCATTTGTTTAAGAACACCTACATTACTATAGCGCTTGTTTAAATATCTATATTTATTTTAAAAATTGTTTTCTATCAGTGATCTTAATTAGCAAAAAAAGCTTTGAAATTCCAGTGTTTTTTCATACTATAAATATTATTATGTATTGTTTGATGTCACCTTGTATTAATTTAGACCAACTGGCCAGTTTAAAATTCCAGCATAATTTTCATATTAATTGTAAAGCCATCTACTGTTTCCATCAGATGTGGGTTGCCAATTTCTTTACTACTGGTTTGGGTGCGCTCCTGTGTGTGCTTGCACATGCACCACTTCTGCACATGCATAGAAGTGTCTGGGCGGGTGGGTGGAGCCTCCCGCCACCGCGACTACCGGTTCGGCTGATCCGGGCCAAACTGGCAGCAACCCACCTTTGGTTTCCATGAGCTTATACTATACACCAGCAAAGTAAATTCCGTATCACCATAGCAGGGAGCTTTGCTCCCTGGGTGGTATAAGCCTCAATCAAATCCTGCACTACATTTATTATACAGAAGAGATGGTGCAGTCATCCCATTCTAATATTTGGAAGCAAGGATATTTCATTGCGTAGAACTTCAAAGGACATTGTGGATTTTTTTTTTACATAAACATACCTTCGACTATGGCCTTTGTCAGATGACATAGTAATGCAATTGTAGGGCAGGATCATTTGAAGACTGATATGGGCTAAGAGACAGAACCCAACAGAGCAGATGGAGAAAAACTGGTCTTTTCTGCCAATGTAGCTGAAATCTTAGGTTGTATACAGGAAACCCCCAAGCACCATCTCAGTCCATAAGAGTGACAGCAGGTCAAAAGCCAGACTACTGAAAGATGGAGAAGCATGAGACTGTAGGAAAGTTCAGTCTTTCTTCCTTGGGAATGGAAACTTGGGTGTTTTTAGAACTGCTGCTGAATAAACCAGATTTCTGAGATTCTAAATAAGAGTGGCAGATTGAATGCTATAGCTTGCCTTTAGAAAATGATCCACTGCTAGAAATACTATGTATATTAGGAATTCTCCTCTGTTAGAACTTTTCCCTGTATCTACAACTACTTGGAGTCAAAGAGGATTGTATTTTTCTGCTGCTTTGACTGAGTTTTGGGCCTACAATGCATCTGACTTCTGCCTCATTCCTTAGTTGCATTTTCAAAGGAAAGCTGAGCAAGTTTTCTTTACCTACCAATGTGCTGATTCTTTGGCAGGAAAAAGATGCTTTCAAAGTGCTACAATCTCCTATACCGATAAAGGGAAATATTTGTAGATGAAGGTTGAAGTGTCCTTTGTGCTCTCTGAGCTTGGTTGTTTTCTTGCAAACGTTTCATTGCCCAAACTAGGTAACTAGTGCATTGATGATTAATCTAGTTTGGGTAATGAAACATCTGCAAGAAAACCAACTAAGCTCAGAGAATACCAAGGTCCCTTCATCTTCTTGATGCTGCTGTGATTATTCACCTGCCAATGAAAAAAAATGAGATATCAAAAATCGTAATCAGGGACTTGGACTGCTGTTTTTAGGGAGATTTTAGTATGTGTCCTGTTTCTCCAAAAATAAGATCCCCCAGATAATAAGCCCAATCGGACTTTTGAGCACATGGGCTAAAATAAGCCCTTCCCAAAAATATTGCAACACAGCAGCAGCCATGAGGTGACCATACTCACTGCCTCCTGCACCTCAAAAATAATCACCCCCCTCCCCCCCAAAAATAAGGCAAAGTGTTTATTTCGGGGGTCAAAAGAAAATAAGACCCTGTCTTATTTTCGGGAAAACATGGTAGAATAATTTTTCCATGAGCTGCTTTATTATTTATTTATTTGGTCTCCTTCCTTCTCCAGAAAATTGCAGTTCCATCCTTTAATACACCCATGTCCCATTCAGTTTCGAGTGATGGAGTTGCCTAATAGTCACATCCTATGTAAAGTGAAATCTCTTCACGTTGGGGATGCAAACACTGATGTCACAGTCTATTACCAGGTGAATTTTACCTCAGGATTTGAAATAGATGTTAAAGTGTTTAATAATTTATATCAAGTTATTGCACTTGTTAAGCTATTTTATCATGTGACAATTTTTTAAAATGACACTTGTACCTTTTTATGTTTTGTCTTTTAGTCATAAATTAAAATGGTTGCATCATATGAAAATAATAAGTTTATATAATAATTTATCCTATGATTCTACTCTATGATTGAGTTTTTAAGGAGAAACTTTTTAACATAATAGTCACCTTTTACTTATTCCATATACCTATCCCACATTTCTTAGTCTATTACTGGAATAATTTACAACTGGAAACTCCTTATAGATTTACATGAGGCAGAAAAAATGCACTTTATAATTTGTGGGTTTGATTATTTTAAAAATAATAATCAAACCCACAAATTATAGTACAAAAAATGATTTTGTTTGCAATCGTAAAATAAGAGATCATTTTGTAATTGTGCTTATGTTTGCTGCAAAGGAAATTGGAAGTGTCTTTTTTCTATTTCTTTTCAAGCATAAAATGGCATTATTAAGGAAAGGGTAGAAAATAAGCTTTTTGAATGAGTGATTATCAAATAGAGCAAGAAGGGGTTATCAGAAAAAAGAGCTCCCAAAACAGGGGTGGGTTCCTGCCAGTTCTAACCTCTTCTATAGAAGAGGTTCCACAAATCTACAGTGCCGTTTAGAACCGGTTCCAGCTCCCTCCCCCCGCCCGTCCGCACATCATCAAGATGAAGAGTGACAGGAGTAATTCTGGGAGTTGAAGTCCACAAGTCTTAAAGCTGTCAAGTTTGAACACCCCTGGGGTTTTTTTTCTAAAGGGTTAGGGGTGCAAGGGTCTTGTAACTTGACAGCTTTAAGACTTGTGTGCTTCAAATGCCAGAGTTTCTGAGCCAACATTTTGGTTGCTAAGCAAGAGCGTTGTTAAGTGAGTTTCATCACATTCTACAAGTTGGCCATGCCCATTCAGTCACATGGCTGGCAAGCCATTCCCACAAAGCAAGCCGCACCTACGGAAGAGTTTCTAAAAGATTTTGAAACCCACCACTGCCCCAAAACCATAATGGTGATAGAAATCAGTAGTAATAGATTGGCATATTTTTTGCACTATTATGATGCACCTGACCATAAGATGCACCTAGATTTAGAGAAGGAAAATAAGAACAAAAACATCAGGTGGAGCCTGAGAGGACCACAGATAGGTGTCCTCTCATGTGCCAGCTCTGCCTATTGACTCCTGCACTGTGGAAAAGAGACAGAAGAGGCAGGCAATGACAAAGACAGAAAAGATGGGGTTCAGCACTGTTAAAGGACCTCACTACCGCAGCCCGGCTGCTATTCACCAAAGGAACGGCACCAACGCACAGACATTTCTACTTACTTTTTTTTAGGAGGGAGTGCATCTTATGGAGTGAAAAATAAGGTTGATAGATAATCAGAAGTAATCAAGACTTCATATCTTTTTTTTACATGTATTATCTGCAAAAAAAAATGTGTCTTTGGTCCAACATTTATGGCCACCAATGTGACTTTCTCAACCTGCCTGTTGGATATCTCTTGACATCACTCTTGTCAAACACTGCCAGTGTTTTTCTCCCAAACCCTTCCTTCAAATGGGCAATTTGAGCACTGCAGGGAAAAAATAGTAATAGTTTAACCAAGTTGATTGTAGGCTTTGGTGATTCAGAGGTCTGAGTTCTTTAGCAAAATGTAGAGCAAGAACAAATTAAAACCATTCTTATGGTACACTTTCATTTTGAAAGATATACCATATACCTAGACAAATAATTAATCCACTATTATCTATTTTTTTAGACCGGAGCTAAGAAATTAAAAGACTATACACTCACAGAACTGCTTGTGGTGAGTTCTAGTGCTGTAACTTTAAAAACTATTGCCCAAGTTTGTTCTTTCTGCTTCCTCTTCACCAGTGCTGAAATTCATTTTTTTTTACTACTGGTTCTGTGGGCATGGCTTGGTGGGTGTGTCAGGGGAAGGATACTGCAAAATCCCCATTCCCTTCCCACTCCTGGGGAAAGGATATTGCAAAATCCCCATTCCCTCTCCACTTCTGGGGAAAGGAAATTGTAAAATCTCCATTCCCTCCCCACTCTGGGGCCAGCCAGAGGTGGTATTTGCCAGTTCTCTGAACTACTCAAAATTTCTGTTACTGGTTCTCCAGAACCTGCTGAATTTCATCCCTGCTCTTCACTCTCTGTCCTGGTGTGCTTAATTTTTTTTTTGAATTTTTTATTTTAATTGAACAAAAAAAAAATCATCCTTCATTACATCTTGCAGAAAGCGTGTCGATTGGTTACAAATAACTTTCGTGCATTTCTTTCACTGTCATTACTTATAGTTCGTATTAGATTACACACTTTAAGTCAAAAATCTTTGTATATCTTACTATCAATGTACCACAATTCTTATTTGACTACAGTTATTTGAACATGCTTTTACCTCAAATCATTCATACTTAAAGACACAACCACATAATGGCATTCGTTAGTTATTTCAAAAAATCCTCCAATAACATTACACCTTTATAACATCTTTTAAGTAAATGTCAATAAATAAGATTTCTACGTCTGTCCCCCCCCCTTTTTTTTTTCCAACTCACTGACTAAAATTTATATCTAAGTTACTTTGGCCAATACTATAGCATGTATATATTGTTAAACAATGAACATTAACATTTCTTTGTTGTTATTATAATTGGCTAAAAATCATTTACTATTTATGCCCCATCTCCTCTCATTAGGGCCCCATTAATAAATTCATCTATTATCTTTATCTTCTATATCTTCATTCTCCCTTTAATTTTGGGGGCTCCAACCCCATCATCTTTTGCTGTGACGAAGACTAGTCTTTCTAGCTTCTTCTCAATTCTCCCATATCCTTCCAATAGATTTTGAATTCCAGCCAAGATATTTTGGAATTTTATGGTTTCCTCATCTAAGTATTGACCCATGTTTCCAAAACAGAAGAGAGAGAGAAAAAAGAAAAAACAACTAATAATGACTGCCAGTCTAGTCTTCCAGGCCTCTCTTAGCTTTTATTTTAAGTTGACTTAAACACAAGTTCTTTTATGTTCTTCAAAGGGGAAGGGTTCTGTTCCCTCCCTCCCTCCCTCCCTCCCTCCCTTTCTTTCTTTCTTTCTTTCTTTCTTTCTTTCTTCCTTCCTTCCTGCCCTTGGTTTTTTATCAGTTTCTGTAAACAAGTTGCAAACCCTTCAGCTGCAAAGTTAGTGAAGTCAAATAAAGAAATAGATACATTGTTTCAAAAAAACTCCCGACTGGCAGCTAATTTTAACCTTCTGTAGGAAACAAAGTTCTTTAGATTGCTTTTAGTGTGATTTAATAACAAGTAGTAGGAAGAATTGTTAAAATAAAAAGGAAGGTTTTAATCCAGAAGTCAAAAAATAAAACAACAAGAAGCAGAAGAAAAAAGATCAATCCGTTCACTTTAAGAGGAGAAATGAGAAACCTTGCAAGCACTTCAATCCACAAAGAATAGTTACAAAGAAAAAAAAGCTTTCCAAAGCAATCCAATTAGGGTTAATTTCGCCGCTCAATTCTTTTGCTTAAGGATCTAATTTGGTTTTAAAGAAAAATTTCTTTGGGCAGTCTTTTGCAAAATGGAAAAAATACATCACCAGATGGACTCACTTTCTCTTTTCACTTCCTTCCTTCTGGAACGTCCCGACTTCATCAGCCTAGGGGCTGCCTGTTCACCGTGGGCTTGAAGCACTTCCCTTGGGTCTATCAGGGATTTTGCGATATCCCTGAGATCAGCATGGCTTTGTCTTCCTGATCACCATCTCTACGGGACGGTTTAGGTCTCAATGGACTCCCCAGCAGCAAAAGTGTCAACGGCGGTCTCAGAGTATCGAGACCGCACATTGTAACATTGCGACATGGCTCCTCATACTCCCCCTGGTGTGCTTAATTTTTAATTCATAGGCTGAAGAACTATTGTATTTTTTCAACTGATTTGTAAGCTCTTTCACCACTTCTTTGTTATTAAAAAGTGTACTTCTCCTCATCCCCACCCTTATAGCTCTAATTCAAAACATTAGAGAAGCAAATCTGTCAATCTATGGAGAAATAGGAGTTCAGGAGTTTGATAGCATTTGTTTCTACTAGCAAATTTTGAACAACATACCGTGAGCTGAAATTCACTTCATCAAATGAAGCAGAAGCTTATCCCTTTTAATAAAAATGTGTTACTTAGCAAAAGTGCTATCAGATTCTTCATTTAATTCTAGATACATTTCAGAAGAAAGTCACAATTGTAAAGCTTTTAACATCTTATCCTCTTTATAAGGACAAAAGATAGAATCATACAGCGGCATGTATAATTTTATAAATGTATGAGTTAAGCAAACTACATTATTTAACTTCTAAATCTCTGGAATTTCAGATGCACATGGAGGAGCCATGCTTTGATTTCCTGAGGACCAAGAATACACTGGGGTGAGTTCTCCACTTCTAGTCCTGTGGAAGTATCTGATCAAAGATTATAGTTTTTATAGTTTTTATGTCTATAGGATTGGTTCCTCTCTCTTGCTTCCTGTATCTTTCTATTTAAATATAAACGAACAGAACAGCCTTTTATATTAAATGTGATGTATTTCTGTAAAGATTTGCAAGTTTTTCCACTCTCCAGATAATACCTTTGGAGGCAAAAAAAATTATCAAGATCTAGCATTAGTATATAATTGACAGAAATTTAAAAAATGTTTTAAAACATGGACAAAAGGTAAAGGTTCCCCTCACACATACAGTATGTGCTAGTCGTTCCCAACTCTATGGGGCGGTGCTCATCTCTGTTTCAAAATCAAAGAGCCATCGCTGTCGGAAAACGTCTCCATGGTCATGTGGCCAGCATGACCAAGATGCATGGAATGCTGTTACCTTCCCACCAAAAGTGGTTCTTATTTTTCTTCTTGCATTTTTACCTGCTTTCGAACTGCTAGATTGGCAGAAGCTGGGACAAGTAACGGGAGCTCACTCCATTACTCGGCTCTATGGATTCGAACTGCCAAACTGCCGACCTTTCTGATTGACAAGTTCAGTGTCTTAGCAACTGAGCCACCATGTTCCTTTATAGATGGACAAACCTCAAGCCAATGTAGACATTTCAATAGCTACTTGAAACCAACAGACTTTTGTCTCTGGTATTCTTTCTGGGAGAGAGGGAGGGAAGGAAGGAAGGAAAACTTTTTTTATAAGAATAGTGGGAAACCCCCAAAATAATAGTTATTAATTAGGAAACAATGTGAAAAACCTAATTATTCCCTTCCTAAACTGTAATCTATCCATGTTTAACTTAAAAGTACCTGTTCATCTGAAATAACTGCTTTTAAACATCAAACAAGTCTATAAGATCATTGTTCCTTCAATCTTGTCAGTTTGAAGCCTTGTTGGCTGTGAAATTCTGGAAGCTGAAGTCCACACATCCTAAAGCTACCAAGATTGAAAACACTGCTATAGAGTATTTCCCTACTCCCGCTTTTGAAAAGGCAGATTTTTAAAAATGCCATAATTTTGGCTTTGGGCATTCCACCATCCCTTCTGTGAATTAGGTCTTTAAATGAATAAGTTTACCATCCTGGATATTAGCCCAGAAGACGAAATACCTAACAAAATGTCTTCTAATCTGGTACCTTTTAGATGTTTGATGTTGCAGCCTCAATGGGGATGATCTAACATTGGAGAAAGAATCCAGGGACAGCTGGGCTTAACCCTACTGATGGAGTGGACCATCCCTGTCTTTTCCCTCTCCCTTGAAGTCTAGGAGATAGAAAGCCTTTGTTTAAATCTCTGGTTCAAAGCTGTAACTCTAGCAAATCACTGACTGTTGGCTTCCATGAAGTTTCAATAAGCATATGGAAGAATGAGTTTAATAGGAAAATGAATGTATATTAATACACCCTAATTAATAGTCTGCATAAAATGACTTTTGATTCTGAATATTGTTCTTTTCATTTGCTTTAGTTACCATGTCTACCCTGCTACAAGAAATACTTCTGGGATCCTGGGTTTTTCTGTTACCGTAACAACACAGGCAACCAAATATAAGTAAGTCTCTCTTTTTCTCATACCAAGTAAATGTCATATTATTGTTTCCATCCTACAACACTATGAGTTCTGGAAGTCTTAATAGCTAATCATTCTTGAAAAACTCTGAGATGTTTAAAACTGCTAATTCTCCATTACAAATGTTTCTGCTACTTTCTTTTAAAACTGAGAGGTTTAATGTATTTGCTGAGATATATTTCCAAAACAAGCCTACCTATTTAATTGTCTGACCTATAAGAGACAGGAATGCCTATCAAATTTATGGCTCAGATTCAGGTACATTAAAACGAAAGTTACCGATTCATAGCAGCTACTAAATTAAACTCCACAACATACCTTCACTGAATTTTAGCTGGATTAGGATTTTTTCTAAAAATGAAAATTGACTTTAGCTTAACATAGGACATGAAGTCCTATGCTTCATAAATTACTTTTGAATACACATGTCAGCCTTAATTTTTTTTACATCATCAATTTAGAAGATCTGAGGGTAGCATATTTCTATGTTATCTACACAAAGACCAAGCATATTGCATAGAACTTGAATTTGAATTAGGGAGATGGCAAATCTTTCAGAGAAAATTCACCACTTTTACCACTCTCTTTTTTAAATAAAGAAGGATCTTTATATATGCATAATTGTGTAATGTGCATACACACAGAAACACACACAGAGAGGTGTCCATTTAAGGACAACCCAAGGTTTTTAAAAATAAATGCTTCATGAAAGAGAGTTGAACATTCGCCAGAAAAAGAAAGACAAATATATGAGTCTTGTTTAGAAATGTGCTAAACTGCAGCCTTAGACACGCAGCTTTTCAATATGCTAATTGGATTATATTAAGAACATAAGAGTTGCCAAGGACTTAAAACTTGTCAAGAAGAGATAGGCAAATAATTATTGGTCTCTCGGCTGGATATTATTTTCTAAAAGTAAACTATTTTTTCCCTATTTTTAGTCTTGATACATAATGTAGCAACACAAAAGGGAAAACAAGAATACAAGTAGTCTCAGAATAATTCATTTATAGTGACTGTTCAAAATTACTATGGCATTGACAAAAGTGATTTATGACAATTTTTCACATTTAAGACTGTTACAGCATCCCCGGGGTCACGTAATCAAAATTCAGCCGCTTGGCAACAGGTTTATAGTTATGATGGTTGCAGTGCCCAGGAATCATGTGATCTGACAACAAAGTCAATGGGGAAGCCAGAATTACTTCACAACTGTGATACTAACTTAACAACTGCAGTGATTCACAACAAGTATGGCAAGGAAGGTCATTAAGATAGGAGAAAATGCACTTAACAAATGTCTCACTTTGCATAAATTTTGGGCTCAGTTGTGGTCTAAGTCGAGGAGTATGTATGTATGTATGTATGTATGTATGTGTATATATATGTATGTGTGTGTCTGTTTGTGTGTGTGTGTGTGTGTATTCGTTCGATTCCCAGTAAGGGTTTGATGAGAGCTGAATAGCTTGAAATAGATCTATACTAGTCTCCCTTTATTTATTTATCAGCACAAATGCAACATATATATATATACATACATACATACATACATACATACATACATACATACATACATACATACATACATACATACATACATACATATATATATATATATATATATATATATATAAATATAAACACATTGGACCTTTCTGGCTTTGCCATTTCCATATATGTTTTAACATAACAACAAATACAGTTTCTATTTATCATACATAGCTACTTTGATCTTATAAACATATCCCTTGTCCACCTTTGTATATTTGTTTATGTTTTATCCAGTTCCAATTTTGCAAATCCTCAGTATATTCTGTTCTGACTCATTTTCCTCCTTTCCAACCATTGATACATTTTGTTCCAAATTTCATAATATTCTACCTCTATTTAGATGTGGGGGGGGGAGATGGGTAACCAGTTTAGTAGAGATGGTCACATTCCCTGCCCTCTCAACAGATGGATGGAATTATTTCACTGGGAAAAATTGCTGAAACCTACTGTAATTTTAATTTGACTCTGATGAGTATCTGATGCCCATCATGGCTTACCTCCTTTAATACAATTGGACCACCTAAATACAAATCAATCTATTGCTTGGGTTCCGTTTTTTTCCAGGTTCACTACTGTGTAAGTTTATTGGTTAATGCTGGGGGGGGGGGATCTTGCTTTTAGCATCTCCTGACTTTATACTTTATACTTTACATAAATGACTTTACTTTATATTTTATGTATACTTTACATAAATGACCTTTGCTATCATATTATAAGCAACCGTGTTCTCTTTGCTGATAATGTAAAATTATTCAACACCACCAACAATGCTGCTACCCTACAAAAAGACTTTGACTATGTGTCAGAATGGTGAAACAATTGGCAACTCCAAATCTCAACCAACAAATGCTCTGTCTTATACATTGGCAGGAAAAATCAGAACACAAAATACTAGCTGGGTGGATATGACCTCGTAGATGAGCCCCACTCTGTCAAGGACCTTGGAGTACTCATCTCAAATGATCTAAGTGCCAGAGCTCACTGTAACAGCATTGCCAAAAAGGCATTAAGAGTTGTTAACCTAATCTTGCATAACTTCTTCTCTGGTAATATTGAACTGCAAACTAGGGCATACAAAACTTGCTAGTTCAATTCTTGAATATAGCTCATCTGCCTGGAACCTGCACTGCACATGAGACACAAATACAATTGAACAAGTCCAGAGATATTTCATGAGAAGAGTGCTCGCAACAAAATACCTTATGCCACCAGACTTGAAATTTTTGGTCTTAGACAGTTTAGAACTTCACCGTCTTCAATCTGACCTAAGTGTAGTACATATAATTATCTGCTACAATGTCCTACCTGTCAATGAATACTTCAGCTTCAACCACAACAACACACGAGCTCACAATAGATACAAACTTATGGTAAACTGCTCCAAACTTGATTGCCAAAAATACAACTTCAGGAACAGAGTTGTCAATGCCTGGAATTTACTACCTGGCTCTGTGGTTTCTATCCCAAACCCCCAAAACTTTAGCCTTAGACTATCTGCTGTCAACCTCACTCCATTCCTCTGGTCTTTAAGGGGCATGCATAAGCGCACCAGCGCACCAACCATCTCTGTCCTAGTATTCCCTTGTATTCGTATTCATTTCATGTATTCATAATCATGTCTATACTTATATCTGTTATCTAATTCACGCTTGACAAAATAAATGAATAAATAAATAAATAAAATACTTGCTAGCAGTCAACAGAACTTTGATCCGCTCTGGGTTACACGAAAGTGTTCAGCCTGCACTAAAATCCATAACTGAACCTAGGCAAGATTAAATACTATATAGGTAGCATTAAAAATATTGAAGATCATATTATCTCTTTTAAATGTTTTTAGCTCTGAATATGTTGACAAAAAAATAGAAGAATTCTTCGCCCACTTTGAGGAAAGACTCCGGAATTTGTCTGAAGAAGAATTTCTTGCTCAGGTACAGATTATATAAATGTATGATTTAGAATATAGAAAGGTAACCTTATGATCGTCAGATACTTGTAGTTCAAATCTCATTAGTCTTAGGTTTACTTAATAGCAAGGGATTGTAGAAACCCTAATCCAAAACATCTGGAGGACATTAAGATACCTTTTAATGGCATGTTATTTTCAAGGAATTTGTAGGAGTCACCCTGGGTTGTCATAAGAGCGCTCTAATCTGCACCAATTAATGACTTAAATTTAATTCCGAGCAGATCTTGTTCAATAGATATTGGTTGAGTTTCTTATTCTGATATTGACACGATGTCCTAGAGAGGACTAATGACAATGGGGCTACTCTAGGAACATCCACTCCTGTCTGCTTAGCTGTCTTGCCCCTGCCCTGAGTGGCAATTGAGAGAGAAGAATATACATATTTTGGTTTTAGTTTCTCTAGGTTGCTCAGAGTCATTTTTGAAGCTGGGCAATCTAGCAATTGGCTAAATAAATATTTGCTTTTGTAAACTGTAAGGAGAGCTGGCTGGAGAATTCTGGGAGTTGAAGTCCACAAGTCTTAAAGTTGCCAAGTTTGGGAACCACTGCTGTAAGGAATCATATATTTCACAGGTATCTGCTCTAATCAAGCTTAAGCGCACAGATGACTCCCATCTTGGAGAAGAAGTCGACAGAAACTGGAATGAAGTGATTACTCAACAATATGTCTTTGACAGGCTTGCCCGAGAGGTAATAAATGGAAAGCATTACTAGTTTCATTCTTTCGAAATTTGTAAAGCTTTAAGTAGGCAAATATGCATGCGTACTTTCACACACACTTTTTATAATTAAACCATAAAGGCAATCTGGTTCATAAATGAGCAGAAATGGAAAACTGAGACATTTTGTTTTGCTGGCCTGAAGGGACAGAGTTGGAATTTAAGTGGTTCCCGACAAATGGTGAAAGCATGGTAAAATGGAAAGATAGGAGATCTAGGCTTCTTAAAATCATGTTCTGAGAGAAAAATAAATACACAACTCATCATAAGTGTCAACGAACAGCTTGTTTTCCACATGAATATTATCTCGTTGTAGGTCATGTGTGAGACAGCAGCAACTGAAGCCTTCAAAATCTCAAAAAGTGGTTAATGGGGGGAAAAAAGTCTTAAATGCAGCCTTCACTGCTGTATCTTTTTTTTTAGTCAGGGATTAGTGAAAATAAACATCGAGTCTGCCTTTTTACTCTTAACTCAGAAGAGTGTCTTCTGATCCATTATGCTTCTAATCCTCACATGTTTCTTTTTTTCCTCTTTTTGTTATATGTCAAAACTATGCATTTGTGAGAGCCAATTCTCAGTCTCCAGGGTATTGCAAAGATATAATTGTTGCAGAGCAGGGATTTCAAAAGACAATTCCTGTACCAGGAAATTGTGTCTGTAGTATATTTTGATTATTCAAATTATAGGTTTTCACTTGGAAGTGTCCCCTTAATGGTCATGCTTAGGATTTCAACTCCAAGGTGAGGCATAACATGCAATAAAGAAGAGATTTATTGTAGTATTCAAAATGTGACAAAATAGAACAATAGCAGATTTGGGTTCTGATAAAAAGTTATTAAGTAACTTGAGCTTCCATCCTTCCCTCTGCTATGAAATTACAGACAAAAAAACATGACATTCTTAGGCATTTGCCGCTCGGGATCTGACTGGTCCAAGCTTTTTAACTTCACTAGACAGACATGATACTGTTTTGGACATCTTTCCTCCTTAACAGCAAGCAAAGCTTTATGAGCCTTGGACCATTTTTCAGTCCAAGGGAGACTGTGAGCTTCTTTTAAAGAAAGAAAGAAAGAAAGAAAGAAAGAAAGAAAGAAAGAAAGAAAGAAAGAAAGAAAGAAAGAAAGAAAGAAAGAAAGGAGGGAGGGAGGGAGGGAGGGAGGGGTGGGGAGGAAAGAGAGAGAGAAAGAGGGTGTGAGGGAGGGAGGGAAGAAAGAGAGAGAGGGGGAGGGAGAGCGGGAGGGAGGGAGGTTGGTCAAGTCTAATGAAGAGAAGGACTAGGGGTGACATGATACTAATATTCCAATATTTGAGAGGCTTTCACAAAGAAGAACGGGGTCAACTTATTCTCCAAAGTGCCTGAGGATAAGACAAAATGTAACAGGAAAATTATCAAAGAGAGGGCCAACTTAGAATTAAGGAGAAATTTTATGACAGTAAGAACAATTAATCAATGGAACAACTTGCCAAGTTGTGGGTGCTCAACACTGGAGGTTTTTAAGAAGAGATTCGGCAGCCATTTGGCCAGAATGGTACAGGGTGTTCTGCAAGAGGAGGAGGGGGGAGGGGCAGGGGAGGGGGAGGAGGAGGAGGAGGAAGGGGAGGAGGAGAAGGAGGAAACAACTTCATTGGAAACCTATGCTAAAGAAAGTCTTGTAAGGTTGGCCTCTCAAATTTAGTACAGAGCATATATGCATGGTTAGTTGTTCTAGTTAGAACAAACTAATGGGACTGGGGTGCCAAGAGTGTTTCCTTTTTCAAATATTCCAGTGTGAAAATCTCACTGCTGAGGGCTTCCTGCTTTCATTTTTTTCCTGTAAAACAGTTTAAAATGACCATCTTCTGGACTTTTGTGTGAAGCATGCTTTTAGTTCTTATAAAATAACAACATTGAGTCAAAGTGGTTATACTGTAAAACTTGCAAATCTTTACTGGATGATTCTAAGGAATTCTGTTCTCTGTGGCTTTATAGATTGTAGCACTGAAAAGCCTTACTAGATCCCAGTTGATCGACTGGTTCCTACATTTCAGGAGGAAGCATAGGAGAGTGCTGAGCGTCCATGTAAGTATTCCCAAAAACACTTACACGCACTGAGGGAGAAGCAGAAAGAGAAATTTATTTTATTTATTTATTTTGATTTGTCAACCGTTTACAAGATAATAGATATAAGAATAAACATGAGTATGAATGAAATGGGTACGAATAAATGGGGACACTAGGACAGGGTTGGTAGGCACAATGGTGTCCTTATGCACGCCCCTTACAGACCTCTTAGGAATGGGGTGAGGTCAATAGTAGACAGTGTAAGGTTAAAGTTATGGGGATTTGAAGATGCAACAACAGTCAGGTAGTGCATTCCAAGCATTGATCACTCTGTTGCTTAAATCGTATTTTCTGCAATCAAGTTTGGAGCAGTTTACATTGAGTTTGTAACTGTTGTGTGCTCTTGTATTATTGCGGTTGAAACATAAGTAGTCATTGACTGGTAGGAAGTTGTAGTGGATAATTTTTTGTACTACTCTTAAGTCCAACCGTAGGTGGCGTAGTTCTAAGTCGTCCAGATCTATATCTATATCTGTATCTGTATCTGTATCTGCATCTGTATCTGTATCTGTCTTTCTATCTATCTATCTCTATCTCTCTCTCTATCTCTCTCTCTCTCTCTCTCTCTCTCTCTCTATCTATCTATCTATCTCTATCTATCTCTATCTCTATCTCTATCTCTATCTCTATCTCTATCTCTATCTCTATCTCTATCTCTATCTCTATCTCTATCTATATCTATATCTATATCTATCTATATCTATCTATATCTATCTATATCTATCTATATCTATATCTATATCTATATCTATATCTATATCTATATCTATATCTATATCTATATCTATATCTATATCTATATCTATATCTATATCTATATCTATATCTAATCTATATCTATATCTATATCTATATCTATATCTATATCTATATCTATCTATATCTATATCTATATCTATATCTATATCTATATCTATATCTATATCTATATCTATATCTATATCTATATCTATATCTATCTATCTATATCTATATCTATATCTATATCTATACCTATACCTATACCTATACCTATACCTATACCTATACCTATACCTATACCTATACCTATACCTATACCTATACCTATACCTATACCTATACCTATACCTATACCTATACCTATACCTATACCTATACCTACCTACCTACCTACCTACCTACCTACCTATCTCTATCTCTATCTCTATCTCTATCTCTATCTCTATCTATCTATCTATCTATCTATCTTTCTATATCTATATCTATATCTATATCTATATCTATATCTATATCTATATCTATATCTATATCTATATCTATATCTATATCTATATCTATATCTATATCTATATCTATATCTATATCTATATCTATATCTATCTGTCTGTCTGTCTGTCTGTCTGTCTATCTATATATATATATCCTTTGCTAGAAAATTATGGAAGTCAAGATTAAAATAAAAAAAATCATTGTGATTGCTGGACAACAGACTCTGCTTACATTTCTTTATTCCGGATGTTTGCTGATCTTAAATAACCATTTGATTTTTGAACTTTCAGGTGATAGGCTATGGTAAACAAGAAGGAGATGTGAATGTTAAACCTATTTCCATTGTCCAAGAATCTATGTTTAGCAGAGAACCGCAACTGACCTTTTTGCCTTCTTCTCCTCTGTTGAATATCCCCGCTATACTGGACATTAGATCTTTCATCTCAACTCTCAACATTCTTCCTTACCATAAGATATTAAAGTAATCCACATGATACTAAAATAGCTTCATAAAATAATTTTCATTCTCTAGCTTGCTGGTGTCATGTTTTCATAGTCTGTTACCCACAAGTAATTTTGCAGACAATCTTGTTTGAGGAACTGAGGAAAACATAGGACAGAAAAATTCCATGTAATTTTTTTTCATCATATCCTCAGTCTCTGTTTTCTTCCCATTTTCCTCTGGGGTTTTTTTCTGCTTCTTTTATATTTGCACTTGCATTTCATTTTTCCCCCCTTCAGGGCTAAGTAGTTAGTACAAGTTATTGTTGCTTATGTCCTTAAATGCTGTAGTGAAATAAGGAGTCCTTGGTGGTCTCTGAGCTTGATTGCAACCGAACCGGTTGGAACGGGGCGAGAAACCCACCCCTGATATATAGGTATGTATGCATGTATGCATGTACGTAGGGTATGTGTATATGTATATCAATAGCAATAGCACTTAGACTTATGGTATATACCGCTTCATAGCACTTTTACAGCCCTCTTTAAGCTTCTACTTCTACTTCTAAAATAGAATGCCATGGAGTAGAAGTACTCCCAGGAAAGCAAATGGTCAATAATCATATCAGTGATGAAGATGGTGATCTAATTAGCTTTATTATCTAAGAAAACTTTAACCAACTTTCATCTAATGACGCAGGTCTATTTGGGAACTAGTGGATATATTGCAACTCTAACTCTGGTTGATAACTCTGGAAGGTGAAGTTCTAACATATTTAAGCAACTCAGGTTCAGAAAAGTTTATTTGGCATTATATCCATCTGATATCTATGTTTACCATAGGACAATCTGTGGGACAGATTGGATGGATTAGCTATAAATTCCTGACAAAAATACCTCTTGGTCCTGTCCAAGTTATTATGATGTGAAAAGCAGTTTTAAAAAGTGGCATAATTGTTTTTACCAAACTACAAAAGCAGTTTTGTTGAGACTTAAGATGATGTAGCAGATAGCACATTGGGTTCAAATTCCCCCTCTGCTATGAAGCACACAGGGTGGCCTTAAATCAATCATAGTTCTTACCCTAATTTACTTGATAGGGTTGTTGTGAAGATAACCTTACACACAAGACTTTGAAATCCTCAGCCGAAGAACAGGAATGGAATGTGATAAATACAGAATAAATTAATTTGCTAAACCACATAGGTTCAGCTGAGATTGCTAGTCGTTGTCCTTATGGAAAGTTTACTTAATATCCTGCCTTTAGAAAAAGAAGTCTGTTTTTAAAAAAAGACCTTGACTGGAGTTTTTAAAATTCTTGGACCTCACACCTACTTTGATATAAAGCTATTCACCATCCCCATCACCTCCAAGCCACCTAAATTTAAAGCCACTTAGCCCTTTTACATTCAAACATTTATCTTTCATTTGTTACCCATTGAGATCTGTTGAGCCTATGAGGCACTGCCGTATTTTAACATCTGGGTTTGATTGTGTGCATTCTTTTAACCTCAGTCACTTTGATCCATTCCAGATGTATGATACCTAAAATTATATTTGCATGGTTAATAGTTTTGGGGAAAGTCCAGGTTTATATCCCCATACCTTAAAAGAAGAAAAAAAATCACTTGGAGTATAGTTCATTAAGCTGTCACATCTCAAGTTGAAACAGCTTTAACATGCAAAATTTAACTTGTGTACCTTAGGCATATATGGAAATATATGTTTAGTGCCATAAAAATACTTATTTGGAACCTATTGCAACAAGTGGATTTTAACAAACAGAGAAGCTGGTGAAAGTTTAGAATTCACAATAACCAAACATCCAACTTTCATATTTAGAAAAAGATGCTGGAGGAAATAGACAACATGATGAATATTATGTTCACTTCTTGTTGACTTCCCAAGACCATCTAACTCTTTTGAAGACTTAAGGAAGAGAGAGAATTTTGATTCTAACTCAATATATATAAAAAAGAGGAGTCTTTGCATATTTTACTCTGCTAATCGTTGTTGACTGTAGGGGGCGGTGCTCATATCCATTTCAAGGCCATTGAGCCAGCCCTGTCCAAAGACATTTCCACAATCATATGGCTGACATCATGGAGCACTGTTACCTTCTCACCGAAGTGGTACGTATCTACTCGCACTTACATGCTTTTGAACTACGACGGGAGATGGGGTGAGGACAGCTCACCGTGTTGCGTGGTGCTCAGGCCTCAAACCTGGGCTTCCAGCTTTCCTGCCAACAAGTACAGTATCTTAACTGCTAAGCTACCATGCCATCTCAACTCAATATATACCAATATATAAATAGCTCCTTTAAATATTCAGTTGGTCAACATGATTTATAGACTTTATTTGAGAATGCAATCCATTTGATATAGTTGGAGCACACATGCAGTTCTTTACCCAGCAAGAACTACGTTAAGACTGGGCCAAAAATATAATAATAAAATTAAGGCAGGTATTTTTAAGAGGGTATGTGTGGATATTGGAGAGAGGTGTGATGTGTCCACTCTTCTACATTTTGGGCTAAGTCTCATGATTTCAAGGGGAACATTATTTTGCTTTCAAGATCCACTTGACTAGTTTCCATACCTTTTTTATTCCATAATTCCTTTTTCCAGGTTTGTACTGTAGGAGGTTAGCACCCAACCTTCCCTCTCCTAGAAAAATGAAATATTTTAGGAAATATTAAAAAGGCAGAATATTATATTTCCCTGGTTGAGGAAAGGAGAAACGTGTTTTTAAAGACAAAGCAGCTCTACAGCTTCTCCACCGCTTTGTCAGTGGAGCATTAAGGCCCGAGTCAGTCTATTCTACATAACACAGGTAGGATTAGCCCTCCACTCATCTCACCACATGGCAGCTGAAAATATTACATCCGTCAGAAAGGCTCAAACAAGCTCGAGTCTCAGGACAGCATACAAAGTTAGCTAAAAACCCCACCCCACGCCCCCTGGTTGTCTGACAACCAATCAGAATACATTGCTTACACCAGGACAAGAAGATCTAAGTTGGGGCCCAGGAGAGGGTATAAAACTCAGGCACTCACAGCCTCTCACCCCTTTTTTTCTTTCTTTTTTCTTCACCCAACATCTTGAAGCAAGTGATCCTCTTTTTAATCCAGGAGCCCCAAGGCATGTGATCCTGTCCACCATTTAACCATCTTTCCAAACAGCCACCATGTTTCCAGTGTTTTTCTCCCCACTTGGAACTAAACCCAGATGGACATTTCTTCTAACAGGACATTGGGAAAAGTAACATTTAATGAAGATTCATTCCTTTCCTCCCCTGTATAATTCCTAAGCTATCTTATATGGAGGAAGCTGATGACAAGGGCTCTGATAAAATCTCCCTCAGCCCTGTCATGCACGGTAGAGAGGAACTTACATTTACCATACCTCACTTATATCTTGTCACCTATATAATGCTTCCAAGCTGAATGAATATCAGTAGGGAACTCTTAATTAATAACTAGTGACTGGAGTGGAATAACAAAAAAGACACGCATCCTTAAGAGAATTATGATACAACAGGGAAGAACAAATTTGTGTGATATTTTAAATCAAAAAAGAGTGGCAGTAAGTGACGAATGCATTTAATAAAGCAGAAACAAGATTGATTTAATCTTCCATGGAGCAAGTTTATCAAATCAATTAAGACACAGCAGTGCAGTCAATTTGTGGTCTATTTATCAACGGGGTGACAGTCATGCAATAACTAGTATCTAGCTGACGTTTTCTCTTTCCCACACTCACTCATTCTCACACAGAGAAAAAGATTGAAGGGGTGGTTTGATTCAAAAGAGAATCAATCAAATCACCCCTTTGAACAAATATTTGACTTGAATTTTTGAAATAATTCACGGAGTCAGTTCAGGTGTCACACAAACGTTTCTGAGAAATTGAAAGGAAATTTGAAGATTAATGGACTTTCTGGTGCAGATCTGAACTTACAGATCTCAAACTGTTGCAATTTCCTTCCATATTTAGACATACTGAGAAACAGTTGAATTATGCAAAGGAGTCTTTAATAATGACATAAGTAAGTGGCCAATGTTTCATGCCAAGAGGCCAGCCTGACAGAAAAGTAAAGGGTCTGAGGATAATGGACTCTTTAGTTTTCAGTGGGAGTTTACTTTTTAAACAGGGAAAGCTTTTAACTTGAGTAATACACTTCCTGATTCAAATGCAGTTTATTGCAAAAATGTATTGTGGTGAAACTTGAATAAACCTAGCTGAAAATCTGCAAGTAACAGTAGGCAAGTAACTGTCAGGTTTTCAAATAGCATCCAAAAGTAAATCAGAGTCCAAGGCAAAGTATTGTTAAAAGTTCCAATTTATTAAGAGATCCATGTTGGCACATCTGGAAAAACCTGAATCTGAAAGCTTCCCAGTTTTCCCCACCTAGTTGAAAGTTCTTGCCCCCACACCAACAAGTCCATCACATGGTCCAATCTCCTACTGCCATGCTGGCAGTTCCACCCATCCAGTTCTGGCCAGGTGCAGAGACAAAGGATGACCTTGGCTTTCTAGAAAGTATTTTGTTATGGCTACCTATCACCCAACTCCATATAATCCCCCCTCCCATTTTCCCACAATAGAAAATGCAAAGCAGAATAATAGGAAGTGTAGCAGGCCAAAGACCCAAAAGAAAAGATGGCTGCAGGGCTGACAGTAACATTTGGATAGAGAGGACCATTGGTTTGAAAGAGGGGTAAAAGACTCCATCTATGTTAGAATTGAACACCGCTCCCTCAACCAAGGGTGAGGAATAAGACATCACCTGTCTGCAGTCGACAACACAGCCCTTGCAGTAAGTCCAAGAAGATTCCACAACCAATTGCACCCTGATTTAGGTGATTCTGAGACCACAGATAAACCCCCAAATGGCGTCAACAGCTCTCAGAGACTGCTAATGACGAAATAACTGCAAAGAAGTAGAATCCTTCCATCATCCCCCCCATCCATTCAGAACCTATCCTTCTATCCCCCCACCTTCCAGTCTCAACTGTCAGTACCTACCTATACAGTGGTGGGTTATGAATAGTACACCCCAGTACGGGGGTACCGGTGCTTGCCAGGAGCACCAGGTACCGTTCTGGTACAGAGCTCCGGAAGGCCGACCCGCCCACCTGCACCCCTTACTGGTATTTGAGCTGTTCAGGGCTTCGCCGCACATGCACAGAGCATATGGCGCCAGTGCGATGCTCTGCCGAGCAGCTGAAGCATCGCGGAGGTGTCGCGGAGCATTGCAGGTGGTAAGTATACATGCGTGTGCTGCATGCATGTGCGTGAGTGCTGTGCATGTTCATGTGGTGGACACCAGCCCCATTTCACCATACGGGTTGCAACAGGATCCGGAACCCACCACTGTACCTATCCTTCCGTCCCACACCCACCCCATCCCCCCACCATCAGAACTGATGAAGCTTCTTGAATGAGAAGCAAAACATTTTCATCTTCTTTTTCCTCAAGAATAAAAACAATCCAGTTGCCTTTTGAAGAAAAAAAAAGCATCTTTGAGACAACTAGGAGCTGGTTGACCGAGAATCTCCACAGACATTTAACAGTAGACGTCTCCTCCATTAAAGCTTATCGCTGAGCCATTTATTGATCCAAACCATGAATTGGTTTGCATTGGAACACATTACATTCATGTTCTGAAACTAAATTTAGTCTTGGGCAATTTCACAAATACACAAACACATGGGCACATACGCAAGGGGTCATATGAGAAGTTGGAATTTGTTTGTTGCATTCGACACTGAACATGTACATCCAGTATGTTTTAGCCTTATGTGATTTTTGAATACCCAACTGTTATTGGAGTTACTGGGAATTCATCAAGGACAAACTACTAACACATAAAAAATAACATTTTAGTTTAAACAGGCAGTCATTGTCGCTGTTGCTGCTATAGTTATTTATATTTGTGAGTTCTGTATAAAGCAGAAGTGTTCCAATTAAAACAATATGGAGTGCTGTCAAGGACTTTGGCTTACATTTATGAATGTATATGCTTACAGCATATTGTGAGAGATGTGTCAGGGTTCCAAATATCATGCAGAATTAAATCAGAGGCAAAGGCAAAACTATCCTTAAAATTCCAATTTAATAAGACAGGCATGTTGGCATCGTGCTATGGGATCCCAATTCTGGAAGTTACATCAGAATCCCACCCAGTTAAAAGTTCATGATCTTGTCCCCACACCCACAGTCCATCACATGGTCCAATCTTCTTCTTCCACGCTAGCACCTACGCCCAACTGCTTCCGATCAGGTGCAAAGGTTTGGGAGACAAAAGATGACCTTGAGCTTCTAGAAAGGAATTTTTTATTTTGAAAACAACACATTCTACCCTTGCTAATTCCTTCCCTTAATGAGAGTGTGGCAGGCCAAAGAATCTTAAAGGAATCGCTGCAGGCCTGACAAGATGTACATTTATTCTAAGACAATAAATTTTAAAAAGTCCTTTAAACTGTGCTTCCTTCATGACAGATGTGTGTTTCTTAGCAATAATATAGAAAGATTTGGTTGCTATTTCTCTTTTCCAAGATTTTTTTTTCTTCCCAGTCTTGCTGCTAGCTCTTTGATTTCATGTTCTTCCATAACCACATTCTACCTTCTTCTTTTTTTTTTGGTACAGCCAAAACTGATCAGTAATAAATGTGCATGCTTACATCTGTGAGTCAATCAAGGTAGCTTCAAATAAACAGAAGACCCAACTGTACGTTTAATATTTGTGGACTATGACCAAATTCATCGCACTCAGTCAAGTACGCTCATTGGTTGACTGTGTGCTGGTCCCTATTTTTCATTCCAATAGCCTAATTATATGTAAGATTAAGATATGTCACATAATTGTTGTTACTGGAACAAAATGGGAGAAAGGAATACTACAAATGATGCCTCGAGCTCCTAGAGGGAAGAAATAAATGAAATGTGTAAGTAAGATAATTCTACCCTCAGCCTCACTCTCTAGTAAATACTTCTACACCGTCTATGTTTATTATACTCCAAATAATTAGTTCCTTATAGTTTGAATTTAATAATAAAGGGATTTATGAGTCTAGGAAAGAAAGAGTACAGAATTTAATAATGTGATCTTTAAATTGGTAAATTCAGATGGTTCCAAGGAAATCATAACCTGTTTGTCCTCGCGTTCCGAAAGCGTGCTGGCATGGGCGACAGTGCACATGCGCGTGCCCACCCCCGTAATATAATGCATGTGTAAAAAACCCCACCCCATTTTGGGCCTAGCAGGCCTCCCTAAAGCCTCCTGGACCAAAAATGGAGCTCGGGGGGAGCTCCTCCATCCTGTGCTCCCCCCGCCCTGTGCATGCACACACTATTACAGGTTTTTTGTCGGTCTTGTATGCAGATTTATTCCTCTCTAGCATTCATCTCCATTGTTCAGTGATCCATTTTCTGCCTCTCTAGGATTTACCTCTATCTGCTCCTGTGTGGCACTTCCTATTCTTGTTGGATGTATATAGTGATATTCTTGATGGCTTGTATAGTGTTTTAACTGCATTTTGATTAAACAGCACATCATGCAGAGACCCAAGAATCAGTTGACTGGCAGGAGGCATGCACACATGTGTGTTGGAGCTCAGCTGGGGCAAAAGCTCACGTGCCGGTAGGGAGGCCTCTGTGTGCCAACTATGGCACATGTGCCATAGTTTCGCCATCACAGCTCTAGGGGGTACCCAGATAACCTCTAGATGACAGCAGAGAGACAAGCATCTAGTGATCATTGGGATTTTTTGTGGATTCCGATATGACTAATAATTATATATGTTGATGCATGTAACAGAGAAAAGAGCCAAGGTGGCGCAGTGGTTAAATGCAGCACTGCAGGCTACTGCTAGATCAGCAGTTCAGCGGTTCAAATCCCACCGGCTCAGGGTTGACTCAGCCTTCCATCCTTCCGAGGTGGGTAAAATGAGGACCCAGATTGTTGGGGGCAATATGCTGACTCTCTGTAAACCGCTTAGAGAGGGCTGAAAGCCCTATGAAGCGGTATATAAGTCTACTGCTATTGCTATTGCTAACAGACATGCATCAACCTAAATTTAAATTTAATCAAGAGATGATTAAAGGCCTGGAGACTAAACATTTGAAGAATGGCTGCAGGAACTAGGCATAGCTAATCTAGAGAAAATAAGGACTAGGCCTGACATGACTATAGTATTCCAACATTTAAAGGACTGCCACAAAGAAGAGGGGGGTCAACCTATTTTCCAAAGCTTCAGAAGACTAGAAACAATAGGTGGAAAATAATAAAGGAGAAAAGCAACCTGGAATTAAGAAGAAACTTCCTAACGCTGAATACAATTAACCAGTGGAACAGATTGCATTGAGAAATTATGGGTGCATCATCACTGGAGGTTTTTAAGAAGAGACTGGACAGCCACTTGCCTTAAATTGAATAGGGTCTCCTTCTTGAGCAGGGAATTGGACCTCCAAGGTCCCTTCCAGCTTTGCTCTGATTGATTGAGACATTAGAACGAAGAAACAGACACAATTTTAACTTCTGCAGCTCTTCAATGCAAGCACAGAGTGCTTAAGAAAACAAGGTTTTGGTTTTTAGCCAGCTTAGCACCACTTTCAAAACATAGCTAAGCCATGACAAAAAACAGGGAACTAACTAGTCAAACCATATGAGTGCTAAATCTGCAGAGGAATGCTTCATAAAATTGGAGGAATGTGGTGCTAATGTGATAGCTTACATTACAAGCAAAGAAATAGCTCCTCTTACTTCTCAGTGTGCTACAGTCTGTTGCAAATAGCGCCTAAGACAAAGATGAGGACCCTTTATTAGTAAAGTTGCTTAAAACGGAAATTTTTATACTCTTTTCAGAGTAAAATTTCTTACTAAGCTGGAGGATGGGCTTAGCAAACATACTTAACAAGACATGTGCTTTTCTTCATTATTTAGCCAAGCTGACTTTGAAATTAAGGTTTTAAAAAAGATATCTGAATGAAAGCTTAACCCTAACCATTCCTGAAAGTGAGGGAATAGATGTTATGGCATAAAAAGTTGTCATTTTAAACAATTCCATTGAAGCAGATGAAAAAACGAGAAACACTAAAACATTAAGCACTAAACTAAAACCAAAACATCAAAAGAACTGTTCACAAAGGAACCGGTGCTGAAGCCTCCTGGCCCCGGGCAACTCTTTGTTATCTAAGCAGATGCCAGCGGTGTGGCAGTGGGAGCAGTGCTACTCCAAAGAAACAGCCAAGGAAACCTACAGCCTTGCGCCTACACCACGGACACAGAGAGGCGATAGGCCATATCGGGAAAAGAGGCTTTCATGGTGAGATGGGCACTGCTAACCTAGTACCACCTGCTGGAAGGGAGGAAGATACCGTTCGAAGTCTGGACTGACCATAAAAATCTGGAGGCTCTTAGGACCCTGCAAAACCTGTAGCCCAAACGAGTCCGCTAAAGTTTTAGTTAGAGACAAGAAGCTGTGGCTTAGTCCTTACACTTTTCCTTTTTCAAATGAACTGAAAAAAAATCTTCTGAAATCATCAGACCTGAGATAGTTATACGGTGACAATATGTTGTGGAATAGGAAAGTGACGTAATGTCAGAAATGTTCAATGACCATTTCTTTCCATAAGATTTTTAAAGTTTTTTTTTTAAAAAAAAATGGGGAAATACTTTTATCAGTTAAAACACATTTACCATCTTTTCCTAGGAATACACCAAAGTCATGTTACTAAAAATTGATGCTTCGTAACTGAAAATAGGACTGAGGGTGATACGCAACCTACTAACCAACCAACCATTTTTAGAATAGCATGCCACAATTTTTTCATTTTCATTTATCTGGATTGCTGTTTGATTTTTTTTATGGTATTTGTTGCTAGTGTTTGCTTTGGTGCTGCAAATATTAATCCTCCTGTTTCTTTCTTGAGGAATGCAATCAAAAGCCTTTGCCATGTTTTGTTATTATTCATTTTGCTATTTTTTAGGTAATAACTATGTTGATCTTTAGGGAATGTGGTGGCTCAGTGGCTAAGACACTGAGCTTGTCGATCAGAAAAGTCGGCAGTTTGGCGGTTCGAATCCCTAGTGTCGGGTAATGGAGTGAGCTCCTGTTACTTGTCCCAGCTTCTGCCAACCTAGTAGTTCGGAACCACGTAAAAATGCAAGTAGAAAAATACGTACCATCTTTGATGGGAAGGTAAAAACATTAAGTGTGCCTTCGGCATTTAGTCATGTCAGCCACATGACCACGGAGAAGTCTTCAGACAGCAGTGGCTCTTCGGCTTTGAAACGGAGATGAGCACTGCCTCCTAGAGTCAGGAATATCTAGCACATATGTGCAAGGGGAAACTTTACCTTTACCTTTATTCTGATCTTTATAGTACTTCCAATTTTTCAATACTATTGTAACATAATAGCTTTGGGTGCCACCCTTAATTTTGTCAAAATATTTTCTCTCTAGATATTTATTAGCATTCACCATTAGTATTTGTTCAGCTTTTTCTTAAAACTTCCAGAAATGGAGAGCTTGCAGCTTTGATAGTAGAGTGTTCACTGTTGTACAGATCTTACCTTCAGGCTAAATTAAGGGCCCTGTAACTTATATCTATTAGTTAGTTTCTATGGCAATAGAAATAGTCCCTGACATGTTCCTTGGAAAATTCTCAGTCTTCTTTTCCTCAGGCTGAATAGACCAAGTTTCTTCAATTAATCCTCTTAGAGCTTTTCCTCAAGAGGTCTTGCTACATGCCTTCAAATAAAGGCCAAAGAGCAGGAAGTAATTCTTACTGTAATCGGGCAGTTGAACATTCTATAACTGTTTCACTGATAAAAGAACTATATTATACAAACCTCACAACTAAATGGTTTGCAGCAACCAGGAAATGAAATGTTCAACTAGAGGCAGACGGGTTACAAAAAGGTATTTTGGTACTAAGACGATATAATTTCAGCAATAAGATAGCAATAACATCAACTATCCCAGGTCCAAGCTGCAAGATTATGATGATGAGAATCCAACAGTTTCCTTTGTTTTTGTGACATTAGAAATTCAAAATATAATATGCAAATGTAGGAAAAAAAACAAGTGACAGTGGAGAAATATGACAAATCGGGTTTTCCTATTCAGGCATTCTCATGGAATTGACAGCCCCAAGAGTCCCATTATATTTATTTAAAAATAACTTGTAAAACTTAAAAAAGTAGGTTAGGTTTTTTTTTTTTTTAAGACTTTCATATCATTATGACAAATGTAAAATCAAATGTTATCTTCTATCTGATTTGGACCAGAATACATAACAGATAAATTTCAAATTAGATTATAAACTTGATCCTTATTCCAGGAAATTTAAAACCATCATATTATAAAGCAAGCAAATCAGTCATAGCAATACAAATAAAAGAGAAATACCATGGACAAAGTCAAAAGTCTCTCTCTTTCTCTCTCTCTCTCTCTCTCTCTCTCTCTCTCTCTCTCTCTCTCTCTCTCTCTCTCTCTCTCTCTCTCTTTCTCTCTCTCTCTCTCTCTCTCTCTCTGTGTGTATGTGTATGTGTATGTGTATGTGTATGTGTATGTGTATGTGGGTGTGTGAACACATACAGAGATGGAGACAGGAACAAACACATTTTTAAGCAAAAATTAAGATAACGGAGACCTAAGGATTTTTTTCAGTTTTTTCATTTTGTATCTTTTAATTTTTAATTGTTTTATTTTTTTAACTGCATAGGAACTCATTCCAAGTTTAAGTTTGGAATGGCAAATTATTTTATGTGACTAATGATGAGATACTTTAGGCATGCAAGATCTTTGTAGGATAGAAATCAGAACTGGGGGTTAGAATTTCTTTTTTGAGTATAAAATTACATTTTCCAATCCAAAGACTCATATCCAAAAATCGCAAGATAGAAAATTGGAATTTCTTCACATTTTATAACTCTGCATCCTGTGACGCAACCATCAAGATTAAAAACTAACATTCTTAACTATGTCTACCTCAATAGGAAACTGATTAAATTGCATTCTAGGAAACTGATTTTAAAAATCCAATTGAGCAGTTCATCCGTTCCAGAAATGGATTAAAACAACCCAAAATTGTAAAGTCATTTCATGTAGTGGGTAGAGTTATGAAGAGCTTGTTATGAAGTTTTGTTTACTTTTTACCCCATGTGGCTTCATCTATGCATCTTTTGAATGCCATTTGGCTCACTTACAAGACATCAGCTGGAATTCATTGGTTTCTCATTTTAATGGAAATTAATCTAATGTTGCACTTTTAGACCAATAAATGCAGTCAAACTCAATTATTCTTTGAAAAATTTCTGTTCCTGAATGATGTAGCACCAAATGATACATAACAATGTATTGATAAAAGGGCACATTAAAGTATTTATCATGTGAAATTATAAAAGCCATTCTATTCATAGAACTTGCTTACCCAAAACAATATATGGTCAAAACTTCAGGACAAAAATTGTTTTTGGTAAAAGCAAATACCCATATGTGAGGGGGGGGGACAGTTTCCTCAACATTGGAAATGAAATGATTTACATTTGTTACCTGAAAAAGTTGCAAGAGTTTTAAATTTCTAATAATTGTTATAATTAGATGGATTTACACAAGAATTCTGGGCTCAAATCACCCTTCATATTAATTAAATTCAGTAATTAAACTCATGGAACAAGATTGAGTCACTCATTATCGCCTTCAAACTCACTTTAGAAAGAAGTTGCAAGGATAAAATAATAGAGCAGACCATGAGCTACCTGAAAGAAGCTTGGGATCTCCATAATATCAACTTGCAAATATGTTTAGATTCCATTTAAGTATTTATTTGGCATACTTTTTCTGATGTTGATAAATTCAGACTGCTGTTTATCTTTTAGTCAGTTAAGATTTCAACTTGGTGTGTGATTTAATATTACAGGGGGGAAAATTGGTGTGAGTCTCTTTCCAGTTAGGAAACATATATATGGAAGAAAATCTGAACCCTGAGCACACTTCCTGAGTAATTGTTCTATTTGTTGATTCTAAAATTAATGTACAAACATTGGGAAATATTTATTTTTTTCAAAGAAGGAATAGCTTTATCAGATTTGTTGTAGTTTGTTGGCAGGTTTTGGTCTAAATCACAAGGGGGAAAATATCCCTTTTTATAAAGCAATCACACTTAGACTTATATACTGCTTTGTAGTACTTTTACAGCCTCTCTAAGTGGTTTACAGAGTCAGTATATTACAATCTGGGTCCTCATTTTACCCACTTCGGAAGGATGGAAAGCTGAGTCAGCCTTGAGCCGTGAAATTTGAACTGCCAAACTGCAGCTAGCAGTCAGCTGCAGTAGCCTGCAATACTACACTCTAACCACTGCACTACATCGACTCTTTATGATTGCCAATTAATGTCCAGGGCACTATGAAAAGGGCATTTAGAAGCAGATATAAAGTACCTTTATAAGCTTTATAAAACATCCCCTCAAAATCTGAATTCACTTGTTAAAGTTTGTCCCTTTTTAAACACATTTATCTGGAGTGATGAACTCAGCGTATGCCCCAAACCAATTTGAATATCTAAAGCTCTCTACAGGTAGCCTACACAGCACAAATGAATAAAAACAGTACCTTGGAGAGCTCTGGAGTTTCTCCTATTAAAATACGAGCAAACCTGTCTCTATAGCATTCCAAAGACAGTTAAAAGTCTCACACAGACCGTCGGGATCTATATTGTGAGGTCCACCATCTCCATTGGAGCTGACTGAAGTGTTAAAGAGCCCCAGCAGATTTTTGAAGTCTCAGACATCTGCAAGGCTGAAGCCATAGACATTCTGCCATGAATTCATCTTGCAGGTCTGAGGATAATAACAAAGCCATGTGCTCTGACCAGAAGAAGCATGAACATAGGCTCTCTCTCCTGCACAATTTTTTATTGTATGATTCCTTACATGCTGTAAAAGGAGTGAAAGTCAGGTCATGGGGGGGTTGGGTTGTGAAATTGTGCAGCAGGTATACAAATGAAGTCATAGATGCTGACTGAAACTTGTAGTTTCATATAAATAAATATATTTAACATCTGTATATACAGCAAGCAAAGTAGATAATCAGGCAACCGAAGCACCATTGGAAAATCACAGAGCACAGGGAACACAGAAAAAAAAGGCAGGAAAGGGGGAAACTCCTCCTCCACACCCATAGCAACCAATCACAGCACAGATTGCCTCACACAGGAGCCAGTACTCTGGTACCAATCAATCACAACTGTGTGTTCTGGCTCACTGCACAACCCCACTGCTCCAGCTACTAAACTGAAATATCTTAACAAGGATGTTGCGGTTGTTAGATTCTGTCTAGCTTACCAGCATTTTTTTAAGTCTTATCATTCATAAAAAAATAAGCCAGCCCAGAAAAGACCTATTTGTAATGGCTTGTTTCCCTGCTTGAAGCCAGTGAAAATATGTTTCTTTGTATGCTTCTCTACTCATATTATTCTACTGAATAGTAGTAGTTGTAGTAGTTTGTAGTTTATTTGTCTTGTATACCGCCCACTCCCGAAGGACTCAGGGTGGCTCACAATAAACAAGGGAAGGGGGATAAATAGACAAAAACAACACTTTAAAATACGCAGTCAGTCTCCACTGAAAATCTAGGTGTGTCATGGCTGTAGAAGATGTTAGGCATCTCTAGAGAAGGCTGTTAAGTAGTTCACGTGTCTGGATGTTTTTGCACATGAGTGGAACTGGGGAAGAGGCAATGTCTTTTAAGCAGAACCAGAGGTGGGTTACTACTAATTCAAACTGGTTCGGCTGAGGAGATAGTAACTCGGCTGTCCACGCCTCTGAACCAGTTCTATCAGCGGTGTCGTAGGTGCTGCCATCTTGCTTTTTGCTTCTGTGCATGCGCAGAAGCAATCTTTCACTACTTCGTATGCGTGTGTAGTGCGTCTCTGAGCCGAATCGGTAGTAAAAATAATCCAGAGCCCATCCCCGAGCAGAACATAGATCTGAGAGAAGTCAAAAGTAAAAAAAAAAAAGATACACCAAGGTGGAGCGAAAGAGTAAGTGCATAAGTATGTGTGAGAGACAGACAGACAGACAGAGAAAAAGAGCAAAAGGATTGTTTTGGTGTTGTGAAGCTGACACACCAATATAGCTCCCACTTCAAAGCATATGGAAAAACTAAATCAATTTTAGCACTTGAGAAGAGCTCCTTACCAACCAAAGCACATAAATAAGCAATCTACCACCCCCCACACTTCCTGGAATCTGCACTGAGTAGTCAGTGACCTCTGCTTGTTATTACAAAACACGGAACACGTGTGTGAGGAGGCTGACACACATATCCAGCTTTGGAAAGGAATGAATTCAAGCATCTGCTGAAAAAGCTTTCAAAGAGAGCATGTTAAAACAGCAGCTTCACTCCCAGCTCTCCCATCCATATAAAAATGTTTTATTTCAAATACCCCCGATTTCCCTTTTCTTTAAAAAAAAAATGCAATAAATTTTGTCTCCATGAAGATAAAGCCTTGCTTCAAACACTAATGGTCCATGGGTAAAATTTAGTCAAAATACAGCTGGAGACATCCCCAGTTCCTCATGGGAAACTTTGTTAACCTATGGCTTAAGGTAAATACATCTAATGTTTCCTGAGGCAAAACACAAAAGCAATGGGGGGGGGGAGAGATAAGGAGAGCCATAACAGCTAAGAAATTAACCCACAGGGCATAAAAATTAGAAAAGACTCCATCAACTATTTCTTTCTTATGAATAAAGTCTAGCTATAACAGAATGTATTTTCCCTTTTCTGTTGGAGACTAGATAAGTTTATCCATGAAACAACTTTGGTTCAAGCCTAGGTTTGTTTGTCTATTAAAGGATGAATTAAAAGTCTACGATGGTAGAAACATAGTGTCTGAGTTACCTTGAACCAATCCTGCATCAGCTTCATTGGTTTTGTTTCAGTCAGTTTGAGTTATTGGTACCACTAATATTTAAATATTTCAATTAGTTGGGGCTATGGTAATCATAGAGGTACGCGGTGGCTCAGTGGCTAAGACGCTTAGCTTGTCAATCAGAAAGATCAGCAGCTCGGCAGTTCAAATCCTTAGCGCCGCATAATGGAGTGAGCTCCCATTACTTGTCCCAGCTTCTACCAACCTAGCAGTTCAAAAGCATGTAAAAAAGCAAGTAGAAAAATAGGAACCACTTTTGGTGGGAAGGTAACAGTGTTATGTGGGCCTTGTTTAGTCATGCTGGCCACATGACCACAGAGATGTCTTCAGACAGTGCATGGAGTGGCGAAGACTTCATAATAGTAATATATAACTTCATTACAACGTGCCTGGATTATTATAATACATACTAAATGGGGTTTTCTTTTATAAAGTACTGTATTTTTCGGACTATAAGATGCACCGGAATATAAGACACACCATGATTTTGAAGAGGTAAATTTAAAAAAAAAGTTTTTCCACTCGCAAACCTCTGCATGCCACATTTTTTGCCAAAAAAGGGGGCCTGCATAGGCTTTGGGAGGCTTGTAGAGTGCTCCTGGGGACTGGAGGGGAGTGAATGAGCAAAACCAGCCAGTTTTTTGCTCATTTTTGCCCTTCCCGGTCCCCAGAAGCACTTTGCAAGCCTCCAAAAGCCTCTGAATGCCACCCTTTTTTTTGCAAAAAAAATGTGCCATTTTTTGCTCGTTTATGTCCCCCCCCCAATCCCCAGGAGCACTCTACAAGCCTCCCAAAGCTCTGCATGCCCCCCTTTTTGGCAAAAATGACCCATGCAGAGGTTTGGGAGTACAAAACCTTTTTTTATTTACCTCTTCAAAAAAGGGGGGCATGTAGAGGCTTTGGGAGGCTTGTAGAGTGGTCCTTGGGATGGGGGGGCAGAAAAACCTGGCTGTTTTTGATCATTTTTGCCCTCCCCGGTCCCTAGGAGCACTTTGCAAGCCTCCCAAACCCTCTTCACATCCATTTTTGCAAAGGGGTGGGGTTTCAGTAGGCCAGAAATGCTGTATTCAGTGTATGTTGCATCCAGATTTTCACTCTCTTTTTGGGTCTTATGCTCTGAAAAATATGGTACTTGGAAGATCATAGTTCAGACTGAAGTATTCTGTTCATTAACTGATATTTCCCATTCCTAGGTTTCCCACTAGCTCCCAAGCACAATTCAACATGCTGGTTTTGAACTGTCAAACTCCTCAGAGCTTAGCACTGAAGCACGTGGAGAATTGCCTCCTCCAATTAGAACCGATTCATTCATCATGGGAAAACTGGCTAGTGACCTCCCATTTCTGCCTACCTTGAGTAATAGCTACTACTTTAGCTGCCAGGGTCTATACTCTCCTTAGAAATCAGTCTGCTCTCCAGTTTTAGCACTCCAGAAACTTTGGAAAATTGAATTATTTTGAGGGCCCGTAGTGAGTGACATGATAGCCAAGATTGTTGGGTTTTATATTATAGCTATATGTGTTTAATTTTGCTCCTACTATAAATGTTTTTAGTAGTGATGACCTTTATTATTGCTCTTAATTACTGTAGGCCATTGAGAATCTGCATTGTTGCAACAGGTCCAAATCAAATAAACAAACTTAAATGCGGCCATATTTAGCTGTAGCCAATCTACTTGCAGCCACTCAGAATTGATTTTTCTTCAAGTGATTTCATTGGATATATCCTTCATCCCCAGGATGTGTTTGTGTACACATTAAGGCAAATACATATGTATCAGATTAATGCTACTGAAGCATCTAAGCATTAGTTCATGTAAGCAAGACAGCCTGCCAATATTAGGCTAGGCTCAAAGTGAGAACATAAGGCTTAGATTAGTTTAATCATATTTGTTACAAACACATATGTAAGATATATGATGTTATGTTAGACACTGTGCCTTCTTAATCATAAGGCTTTGAACAATGGCATGTCTACTTGAGAACTAAGGACCACCCATGTCCTTCTTGTAACCTGAAGGAAGGTTTTGATCAACAGGAGTGAAAAAAAAATCATAGTTTTCCACATTTAAAACCACCTTCTATCTTCTGGTCTACCAAAGAGCTAATTTCACAGTCATGAATTGGAAAGTCAGATGTTAGGATGTGGGTTTATGTACCAAAGCCAATGTTCACTCTCCTGACATTTGGCTGGGATTCTTGAAGAGCTCACACCTCAAACTTCTGAAATTAGTTAATTTAATTTTGCAAATAAAGGTCATTGAAATAACATCAAATGTAGCAAATTGAGGTCCTTAACTTTTTTGTCCAAAAGGTGAATATTGCAAACCCAACAATGGGTGGTAAACTGATAGGGCTGTCTTAGAATTGGAAGTCACATTTCAGGTTCATAAGGTTTGTAGCAGTTACTTACTATTTGCTCCCATTCACCAAACTTGCCTCCATTTCAAGCAAGCAATGACCCTGTCAGGCCTGTAGTTATGTTTCTTTTAGGATCTTTGGCCTGCCACAGTTTCTATTATTTCACTATGCTGTTTCATTAGTGTAGTAGTTGGGAGGGGGAATAGAAAGGAGTAGAATTGTGGAATGTGTTGTTGTCATTCTTTTCTAGAAGCCCAAGGTCATCTTTTGTCTCCGCACCTCTGCACCTGACTGGAACCAGCTGGGTGGAGATGCCAGTGTGGAAGAAGAAGATTGGGCCATGTGATGGATTTGTGGGTATGGGGACAAGATCATGAACTTTCAACTGGGTGGGAATCCAATGTACCTTCCAGAATTGGGATTTCACAGATGTGCTAAGATGTCTGACTTATTAAATTGGAACTTTAAGGATCGTTTTTCCTTGGACTCTGATTTAATTCTGCATGATACTTGGAACGCTGACAGACCCACTATATCATATTAAACAAAAAGGTCTCCCGTGTAGCAAAAGGAAGACATTTTTCCTTACTCTGGTGCCACTGAAATGACAGTTCTAATTTTATTAGAAGGGAATATACATAAATCAGGATTGAACTATGAAGTCCTTGGTGCTTTTGAACTTCATCATTTTTGCTTGCAGATGTTTCATTACACAATTAGGCCAGTGCAAACAGTATTGATGATATCAGGCATAAGGTGCCTGCAAACCAACAACCAAGCTCAGATAGCATCAAGAACTCCATGGTAGAAATTCTGGATATTCTGAGAGTTGCATGCAATTCATACAAAAGCCATCAAACAGAGGAAGCTGAAAAAAATTAGATGGAGCTGAAATTTTAAATGATTAAAGATAAAGGTTTCCTCTGTCCAATTGTTTCTGACTCTAGGGAATGGTGCTCATCTCTGTTTCTTAGCCAAGGGAACCAGCGTTGTCCAACTACATTTTCCGTGGTTATGTGACCAGCCTAGATATAAACCAAAGGCACATAGAAAGCTGTTATCTTCCCACCAAAGTAGTATCTATTTATCTACTCACATTTGCATGCTTTTGAATTGCTAGGTGGGCAGGTGCTGGGGCAAGAAATGGGAACTCATCCAATTGCACAATGCTCAGGGCACAAACCTTGACTGTCAGCTTTCCAGCTGATAACCTCAGTGTTTTTAATCACTGAGCCATCCCACCTCTCTTTTAAATGTTTAAAAGTAAAGGTTCCCCTCACACATAAGTGCTGGTCATTTCCAAATCTAGGGGGCAGTGCTCATCTCTGTTTCAAAGCCAAAGAGCCAGCACTGTCCAAAGACGTCTCTGTGGTTATGTGGCCTGCACGACTAAATGCTGAAAGCACATAGAACACTGTTACCTTCCCACCAAAGATGGTTCCTATTTTTCTCCTTGCATTTTTCATTTTTCATTTTTTCCCTTTATTTGTATGCCGCCCTTTTCCCTGGGGGGACTCAGGGCGGCTCACAGTTCAAAAAAAAGGGGGGGAGGACAAACAATGTTCCAACATGAAGACAATACAACATATTAAAAAGAAAACACAACAGTCACACAATTCGAGTGGGGTTAGAATCTTAAGCCCAGGCCAGCCAGGACAGCCAGATCTTTAAAGTGGCGTGGAAGGATTGGAGGGTGGTGAGGGTCCGAATCTCCACGGGGAGTTCGTTCCAGAGGGTTGGAGCAGCCACTGAGAAGGCTCTCCTCCAGGTAGTTGCCAGTCTACACTGGCTGGATGATGGAATTCGGAGGAGGCCTAATCTATGTGATCGTATCGGTCTAGTGGAGGTAATCGGCAGTAGGCGATCTCTCATTTTTACATGCTTTCAAACTGCTAGGTTGGCAGAAGCTGGAAAAGGTAATGGGAGCTTACTCTGTTACACAGCGCTAGGGATTTGAACCACTGAACTGCAAACCTTTTTGATGGACAAGTTCAGAGTTTTAGCCACTGAGACACTAAATGATTAGGGAAGTGTATTTAATCCAATTACTCTCACCTCTATGTTCTTAGGCACAATTTCTTTGTAAACCCTCTCTAGGTTGAGCTCCCTAAGAAACATATTACAGGCTCAGACACCTTCATATCAGGATTCCTTACTGTTACATATAATACATGAACAGAGACCAGTTTCCTCATGGTACAAAATCTGTCAGCCTACCTCAATGGGCAAATGATAATTTATTTCTCAGAAAGAAATAGGAAACCATGATCCATGAAGCCATCTCAAACATGTATACACACTCATTGCTTGCAGTGACTTAGCAATACACAAAGGACTGGAATTAGTAGGAATAAAGAATGAGGAGAAGGTATCAATGGCCAGATCTTTTATATCTGGTGATAAGGTGAGAGTCTTTCTTGTCTGATATAGAAGTGGAATTGAGAAAACAAAGTTTAGAAGTTGCTAGAAAGGTGAGCAAAAGAAGACATTCTCTAGTATCTAAAGCACTTTATTCAGAATCTTTTAAACAAATGTAGAAATTACATTCTCTAATATCTTGTGTATGGAAAAAGGTAAGGAAATTTTGATTAAGTTCTCAGTTCTTGGTATCTGCCAGGCCTATTTTGTTGCTCTTTGTTAAGTCAGGAAGTTATTAAGTTTCTTATCGCACTTTATGTTCGAAAAGTAAACCATTACACATTTGAAAGCCTGATTGTGTAAGTGTTCCAATTACATTGAGCCTTATTTCCCTTCAAGCAACCATGAATAGAAGTCATCCAATTCAATGCAGGAGCTCAGGACAAGTTAATATATATGGCTTAAGTCTATTATACATGTCTGATTCCTAATTTTTGAATGTGGCTTGAAAACCTACAGGCTATTTTAACCAATTTACAGCATCTGTATTTTTAGCATAATTACAGGTTTTGGCTATGCTTACTTCTCCTTTAACAACTTTTTCACCTTCTCTCTTACAGATTGATCTTTCTTTGGTTCTGAAATCAAGCACACTATATTTGATTTATATCTCAACTGTTTAATCTCTCAGATGCTAAAACTGGAGAGCAGGCTAGATTAGATCATGACTAAAAAGCAGGGCAGAATGGCGTGCCCAGAGTAAATAACTAAATATTTGAAGTTAGTTTGCTCCACACTTTTTAAATTCCGTTTGAAAAGCCAACCATTTGAGGGGGCAAACAGATCAGCTATTTCAACTGGAGATTATTAGGGGTACGTGTGGGAGGGATACTTAAATGCTCAGAAGGAAGAATCCTCCCTAGCATCTTCTAAAACTATAGGACATTTTTTTTTAGAAGGAAGATTGTAAAACTAAATTCAAAGCAGGACATTTTTTAGAATATTTTTGGTTTTAAAAACTATTTTCAGTTCAAGTGTCTGTACTGCATCATTCATTTATTGACCCCACTATAACACTCTGCTGATAAAGATCTTCACCAAATTAGACAGCAAAAAGAGCAATAAAATATTTGTCATACCAAGGGAGATGAAAGACCAGAAGCTGTAATTACATTAGATTCTGTTTGCAGATTTGAGGCTTCAAATAACAAACAAGTGTTGTGCAATTTTAAAAAGTGAACGCTTTTTTTAAAGCCTTATTTAAAAACATATAACAATCAACAAACTTTGGAAATAATTTTAAAACCCACAAGAAAAATAAAACAATAGAAATAGCAAAGAGAAATTCACCAAAAGCAAATCAAAACAATTTCTTGTCCTCTTTGGGAGTATCTAAAAATACAGGAGTTTAAAAAAAACCTCAATAATGTATTTAATTTTTCTAACCAAAAAGAAATCTGAGTATATTAACATAACCCGTGAAGAGTTATTTTGCTGATATAATTAAAACTATAAACCAGATATGAGTAAAATAACCTATATATTTTTAAAAAATTCAAGAGCTTTTGCTGTTAGGTTTTAGCTAATTTAATACACTTTTAACATCCACTGCTCAAAAAACAAAAGATGCACTTTGAATTTCCAGTATTTACTACAGTAAACATGGCAACTTACAAAAATGATTGATTTGTTATGGCCCCATTTTATATCTACTGGGAAAAATGAACATATATCTATGTAAGAATTAAGTTTTCACAATTTTCCAAATGATATCCAAAAATACACATACTTGTTATCCTGTTCTGGTCTTTCACTATCAGGGAACCCTACATACAGTCTATGCAAAGAACTGGCCAAGAAATTCAAAGTCCTAGCAGATAGCTGCAGAGATTCCATCAGACCACCATCTCAATGGATTCAAGAATAAAATACCCTGCAACAGAAAAGAATGAAATCATGATATCCTGCAACACAGATTTTCTCTTCATATCAATTGAACCAAACTAATCAACTGTAGTGCTACTACACAACATAATCAACCCAACTGAGCCAAATACTGAAATACCAGAACTTTGGAGGTCTTCTCTTCCAATGCCCTGCTCAAGCAGAAAATCCCATAACATTTCAGACAAATGGTTGTCTAATCTCTTCTTAAAAACCTCCATGGTTGGAGTACCCACAACTTTTGGAAGCAAGTCACTCCACTGATTAATTGTTCGGTCAGGAAATTTCTCCTTAGTTATAGATTGCTTATAGATGGTTAATTACCATCCATTGCTTCTTGTTCTGCTTTCAGTTGCTTTGGAGAATACGTTGACGTCCCCTCTTCTTTGTGGCAGCCCCTCAAATATTGGAACACTGCTATCATGTCGTCCCAGTCCTTCTTTTCATTAAACTAGACATACCCAATTCCAGCAATTCATATGTTTTAGTCTCCAGTCTCCTAATCATTTTGTTGCTCTTCTCTGCACTTTTTTTAAGTCTCAACATACTGTATATACTCAAGTATAAGCCTAGTTTTTCAGCCCACTTTTTGAGCTGAAAAAAGCCGCCTCGGCTTATACTCGAGTCAGTGAAAAATTTGCCTGAAATGGAGGAGAAAAAGGGGTGGGGCCATGCCGCTGGGTGACGCTCGTGAATGGCCCAGCGCCCCTGAGTTTCCCCTCCCTCTGTGTCAGTTTGCCGCGCAGCGTGCACCGCACCATCCCCCCTCCTCACGTTCTAATGTAATGCAGGGCTATCTTACGATTCCCCTTCCTCCCCCTCCTGCCACTCTGCAACGATGTCCCACCTCCTCCTTGTTATGGCAAGCAGCCACATAGCAATGTCCCACCTCCTCTGGTACGCTGGATTTTATTATAGATTTTAGTCGTTATTTATTATTCTATACTAGAATTTTAAGTGTATATATGTTCCAATATCTCAGGGGTTGCCACAAAGAAGAGGGAGTCAAACTATTTTCCAAGGCACTTGAGGGTAGGACAAGAAGCAATAGGTGGGAACTAACCAAGGAGAGAAGCAACTTAGAACTGAGGAGAAATTTCCTGACAGTTAGAACAATTAATCAGTGGAACAGTTTGCCTCCAGAAGTTGTGAATGCCCCAACACTGCAAGTCATTAAGAAGATGTTGGATAACCATTTGTCTGAAGTGGTGTAGGGTTTCCTGCCTAGGCAGGGGATTGGACTAGAAGATCTCCAAGGTCCCTTCCAACTCTGCTATTGTATTATTGTATTATTGAAAGACTCATGAGAGGTGGAGACTGTGGGTCAAATGTTCCATAGATGTTCCTTTTATATGAAGATTAGGAAAAAAACATATTCTGCTAATAACTGCTAGATATTCCGGCCATTCTGACACTATCTATCTTCAGTGGCTGCTTAAAGATGAACAGTCCATAACTACAACGCAGGTGCCCAGATTCTGCGCAGTAGCACTGTGGATTCATCACAAAAATGTCTCTTCTCCACCATAGTGATGTTATATAACAATTGCACTGCTTAGTCACTGCCCTTTTAGTGTTGAGCCTACAATGGGCCACACAGTTTAGGGATTGCAACTATCATATAGTCAGACCATGTATAATTGACGCTGGATTTTATTATAGATTTTAGTCGTTATTTATTATTCTATACTAGAATTTTAAGTGTATATATACTGAATGCTTTTATTTGTTCTGGTCTCTGATCTAAGACTATAATAAATTGTTGTTGTTGAATATCTACCCACAGAACCATCCCAATCTTGCACACACAAAGCAGACAAGATACAGCAATATATCATCCCTGCCAATCAGCAAATTTCACTTCTCCAAACCACATGCTTTGATGATGGTTACCTGGTAGAGCAATGCAATCTCTGCAACTCAAATACCAAACTCAGAGAATTCCATCCACTCAGTATGATCACTTTCCTTTCAAGGCAATATGGGAAGACTTTGATTAATGCTGTTAAATTTAATGTACTTTTAAGGGAGCAATATTTTTATAGTTAATTCTTGATGGCATGCCAAAAAAGATGTAAAGGCAATTCTACACCATGAGTTCTAAGTTGAATCATCAAGTTCATATCCAAAATCTTTTTCCCAGACTTTTACAAACTTTCAAGAGATAGAGCTTTTTTTAAAGAAAGAAAAGAAAGCAAAAACATTGAAGTCCCTTTGGTTTTAAAAGCTGTAATATTTGCAGGTGAAGAAATGGATGTAACAGAGGAAGCATAAAGAAGAGGGAGAGAGAAAATTATATTGACTGCATAATAAGTGGATCCCATGACTCACTGACATGTTTCAAGAAACATGCCAAGTATAATCACTGAATGAAGATCAGTTCTTTAACGGAACTCTAGTTATCCCATGATGTCATTTTATAACTTCACACTTCTGCTATACATCATTGGTTACTGTTGGCAGGAATAGGGGTGGGAAGAAAATGAAGTACCATGACATATGATGTAAGTTTCCTACTTTGGATGACTGAATTTCAGGAGAATCATTTATACCAGCGGTTCTCAACCTGTGGGTCAGGACCCCTTTGGGGGGGTTGAACGACCTTTTCACAGGGGTCGCCTAAGACCATAGGAAAACACATATTTTCGATGGTCTTAGGAACCGAGACACCAATTTTATGGTTGGGGGTCACCACAACATGAGGAACTGTATTAAAGGGTCGTGGCATTGGGAAGGTTGAGAACCACTGATTTATACAATGAAAGTGTGTCTTGCAGCTTGAATGTAATTAGGCAAGCGATAAGAAGTTTGGTACTTAAAATATTCATTAATTAATCATTGCAATTCAAAACAATTGCTGTGACTCGTAAATGCAATTGAAACAGATCTTGTTGAATCACCTTCTGGTAGACCTCTGTTTGGTCTCATTGAGTGCCAAATGAAGATGTTACCCACAGTTTACAGCAGGACATCAGGAAATACATTTGGTAGACTTGAAACAGTGCTTCCCTACCGCCAAAGAGTTGTATGATTCTCTTTACTGCTGTGCAGTGGTTATCTAGACTTTTTGCAACATAAAATGGCTGTAGCTATGAATATGCTATAACTGGGGGGGATTAAGATCAAATTTAAAAAGTAAAAAGTAGACCTTCAAAATGATCTCCATAAGAATTGGACAAAGAAACTGCATGTTCTTTAATAATAAAATATAAAGCAATGAAATGTTCACCAACTTTTAACAGGAATGAAGTGACTGTTTTAAAAAAGGTGCCTTTGAAAATAATCCTCATTGTGTTCTGCAAATTTGAGCATTTATAAATATGATTCAATACACATGTTAGTATTGCATGATACTAACTTGATACTTGATCTCTTCTTTAGTAATAAGGATTATCCTGTGTGAAAAATTCAGGTAAATGATTAAAAAAGAAATCAGCCTCAGTTTCTGATTCCAGAATGGCAAAGGAAATATAATTTGGCAACACCTAATTAAAGTTTAAAATAATCAGTCAATCATACTTGTTTACAAAATGACATAGTCTAGGTTATGGAAATGGACATTTATATAATTCAAAATCAATCTGCTGAAAAATGTGTGGGTAGATAATTTCAGAGCCATTGACAGGTTGGGAAAGAATAATTAAAAAGTTTTAATTTTACTTTTCTACAGACACTAGCAAATGAGAATCCAAACAAAAGGTGTTGATAAAGATTGACATTGTTGAATTAAATAAAAATTTGAGGAACATGTTTCCTAGTGTCTTTCTTTCTCACTGTTGACTTCTCACAAAATGTATCCTGCCTTTTTATTGGTTAAAATGTTATTTGTGCAGTGAAAATATTATTACATGATCTAATGAAAATATTCTCTAGCTTATATTGGCTCATGAAACTTTTAAAGCAATCAAACTAATACTCTAGGATTGCTGGAATAGAATTATACAATGAAATAAAATTAGTTAAATTTTTGAAGATTATGTTATTAGATAGGATAGGCATATTTTAACAGTTGAATTCATTTGAACAGGAAAAGGAACTGTTTAAATTCCATTTCTGTCTTCATTAGTTGAGAGGGAATTGAATGAATTGAGACAAATAATAAATCACTACCTCACACAAGTGGTTTTCAGCTGACAAATGGGCCATAGGAAATGAATATTTTTATAGGAATAACCATGGTAGTCTGCTGATATGCAGCCAAAATTCTGCATGGTTCCCACTTCATTTAAATGCACAACTGGTATCTGTTTGCCCTAGAATATTGTTAGTTAATTTGCAATATCAAAAATAGTTTTAATTATTATAATTGTGCTGGATTTATGCAGGAAATCCTGTAAACTATCAAATATTTCTGATTCTCAGTTCTAGGAACTCGAATCAGCATGACCATGAACAAGGAAGGTTTACTGGGAGTACTACCAGTATGTCATACCAGGTTCCAAGAAAACCTATTGTGCTTTTATGAGAAAGATACTATATAGCACTTAGCACTAGCACAGACTTATATACAGTTTCATAGTGCTTTACAGCCCTCTCTAAGTGTTTTATAGAGCCAGCATATTGTCCCCCAGCAATCTGAGTCCTCATTTTACCCACCTCGGAAGGATGGAAGGCTGAGTCAATCTTGGGCCGGTGAGATTTGAACTGCTGAACTGCAGAGCTTATAGTTACCTGAAGTAGCCTGCAGTACTGCACTCTAACCACTGCACCACTTCAGCTCTTCTGAGGTACATTAAAGTGTATCAGTTCTTGAGGCACTATAAATTCTTCCCTTAAAAATGAAAATTCCAATCAAAGGAATGGAAGGATTGAAACTTCCAAACAAATGATTGACTACCATGTCAGCAATGGACAATCCTGAATAGGGTTTGCACCCCACATACCATCTGCCAGGGCTCTCTGTATAAATGGGGCAAAGCAGTGGTGGGTTCCTTATCTCGTTGCACCATATCGGTTGCAACCGATATGGTGCAACGAGACCGGGTGCCCACCATGTGCACGCGCACTGTGCTTGCATGCATACCCACTGCCTGCGACAGTCCAGCTACTCAGTGGAGCGTCGTGCAGGGGCTGTACATTCAGTGCATGTGCACAAAGGCCCCAATCAGCTCTAATAGCAGTAAGGAAAGTGGGCAGGTGGGTGGGCCCTCCAGAGCACCATACCGAAACAGTACCTGGTTCTCCCAGAAGGCACTGGTATGCCCATACTGGGGCATAGTATCCCCAGTGTGACTGCAGGGTTCCATGTCAAAATGTAGACTACATCGTAACTGGCTGTAAGATGAGGGCAGATACTGGTCCAGTATCTGATTTTTTTTAAAATATAAACAGTTTTACACATCAGTGTTTGATGGCCTAGACATTAGTATTTGAACAAAGATATTTTTAACATTTATATTTTATTTTGTTTTACTAATTTAAATGAAATGGTAATATATTTTGCTAGGCCATTTTTGATATACCGCATGCTAAATAAATAAAAAATAACCAAGCAAAGGATGCCCATTTTCATTGTGTCCTAGTACATTGGAGGTTGTACAACAAAGAAATATGGCCCCATCCCAAAGGTACAATGTGAACAAAGGACAAAGATTAAATTAAATTAGTAAATTAAATTTCAACACTGTTTCATAGAAAACTTGTTACTAAGGGACAAAGGAAAGATACTGTATGAAGTTGAGGATAGGAATCAGTTAATCAGTTCTCTGAGCTTGGTTGTTTTCTTGCAGAAATTACATTACCCAGCTAGGCTACATCTTCTAGCACTGAAGATGTTACCTCCTCGGAGGAGAGCCTTCTCTGTAGCTGCCCCAGCCCTATGGAACGATCTACCGCCTGAGATCTGGACCCTCCCCACTCTCTCGGCCTTCCGAAAGTCTATTAAGACCTGGCTGATCCAGCAGGCCTGGGGCTGCTAATCTTTGATTGAGCTTCAGCCCCACTAAGATTGAGTGCATGTTGTGTCCTTTTTAATTCGCTTGTCTTGTTTTTTTAACTTTTTTAATTTTTAAATTGTTTTTGATGTGAGCCGCCCAGAGTCCTTCGGGATTGGGCGGCATACAAATCCATTAAAACCTTAAACCTTAACCTTAAACCTAGTTTGATAATGAATTGGAACATTGGAATATTTCTTATTCGTCAAGTGTGATTGGATACACAAGGAATTTGACTCCTGAACATAAACTCTCCATGTACATACTAACAACAAGGTGATACAGCATAGATCATAAATCATAAGATACAGCCATATATCATAAGATGTAAACAAGAAGTGGTAAATCATAAGATACCAATAGGAGAAGGTAGTAAAAAAGATGAGAAGAAGATGAGAAGATGGGAAGATGGGAAGGAAAAGAGTAATATAGGCTACTATATGGGTAAATATATTTAGGCATAAGACAGTGCTGTGGGAATTAGGTATTTAGCAGAATGACGGCATTTGTGTAGTTATTTTGACATGCAATGGCCTATAGTGGTGTCAGAAGGGAGAAGTTGAGATAGATTATGTCCAACAGGTGAGGGGTCTGTAGATATTTTCTCAGTCCTCATTCTCGCTCATGAAATATACAGGTCCTCACATCTGCAAGAAGAACTGTTACAGGAACTGGGCATGGCTAGTCTAGTGAAGAGAAGGACCAGGGGAGACATAGCAATAGCAGTAGACTTATATACCGTTTCATAGGCCTTTCAGGCCTCTCTAAGCGGTTTACAGAGAGTCAGCATATTGCCCCCAACAATCTGGGTCCTCATTTTACCCACCTCGGAAGGATGGAAGGCTGAGTCAACCCTGAGCCGGTGAGATTTGAACCGCTGACCTGCTGATCTAGCAGTAGCCTGCAGTGCTGCATTTAACCACTGCGCCACCTTGGCTCTATTTATTCCTGCCTTAGCTTCCTTGCCAGTCATTCAAGACATGATAGCAGTCTTCCAATATTTGGCAGGCTGCCACAGAGAGGAAGGGGTCATGCTATTTTCCAAGGTATCTGAAGGCCAAGCAAGGCAAGGAGGAGTGGGGCGGGGCGGGGCAGGGCAGGGTGCAGGGTGGAGAGGCCCCTCCAAGGATGGGATTTGTAGGTTCGCCAAACTGGGCAGATCCTTAGCTAGAGGATCACCTTAACCAGTGTGAACCTGCAGCAGCCCCCCACCCTTCCTGGAGTGATATTTTTAGTAACCGCAAATATGAAAAGGTTGTCTGTTTTCTTCTTTATTTTCCAACTGCTGAAGTAAGTAGTGCTCTTTTCTTTCCATTCTCTTCCATCTCTCCCAGGTCTCTCTGACTGTCTACCCAACTTTCCAGTTGAATTCCCTTTAAAGGCCCATTCCCATTAAATGATGAGAAGGAGGCTTCAAAGCCACTAAAGCAGAGGTAGGGAACCTTGGCTCCTTTATTACTTGTGGACTTCAACTCCCTGAATTCCAGAGCTGGATAACATTTCCTGAGCATGGCTGGCTCCGAAATTCTTGGAGTTGAAGTCCACAATCTTAAAATGGCCATAATTCCCTACCTTTGCACTAAAGCAGTGTTTCTCAACCTTGGCAACTTGAAGATGTCCGGACTTCAACTCCCAGAATTCCCCAGCCAGCGAATGCTGGCTGGGGAATTCTGGGAGTTGAGGTCTGGGCATCTTCAAGTTGCCAAGGTTGAGAAACACTGCACTAAAGGAATGATTTTTCAACCTTGGCAACTTTAAGATGTACAGACTTCAACTCCCAGAATTCCCTGGCTGAGGCATTCTGGGAATTGGATTCCATGTTTTTTTTAAGTTGGCAAGACTGAGAAAAAAATGCATTAAACACATGATTGTGCATGGAATGGCAGTGACGTACACCAGTTCTTGGTAATTAGCTAATGAATTAAATACATTTCATTGAAATCTTTGAATACAAATGCAATTGATTTTTCGCTCCTTTATGGCTCCTTTTTCTGTCTCATACATATTATGTTTCTTGCTTCCCTAGTCATCACATTGGCATTGCAGTGGCCAAGAGCCAGGCATCCTGTCACCCATCTGCGCTCCAGGTTTTTGAAAGGGAAAATTACAAGATCTCATTAGAATTTATTCCTGCCTTAGCTTCCTTGCCAGTCATTCAAGAACTGATAAAAGCCCCTGATAATTTTCCCAAACGAAGACATCAATCATTCCAGCAGCCTGTGACATCTATCTAAACCTGTCACTCTTAATCTTCATTATTATCTAGCAAGACTGCCAAAAGGAAAAAAAATATATGCATTTTAAGAGTTTCCCCACTCCTTTTCACTTAGATTGAGATAGGTAACTTCAGCCAGAAAAAGCATTGCGGATCCATTCCATTTATATGCCCTATTAACTGTTTCCCATTCACAGAACGAAATATCCTATTGCTTTTTAATCCCTTATCCCTTAATGGTGTCTTCCAAATGCTTTTCTTTCAACAATACTATCTTGTCCCGTCAGAAAGCCTAGACATTTGTAGTTTAATACTCAGCTTTTGCTACAGTGCAACACTTAATCACAGAGCAAAACAAGTTAACATCAGCTTAGCCAGGACATCGCGGAGTTCTGATCTCTAATCCTAAAAGGGGGGGAAAATCAGATCATTTTTTAATTTTATTGCGAGCAATGGTTGGATTAAAAGCAAAGCTGTAGTAAGCAGAAGCAGCAGGGGCAACTGGAGACCTTTTTTAAAAATTCAAAAAGGAACGCGGCATCTTGATTTTACTTACGATCTGAGCCAGATGTTCATTTGGTTAAGAAGTAAAAAGTGAGTTTACCCTGAAAAATAATGTAGGACTGAAACAAATATTCAACTTTGCTTTATAGCAGCTCAGAACCAGGGTTGTACAAGAATGTCACCATGGATCCAGCTGAAAGGAAGTTTGGGGTCCCCCATCTCCCTAGGGTTTGTGCAGATAAAAATACTAGCTACAAAGTCTAGTTTGCCTTTTTTTCCCCAATGAAAGCAGAATATCTAATTCCTCTTTGAAAATTCTGGGAGTTGAAGCCCACAAGCCTTAAAGTTGCCAAAATTGGACACTCCTTCCTTAAGCAGAGCCCAGTAATAGTGCCCTTTAGCCTTTCCAAAGCTTAATTAATAAGACATTAAGACCCAGATTTTTAAGCTTCAATCATGTACCATGCCAAAGAAAACACTGTTTTTAACAATGCAAATCAAGGCTGAACACAGAAAATAAGGACAATTACAAAAACTTTGATAGAAATTGAGAGCAGCAATGAAAGTGTTAAGGATATGATATCTAGAGGGGAAAAAGTCTGAAATGCACCCCTTCCCTTGGTGCCCTCGGCATTTGCCTCTTTTGCTTAATGGTTAATCCAGGATTGGCAGCAACAGATCTTAAAGGAATAATAAGGTAAAGGTAAAGGTTGCTCTCGCACATATGTGGTAGTCATTCCTGACTCTAGGGGGTAGTGCTCATCTCTGTTTCAAAGCTGAAGAGCCAGCACTGTCCAAAGATGTCTCAGTGGTCATGTGGCGGGCATGACTAAATGCCAAAGGCGCATGGAACGCTCTTACCTTCCCACCAAAGATGGTCCCTATTTTGCTACTTGCATTTTTTACAAGCTTTCAAACTGCTAGGTTGGCAGAAGCTGGTACAAGTAACGGGAGCTCACTCCATTATGCACCACCAGGGATTCGAACCACTGAACTGCTGGATTGATAAGCTCAGCGCCTTAGCCAGTGAGCCAAAGGAATAATAGAGAATCTCAAATCAATGGACCAATTTAAGCCTCCAGTTCTATTGTCTGAATTGCCAGACAATACCAAAACTATCATCTCCTCCAATCAACTTTACTTTTAAAGCTTATTTTGCCTCATTCTGTCCTCAACTACAAAGATGATAAAGGACCATTTGGGAGAACCACCAAAGTGCAATTGAATTTTATTGCTTGAGAAATGTACGTGTTTGGAACAGGCTGAATAAGTTAATAACACCATAATGCTTATCGTAACAGAGAGAAAAATCTTGCCTTTGTTTAAAGCGAAAAGTTTGACAAACTATTCATATCTTCTTCATGAAAATGAATTGCTGGCTAAAGATACAAAAGTATTGTCTATTTTTTGTTTCCCTAGTAGCTTAGTGCCATGTTCTAATGAAAATATAAAGAGGAATTATGTGGACAGGTGTATTCCTTATTTCGTGTGTGTGTGTTTGTGTCTGTGTGAAATATATCACACTAAAATTATAAAAGTGTATTGTGCTCATTAGGTTTGTTTCAAATCCTTGCCTTTATTTAAAAAACCTAGCAAATTATTTTATTTTATGATTTATTGTATGCATGCCAATGGATCTTTCAGAGATACAGAGAATAAAAAACTATTTTAGATAATAATATAAAATAACATAAGTCAAATATAATTTGGGGAAAGAAAGCCAGAAAGACTATGGCCTGAATTTTATAACAAGGGGTTATTATGATTTTTTTTTGATAAAATTGAAATATGAATCTTATGGAAATTGGAAATGGAAATTGACAGGGTGGCCTGAAGATGCTAGGTATGGATGGGGTGAAGGAGGGAAGGAGGGAGGGAACAAGGGGGGGAGATAAATATTTTAAAGCCCCAAAGTCTTGACTGTGCTTTATATAAAGATGTGATAACCTCAAAATCAGCACTGTATTGGCTCAGCAGTTGATGCAGCCAAGCAAAATACAACAACATAATCCAGTTTCTCCAATTCTGTGTTTGAAAAGATATTTTTGATTTTCATAACTGAATTCCAGTTCATGCTCTTTTAAATTGCTTTCCCATCTAATAATTGTGCTGGGAACTCTGGGTTTTGGGTTCCCAATATCTATGGAGGTGCTAAATTCAAAATGTTATTTTAAACTGAGTTGTTTGTTATCATGATTGGACTGGAATTTCCACGTTTCAATACATATTTCATTTTCAATCTGATAGCCAGCCTGTATGTGAGTTATACGCTTAGTCCTTAACTTACAACTGTAATGGAGCTTGCCCATCATGGTCATTAGTCGTGACAGTCATAAATGCAATTCAGTTGCTGAGTGCCTGATGTTTGGTCACATGACTGTGGGGAAATAACCATCAGAAATTTGAATCATGAGTAGTTCCCTCAGTAGATCTGTTGCAATTTCAAATGGTTGTTAAGTTCTAAGTTGAGAACTACACTATATTGCCAAAAGAATTCGCTTACCCAGCCAATAATCAGAATCAGGCGTTCCAATCACTTCCATGGCCACAGGTGTATAAAATCAAGTACCTAGGCATGCAGACTGTTTGTACAAACATTTGTGAACAAATGGGTCGCTCTCAGGAGCTCAGTGAATTCCAGTGTGGAACTGTGATAAGATGCCACCTGTGCAACAAATCCAGTCGTGAAATTTCCTTGTTCCTAAATATTCCATAGTCAACTGTCAGCTGTATTATAAGAACATGGAAGTGTTTGGGAACAACAGCAACTCAACCACAAAGTGGTAGGCCATGTAAACTCATCCAACATTAATGTGTGACCTCACAAATGCGCTTCTGGAAGAATGGTCAAAAATTCCCATAAATACACTCCTGAACCTTGTGGACAGCCTTTCCAGAAGAGCTGAAGCTGTTATAGCTGCAAAGGGTGGACCGATGTCATATTGAACCCTGTGGATTAGAAATGGGATATCACGTATAGTAAGTTCATATGCGAGTAAAGGCAGGTGAGCTTTTGGCAATATAGTGTATCTGATTGAATAGATCCTCCATACTAGAAAACATAATTTCAGTTTAAAAATCTGATAATTAAGTCAAGTCTCCCCATTGGCTTGAAATGTATGTTTCCTATAGACAAAGGTATGGTTTCTTTTCAGACGAAGAAATTATAACAAACATGCAGAAGTCATTAGCTAGTTGAGAAGAGCATTTGAAGCAGAAAACCAGCAAGTTTTAAAATAGCTCTGCTAATATTTATGATAGATTCATTCTGGCCAATATTTCAGAATGAATGGGGCTACAGAAGCTTAACCCAAGAATTTACACAGGAGTGGAATATCACAGCAGAATATAATTCTTATGGCTATAGACAAGTAAGAAATATATTATTTAATGACCAGAAAGCTTAATCTCCATCCAGATGATAATTTCTAAAAGTTGTGATCTTTGGAGAACTATATTGTCCAAATCTCAATGTACTTGGAGAGGCTTTTGACCTTCCTTGAAGTTTTGAATTTTGTCTTGATCCAGCAAAAATAATCAGGTTAGAGAAAAGCACTGTAGTGCATTGCATTGCTATTTATATTCAGCACATGTAAAAATACACTTGAAGTTTGAGGATTGTTTGCTTTAAAATATTCTTCATCTCAAAGATAAACCTTCAACCTGAGATGGTGACCATATTCAGAACTTTGAGAACATGCTGGAGTATTTTCATAAAATGGCAGTTGAAGTGATGGTACTGCAGGCTACTTCTGCTGATTGCCAGCTGCCAGGATTTCGGCAATTCAAGTCCCACTGGCTCAAGACTGACTCAGTGTCCATCCTTCCGAGGGTCGGTAAAATGAGGAACCAGGTTGTTGGGGCAATACGCTGTCTCTGTAAACCACTTAGGGAGGGCTGTAAAGCACTGTGAAGCAGTCTAAGTGCTATTGCTATAAGATCATTATTATTTTCTTAAAGGGAAAATCCTTTAAGTATGGAGGTACTCTGAGTCAGTGGTGGGATTCAGCCAGTTCGCACCTCTTTGGGAGAACCAGTTGCTAACTTTCTGAGCAGTTTGGTGAACTAGTTGTTGGAAAAAAATCATTAGGGCAGAGAACCGATTGTTAAATTATTTGAATCCCACCATTGCTATGAGTCCACATTGTTTTGTCCCATTCACTCATATCAGTGGTGGGATTCAAATAATTTAACAACCAGTTCTCTGCCCTAATGACCAGCTGGGTAGGCGTGGCTCGGTGGTCATTTGACCGGGTGGGCGTGGCTAATTCAACGTCACTCAGATCAATAGGCGCTTCGCCTTAGCTGTGACAATGTAATAAGGGTTAACCAGAGAGACAGTTTCTGTAAGCAAGGCAATAAAGATGAGGCTAGAAACAACGCCGGAATGTTTCCTTCCCGCCTTCCTTACAGGATTAGCCCTGCAAAGTGGAAAAAACACAAAATGAGATTTCTTCCAACAACCGGTTCTCCTGAATAGGTGTGAACTGGCTGAATCCAACCACTGACTCATATTCACGTGAACTAAACATAATATACTTTGATAGCAATGGGTTTTATAATAAGTTGAGAAGTATACATAGGTACAGAGCGGTGTTTTTCAAACTTGGCAACTTTAAGATATGTGGACTTCAACTTTCAGAATTCTCTAGCCAGCTTTTTGGTGGGGAATTCTGGGAATTGAAGTCCACAAATATTAATTTTTTATTGAAAACTTTTGGGGAAAAAAACTTTTACAAATGTTTACCTCCCCCCCAACCCCCCCAACCTTCCCCCCCCCCCGACTTCTCAGAACCAATACAGGGTATAAATCTTTAACAAAGATATTCTAAAATAAACTTTAAAAAAAATTAGTATTATCTTTCATTTGAGCTTTAACTCCTCTTTGCTAGGCTAACTCTAAACAGATTATATCATTCCTTGTTTCTTCAGTCATGAACTATCTGGAATTTTTTAGTCCCATATTTATTTTGAGTATAGTCAATCCATCTTCTCCACTCTGGTTTATATCTCTCATTTGAGTGATCCTTGAGATATGCTGATATTTTAGCCATCTTTGCTAGATTTGTTACTTTTAATGTCCATTCTTGAATAGTAGGCAAATCTTCCTTCTTCCAGTATTGCGCCACCAACAGTCTAGCTGCGCTTATTAAATGCAAAATCAGGTTAATCTCTACAAATGTACAATCAGTAGTTATACCTAACAAAAATAACTGAGGGGTAAACTTTATCCTTTTTTAAAGACATTTTGCATAATCCACCATATTTTTATCCAAAATGCTTTTACCTTTTTACAAGTCCACCATATATGATAGCATGTAGCATCAGCACAATCATATCTCCAGCATTTAGGTTGTAAATTTGGATACCTAGAGGCCAGTTTTTTAGGATCTAAACACCATCTATAAAACATCTTATAAAAGTTTTCTCTCAAATTCTGGGCTTGTGTAAATTTTACATTTCTTACCCATATCTTTTCCCATGTATCCAACGTTATTGGTTCTTCAAAATTTTGTGCCCACTTTAACATACAGTCTTTAACTAATTCTGTTTCCGAATCCATCCAAACTTTGATAGCAATGGGTTTTATAATAAGTTGAGAAGTATACATAGGTACAGAGTGGTGTTTTTCAAACTTGGCAACTTTAAGATATGTGGACTTCAACTTTCAGAATTCTCTAGCCAGAATTTTGGTTGGGGAATTCTGGGAATTGAAGTCCACAAATATTAATGTTGCCAAGTTTGAAAAATGCTGGTACCTAGGGTTCTCCAGTACAGTCATTTGGTTTTACTTCATGCAAAGTATCAAATAAAATAACAATGAGATTAAAGGTGTGGCAACATCACCCCATTGTATATTTTTACCAATTCATGTGAATAACCATTGGACTAGTCCACTAATGGGATGCATATTGTGGGGATGTAAATAACTGCAATCATGTCAGTACACTATTTTGATTATCCTAATTCAAAACGCTGTTGGAAAAAGCGTTTCAGAGTTTAGCAAGGCTATCAATAAAACCCTAAAACCTTTCCAATTAAATCTAAGCAACTACAATTGCCAAGAAATACAAAGAAAGGATCTAGGAAGACCTTATACTGTAAGACATTCCACAAACACATAAGACACACAGAGAGACATGCATGCATAGCAATAAGGAAGTCAATTAAGTTCTTAAAATTACTTGTCTGGTCTGTTTCTATTATACAAAGTACATGGACTAAAAGATCTTTTAAAAATATTGTATTACTGTCCAGGGATTTGGAAGGCATAAAGAATAACATTTTTAATTAAATGGCCTTTCTATCTAATAAAACTTATTCAGCCTTCTTCTGAGACAGGTGTCTCTAATCTGGGTGGAATTACAAAAAGACCAGGTTTGCTAGACTGTTTGCTTGATTAAACTAGAGGCACTTAAATTGTTTGGGCACGGTCCTATTTGTCATCTGATGCTGTAATGGCAACCAACTGTGAAGAAACCTGGTGCCAATCAAAATTATGCACAAAATAGAGGAGTTTATTGAAAACTTATTATAGTATTTTTCTTTCCCTCTTTTGGTTTGTGAAACATGTGTCTCGTTTCTGCAACATAATTTATTTACTTTGCTTTTGACAATGATACAGTGATAAGAGTTAATTTTTAGATTTAGAAACTCATTCTGCATAACAAATGAATTGAGAAGAAGTTCTGCGTGTTGATCATTAGCAATGGTCTGCCAAATTACAATAGACATAAACAAATATCGTGACATGAAGATCCTGATCTGATCTGACATTTAGAATACATCAGAGAAGAGATGTAGAAATGATGGTTGGAAAATGTTGTCTTTTGATACATATTTTCTTGATAATTTTGTTTCTACAACTAAAACTCTGGTTCCCAGCATGATTACATTGGATTTTGAATTGTGTTTTAAAGCTGTAGTCCCTGTTATACTAGATCAGTGGTTTAGTTTTAGTTTAGTTTAGTTTTATTGATCTTGTATGCCTCCCACTCCTGAAGGACTCCGGGCGGCTTACAATAAACAAGGGAAGGAGATAATACACAAAACAACATGTTAAAATACACAACAGTCACAATTTCCGAGGGGCTGGATATTTCAAAAGCCCCCCGGCCTGCTGGAGCAGCCAGGACTTAACGGCTTTGCGGAAGTCCGGGAGGGTAGTAAGGGTCCGGATCTCCACGGGGAGATCATTCCAAAGGGCTGGAGCTGCGACAGAGAAGGCTCTCCCCCGGGGAGTCGTCAGCCGACATTGGCTGGCAGTTGGAATCCGGAGAAGACCTAACCTGTGAGATCTAATCGGTCTATGGAAGGTGATCGGCAGAGCTGGCTGGAGAATTCTGGGAGTTGAAGTCCACAAGTCTTAAAGTTGCCAAGTTTGGGAACCACTGTACTAGATTAATGAAAAACAGTCTTATAAATGATATGATAATCTGTCTTTTTGTTTGATGGACAAGACTTCTACTCATTGTAACTTTCAAATAAAAAACAACAGGTGAGGAAGAATCCATGGTCTTCATGCCAGACAGAATAGTTTTGTCAACATAGATCAGATCTTCTAAAGGCTATCAAGAGACCAGATAAATATCTATTGACTCACAAAAGGAAGAAAAAGGTTTCCAAATTTAAATCCATCACTCCTGTGATACTGCAGGAGACATATCTTGTCACATGATGTCTGTGGAATTTTGTGCCACATAAAGAAGTGCTAAATAAAGGGGGAAATGCTAGAAATCTAAGTGTTAAAAGATGTCATCTGAGAAGCTGTTTAAATCTTTCCTATTTCAACCCATGATATACAAATTTAGTTCCTTTTTCTCAGCAATAACTGACCAATTTTTGTGTGTGTGTTTAGCCAGTTGATGCTGATAAGTTATGCTAATTTTGACTGTGCTAGTTGAGAATTCTGGAACTTACCATTACAATATGGTTGCTGGTTGCCAACAGCAGTGAGGTGACACGAGGCTGGATCCAGGCGGTTGTTACCGCATCTCTTCGGGAGGGGCACTTCCCCACCGCGCTTAAGACAGCGGTGGTGAGACCCCTCCTGAAGAAACCGTCCTTGGATCCAGCTGTCCTTAATAACTACCGTCCAGTCTCCAACCTCCCCTTTGTGGGGAAGGTTGTTGAGAAGGTGGTGGCACTCCAGCTTCAGCGTACCTTGGAGGAAGCTAACTATCTTGACCCCTTCCAGTCTGGCTTCAGGCCCGGTTACAGCACAGAAACCGCTTTGGTCACATTGACCGATGATCTTTGGAGAGCTAGGGATGGAGGCAGCGCTTCCATCCTAGTTCTCCTTGACCTCTCAGCGGCTTTCGATACCATCGACCATGGTATCCTTCTGCGACGACTGCGGGAGATAGGGGTGGGCGGCACTGTTTTGCAGTGGTTCTCCTCCTACCTCTCAGACAGGTCGCAGTCGATGTTGGTGGGGGGGCAGAGATCGTCCCTGAGGCCCCTAACTTATGGGGTGCCGCAGGGTTCGGTCTTATCCCCCCTACTATTTAACATATACATGAAACCGCTGGGTGAGATCATTCGGAGGCACGGGATAAAATACCACCAATATGCGGACGATACACAGTTGTATCTGTCCGCCCCGTGCCAACTCAATGAAGCGGTGGACGTGATGAACCGGGGTCTTGAGGCCGTTAAAGACTGGATGAGAGCAAACAAGCTGGTACTCAACCCAGACAAGACCGAGTGGCTGTTGTGTTTTCCTCCCAAAAATTTGACCAACGTACCATCACTCAGGCTGGGGGGACAAAATTTATACCCCTCAGACAGGGCTCGCAGCTTGGGAGTCCTCCTGGACCCACAGCTGAGTTTTGACCATCATCTGTTGGCTGTGACCAGGGGGGCATTTGCCCAGGTTCGCCTGGTGCGCCAGTTGCGGCCCTACCTGAATCGGGAGGCCCTCACAACAGTCACTCGAGCCCTTGTGATCTCCAGGCTGGAATACTGCAATGTGCTCTACATGGGGCTGCCCTTGAAGAGCACCCGGAGACTTCAGCTAGTCCAGAATGCGGCCGCGCGAATGATCGTGGGCGCACCACGGTTCGCCCACATAACACCGATCCTCCGTGAGCTGCACTGGCTACCTGCCAGGTCTGTTGTTCACAAAGCTCCCCTCGTCCGGGACTTAATTGTTGACGAGAGGGCAGACCTGGCATGTATTACTGAAACCTGGCTGGGCACAGAAGGAGGAGTCCCCCTTGTGGAGATGTGCCCAGAGGGATTTCAGGTGCTTCATCAGCCGAGAGCCCAGGGAAGGGGTGGCGGTGTGGCTATTGTAATCCGGGAGTCTCTGTTACCTCGTAGGGTCCCTGCTCCGGAGCTTGTCGGGTGTGAGTCTCTGCTGATAAAGTTGGACCTCAAGGGTCAAGTGGGTCTGCTGCTAACGTACCTGCCTCCCAACTGCGTTGCAGCATCCCTCCCCTCGCTCCTCGAGTCAGTAGCCGAGCTGGCAGTTGAGTTCCCCAGGCTTATAGTTCTGGGGGATTTCAACTTGCCATCGCTCGGTGAACGCTCTGATGGGGCGCAGGAGTTCATGGCTTCCATGACAGCCATGGGCTTGACCCAAGTAATTTGGGGCCCAACCCACGCAGCGGGTCACATGCTCGACCTCGTATTCCTCTCGGAGCAGTGGATGTGTGATCTTGGTCTGAGGGGTAATGAGATCATACCCCTGTCGTGGTCAGACCATTGCCTACTGAGGCTTGACTTCCGGAGGCCAAACCCCCACCGTAGGGAGGAGGAACCGACCAGGTGGTTCCGCCCCAGGCGACTTATGGACCCTCTGAGGTTCCAGACGGAGCTTGGGGTTATTCCTGATACCCTCGCCCACAGTTCGGCGGAGACTCTGGCCGCCGCCTGGTACTCGGCGGCGTCGGAGTCTCTCGACCGGATTGCGCCACTACGGCCCCTCCGGGTCAGTGGATCCCGGAGAGTTCCCTGGTTCACCGAGGAACTCCGGGAGAAGAAACGCCGGAGGAGATGCCTAGAGCACCAGTGGAGGTCCGATAGGTCCGAGGCAAACCGAGCACTCTTAACTACCTGCACCAAGGACTATGTCCGAGCATTAAGAACTGCAAAAAGATCATATATTTCTTCCTTGGTTGCGTCCGCCGAGTCACGCCCATCCGCCCTGTTCAGGATAACCCGCTCCCTCCTTAATAGGAGGGAGGCGGGAAACCCCTTGCAGGGTAGGGCTGAGGATTATGCTCAATTCTTGGCGGACAAAGTAGCTCGGTTTCGATCGGACCTGGACTCCACCGCAGTAGATCCAGCTGAGACACAGGAGGATCATTTGCCACATCAGCTCTGGGTTGAGTTCCAGGAAGTTGCCTCTGGGGATGTGGACAAGGCCATCCGAGCTGTAAGTGCCTCCACTTGTATTCTGGACCCGTGTCCCTCCTGGCTGGTGGCTAACAGCAGGGAGGTGACACATGGCTGGATCCAGGCGGTTGTCACCGCCTCCCTTCGGGAGGGGCACTTCCCCGCCGTACTCAAAACGGCGGTGGTGAGACCCCTCCTGAAGAAACCATCGTTAGATCCAGCCATTTTAAACAACTTTCGTCCTGTCTCCAACCTTTCCTTTATCGGGAAGGTTGTTGAGAAGGTGGTGGCCTTTCAGCTTCAACGGGCCTTGGAGGAAGCTAGCTATCTTGACCCCTTCCAGTCCGGCTTCAGACCTGGTTACAGCACAGAAACCGCTTTGGTCGCATTGACCGATGATCTCTGGAGGGCCAGAGATGGAGGCTATGCATCCATCCTGGTTCTCCTTGACCTCTCAGCGGCTTTCAATACCATCGACCATGGTATCCTTCTGCGACGACTGCGGGAGGTGGGAGTGGGAGGCACTGTTCTGCGGTGGTTCTCCTCCTACCTCTCGGACAGGTCGCAGTCGGTGTTAGTCGGGGGGCAGAGATCGTCCCTGAGGCCCCTAACATGTGGGGTACCCCAGGGTTCGGTCCTATCACCCCTACTATTTAACATATACATGAAACCGCTGGGCGAGATCATTCGGAGGCACGGTATAAAATACCACCAATATGCGGACGATACACAATTGTATCTGTCCGCCCCGTGCCAACTCAATGAAGCGGTGGACGTGATGAACCAGGGTCTGGAGGCCGTTAAGAAATGGATGAGTGTTAACAAACTGGTACTCAACCCGGATAAGACCGAGTGGCTGTTGTGTTTCCCCCCCCAATAATTTGGCTAACACACCAACGCTTAGGCTGGGGGGTCAAATTCTATACCCCTCAGATAGGGTCCGCAACTTAGGAGTCCTCCTGGATCCACAGCTGACTCTTGATCACCAGCTGTCGGCTGTGACCAGGGGGGCATTTGCCCAGGTTCGCCTGGTCCGTCAGTTGCGGCCCTACTTAGATCGGGGGGCTCTCACAACAGTCACTCGAGCCCTTGTGATCTCTAGACTGGAATACTACAATGGGCTCTACATGGGGTTGCCCCTGAAGTGCATCCGGCGACTACAGCTAGTCCAAAATGCAGCCGCGCGAGTGATAGTGGGCGCACCGCGGTTTGCCCACGTTACACCCGTCCTCCGCGAGCTGCACTGGCTACCTGTTGGTCTCCGGGTGCGCTTCAGGATATTGATGACCATCTTTAAAACACTCCATGGTAGTGGATCTGGGTACTTGAGAGACCGCCTTCTGCCGATTACCTCCCTAAATCGACCAATTAGATCGCACAGACTGGGCCTCCTCCGAATTCCATCTGCCAGTCAATGCCGACTGGCGACCACACGGAGGAGAGCCTTTTCTGTTGCTGCCCCGACCCTATGGAACGAGCTCCCCATGGAGATCCGCACCCTCACCACTATCCAGACCTTCCGCGCAGCCCTCAAGATCTGGCTCTCCCAGCAGGCCTGGGGATAGGCTCCTAATTACCCGCCCGAGTGTTTGATTGCTGAATGAAAGTTGGGTTTTATTATTTTTCTGTTGTTCACATATTGTTTTTGTTTTGACCTTACACCTCCCCTCCCCTGTGGTTGTAAGCCGCCCTGAGTCCCCTCAGGGAAAAGGGCGGCATATAAATCCCAATAAATACCTAAATACCTAAATACCTGTCGATCTCCGGGTGCACTTCAAGGTTCTACTCACCACCTATAAAGTGCTCCATGGTAGTGGATCTGGCTATTTGAGAGACCGCCTTCTGCCAATTATCTCCCTGCGGCCCATCAGATCGCATAGAGTTGGCCTCCTCCGTATTCCATCCGCCAGTCAGTGCCGACTGGCGACTACTCGGAGGAGAGCCTTCTCTGTTGCGGCTCCGACGCTATGGAATAATCTCCCCGTGGAGATCTGTACCCTCACCACCGTTCAGGCCTTCTGCACAGCCCTTAAGATCTGGCTAGCCCATCAGGCCTGGGGATAAGTTTTTACTTTCGCCCCTCCCGAATGTCGAGTGAATGTTGTGTTTTACTGTTTAATTTATTTTCGTTCACATTTCTTTTGTATTTGTCTTACACTCCCTTTCCCCTTTTATTGTAAGCTGCCCTGAGTCCCCTCAGGGAAAAGGGCGGCCTATAAATGTACAATAAATACCAAAAATACCAAATATACTTGGGGCAATACCTTAGCTATTATTAAAAGAAAGAGACATATTTCTATGTATGTACTGCTGAAACCATACTTCCATATTCATCCTTGTGCATATTTACATAAGTTCCTGCTGAAGCCAGAAATGTATGAGTCTTTCACAGACCAATGCTCCATCAACCAATGTTTGTCAATCTTGCCAACTTTAAGAAGTCTGGACTTCACCCCCCAGAATTCCCCAGCCAGCAAGTCCATATCTCTTAAAGATGACAAACATGGCCATAAACAGTGGGTTATGGACTCACTGAATGGTAATGAAATAGGCCATTTAGTCACTCACAGGCATAGCTAGAAACTAACACAACTTTATTTTACCAGAATGTTTTCTAAAAAGAAGATTTAATTAGTATAGCATTAGACCAGCAGATTGTTGACATTCTCAGTATAACAGACAATGGAGGTGGGGAATTAGGTTGCTAAATTAGTAGTAGACTGCCGTCTAGGGAAATAGCAAATCAGAGCTTGGGAAAATAAGCACAATGGAGATTTAATATCCCCCAATAAACCACACCAAGGACAGAAAGGGTAGAATGATTTTAGGGGTGGTGGAATAAATTAAATCTGAGAAGAATGTTTGTGATGTTTCTTAGTAAAGAAATGTAAGGTCTTTTATTCAATAAATCTATTGTAAGTATAAATAACTTTTGATGTAGAGGCACTTGATTGTAACTTTTAGGCACTTTGGTATTACTGAACACATTGGCCACAAACATATCCCAAAAAGATTTTGGAACAGGCACGGGCCAAAAATACCCCAACAACCTACCACCATAATAAACCTAAAGTGATATTCTCCCAATCAAAAAAATTGCTGATTTCAGTAGTTGTACCAAATTTCAAGAACGGATGTGGTGTTTCAGTGGCTAAGATGCTGAGCTTGCTTATCAGAAAGGTCGGCAGTTTGGCGGTTCAAATCCCTAGTGCCATGTAATGGAGTGAGCTCCCATTACTTGTCCCATCTTCTGCCAATCTAGCAGTTCGAAAGCATGTAAAATGCAAACAGAAAAATAGGAACCACCTTTGGTGGGAAGGTAAGAGCATTCCGTGCGCCTTCAGCATTTAGTCATGCCAGCCACATGACTAAAGACAGATGTCCCCCTAGAGTCAAGAACAACTAGCACATATGTGCAAGGGGAACCTTTACCAAATTATCTTTACCTTTATCAAATTTCAAACAAAAAGGGCCAATATAAGAACAAAGTATTTGTTTTATTTTAAATAAGACTACTGGACTATATTCTCAAAATTGACACCTAAAACCAACAGCCCAGGTTTTCAGACTTTAGTTTTAGGTTTTGTTATTATTATTTTGAAGGGTGTTGGAGTTTAACTTGTATTCTCAGTACTTATACAGTTGAGATGTAGTCTCCACCGCCTATACCGAGTTCAAACAATCGAGTGGTGTTGATGGATCCAATGCTAGATTTCCTATTGAAATATTCTCATTCAACCTCCTATGAGATGATCCAGCTTCATGGAAATTCAATTACTGTTCTCCTTTCTAATTTTCCAATAGACTTGATAGATAACATTTAAAAATTACAAATTTCTTTTTATCTGTCAGCTCTTCACATATACAACTCTCCACATATACAACTAACCAGCAGAAACAAAGGTGCTTTCTTCAAGAGGCAACTGTTTTTCCTGTTTTTCTTTGAAGACATTTTGCTTCTCATCCAAGAAACTTCTTCAGCTCTGACTGGATGGTGGGGAATGGAAGACTTTATACTCTTTGCAGACAGCTGGTCATTTGCTTTCTTTTAGTGAGTTGTTAAGGCCACCTGGAGGTTTATCTGTGTAGTCAGAGTTACCTGGGTGGTAGAAATGAGTGGGGATCCTTCTTGGAACTGTTGAAAGGATTGTGTTGTAGACTGGAGACAGATGATGTTGTATCCAGTGGTGGGATTCAGCCAGTTTGCACCACTTCAGGAGAACTGGTTGTTAACTTTCTGAGCAGTTTAAATAGAAATATTTCCATAGAAAAGCAAATAATTATACCATTGATGGATTCAGAGCAAGGTAACATTTCCTCTTCAGCAGTCTCTATGTTTACTTGGCACTCTTCTCTGCTGGGGTTTGTATGATTTACTCCCAAGAAAGTATGTAGACTTTCATTTTATTTACATAGATTGCAAAAGAACAGTATAACAAAATATAGGAAGGAAAAGCAATTGAGTCAAGCATGGTGGAAGAAATGTAAGAGTATCTAGTATCAGAAGCCACATGCTATATAGCAGTGGTGAAATTCATTTTTTTATTACCAGTTCTGTGAGCGTGGCTTGGGGGCATGGCAGGGGAAGGATACTGCAAAATTTCCATTCCCACCCCATTCTGGGGCTAGCCAGAGGTGGTATTTCCAAACTACTCAAAATTCCCGCTACTGGTTCTCCAGAACCTGTCAGAACCTGCTGAATTTCACCCCTGCTATATAGAACTGTAATATGTTACATTCGTATGAATTAGATGCTTGATGCTATGCTGAATATATCTTAGGCTTTTGTTTTTAAACTATGCAATCACTCTGATGCAATTTTTCCCAAAACAGAAGAAACACTGAAATATTGGTATGTGCATCATGAACTTTTTCAAAATCCATGCAAAAATAAAAGCAAGAAATCAAATTAATATTGATTTCATTTCCATTTTTAAGTAGGCAACCTGTACCCGATTGTACCTCATGATTTCAGAGATATTTTCTTACCTAAAGAGAGCAACCAAGAGTGGGCAAAAAAAGCAGTAGGAATGAGAGCAACTTTCTTCTGGCTTCCCATTGAGATTCCTTGTTGGAAGCTGGCAGGGAGTATCAGAGACCTTCCTTCCTTCCTTCCTTGATCTATATATGTAGAATTGCTCAAAAGATGCCATACAGGTCAGAAAAGACACATGAGGGCAGCACAAATTGGAGGGGAAGGAGGATGTGGTGGTGGTGGTGGTGATGATGGTGGTGGTGGTGGTGGTGGTGGTGGTGGTGGTGGAGGAGGAGGAGGAGGAGGAGGAGGAGGAGGAGGAGGAGGAGGAGGAGAAGGAGGAGAAGGAGAAGGCAGAAACCACATGGGGCTTTTACATACTGTAAAGGTCTTGCCTCATGAAATGCTATTATGCAGAAAAAGTCCCAAATAATTTTTCCCCTATCAGTTCTCATTTAATTTGAGAATTTGATTTTGAGGTGCAGTTCTATGAATTTAATAATAAATTCTTCAGGGGAAAAAACACACTATTCTTTCACTTTTTATATGACAAGACGGTCAAGGGCTATAAGAGAATGTCTTCTTTTTCATGGTTCAGTCCTCTACAGTCTTACTGGCTTCTCACTCATTCAGTCTCTAGGAAAGGCATAACGAGGTCAATAACCCTTCCTATAGGAACTTTTCCAGTTGGGAAATCTTGGTTACCCTATTTTAGAGGGATTGAAAGATGATTGGCAGTAAACACAACTCCAGAAGTAGCTATCTCTCATCTCCAATCATAAAATAAGCTCAAAATACTCCCCAAGAGAAACTGGTAAGAAAGTCTCAAGTTCTTTAAAAAAGTAATAAGTCCTCTTTTGAAGGGGAAGAAAACTGTGAGAACTGGGCAAGATAGAAGAGCATATTTACGGTGGTCAGAATTGACTATTAAATAAACATTCACTGATCGGGAAGCATTCAGAGTTCCCGAATTTTTCTTTAATATGCCATAAAGCTGGAATATTAAACCATTGGGAGATAGACATGCTCAGGATGACCATATTTTGTTACCATAGATCACAGGCACATCAGTTTCTGTATGCTTCATATTTCTGGAGATTTATTTAAGTAACAAGGCCATGAAGTCAATATTGGAATTGTAGGTGGTTCCATGAAAATGTCCATGCTATGGCCAAAAAAGGAACTAAAAATGAGTGAATTGCAAAGAATATTATTATTTTTCCTATTCTTGACATAAAACTGTCAGTGCTATCCTTACAAAAATGATAAATTCCAACTTTAATAGCATCCAGTCACTCCTAAATAGAGTTGGCACTAAAATTGTTTTCTTTGGGAAGCTGGATGACCCCACAGATTCAGCTCTGGAAAAAAATGGGTACGGGAGGGATTTCTACATCAACCAAATGAGTTTAGAACTGGAATTTGAAACCAGTTATGGTTCGAATAACTTCAAGTCTTTCAAGAATCCTGTTTTCACCAAACTATATCAGGGATGAGTTAGAAATGGACTTTAACTATATTATGACTTCAATGTATATATTTGTTCAATAGGGTTGTCCAAGGCTTGAGCAAAACATTTCCTCATGAACGGTACATGAAGCAACACTTTCCTTCTAAAGGACAAGAGAAAATGCCCATACAAAGTGCCCATGTTTAAGTTCACCTGTTCCAATTATGTCCTCTATTTCCTGAAACTAGCAATGAAAGATTCAGGATAATACATTGCCTCTTTGCCTCAATGAGAAGCTATGTATCACTGTAGGGATAAAGTATATCATGAAATAAAGCCATGCCTCCTTACACAAATCTTGTGCTTAGTTGAAATCACTCTACAATGTGAAAAAATTGAATCAATTCCTCAAAAACAAATTGAGGGGTTAAATATTTAGCAAGTTTTATTGAGTTTTTTTTAAAAAAATTATAGCAATGACAGGGTATAAACTAATGATATCCCGAGATTAAGATTCCCTCAAGTTTTAGTAGAATATCAATCACACAAGTCTATCTTGTTTATTAAGAAGCAGTAATTGGGTGTGTTTGAAGGGCGAAGATTCCATGGGATTTACTGTCTTAACATGACTGCACTACTTAAATATCTGATGGGTATCATATATAAGAACATCAAGACTTATTTGCTTTTTCTCTCAGACAGAAGTCTGTTATTTGTTCTCTCAGAATGCAGGATGTGGGCTAATTGTCTTGGGTTATGGGAAGGCAGTTGCTGGGTAAGTGTTAAAAATATTTCTAATGAACCAAGAATGACAGGAACCAACGACATGAAAAGTTGGGAGAGCTCTTTATTGCATGTGTTCAAATAGAAAATGGACACCCATCTATCAGGCATGTTTTTATTTGGATTTCTACACTGAACAAGGAGCTGGGTTTAATGGTTTAAAGAGTCACTTCCAATTGTATGTTTCTACAAATTTGATGTTCCTCGGATTCTTAGGTCCTTAGATTTCATTGTATATATGTACAATGACAATAAAGGTTGTTGTTGTTGTTTCAAATTTGGCATCTACTTCATGATGGTCTCTGTGTCCTCAGGTGCTCAAATGATCTGAACAGTAAGAATCAAGAGTTCTTTCTCTCTTCAAATACAGCCTACACAAAAGGAAAACAAAGTATGCTAATTACCCTATGATTACTCTGATTAAGATAAATGTATGATTATTGGACCTGCCTATACCACAGAGACATGTACAAAATAATGACAATACAGATCAGCAAACAATCAATTTTCAGATTCCTTCTCTGACCACAAAGACGTTAAACAAATGAGGGGTTTTGCATTTAAACAGATTGTGGTTCAAGATCCAATTATGATACCAATTATATTCTGTTACAACAAACACCCAAGAAGGAACTGTGGGTTCTGATTTTATTCCTAAGGCGCCTCAAGGTCAGTTTGTCAAAAGTCAAGAGAGAATAATGTCAAACCTGTATAATTGGGTTCCAATCTAGAAATAGTGGCCCACCTTCTGATTTTTTTTCTTTTTACTTTTACAATACATCCCTTCTTTAAGTCATTGTTACATTTGCTTTTGTACCATAAATTGCTTCTGTACCATGAATTTTGTACCATGGATTGACCTCCCATAAGTACTAGTCAATTATGTTCAACTGTTAAATTTAAGCCATTTTGCAGCCTTAGCTTTTCAATCCACGTATATCCACTTTTTTTGCCTCAGAAAATTTCCCCACAGCACAATTGTTGACTACATGTGGTGCAAGAGTTTTTTTTTTCATTTAGAAACAGGAAATACATGAAAATTGTAAGCTCTAAAATAAGCTTAATACAGTTTAACAAATAAAAACTCTAATTTACACACACACACACACACACACACACACACACACACCCCTCCACCACCACCAAAGCAGAAGAAAAATAAAATTGATCACATATGTGAAATAGAAACCCTTCTGCAGGGTATCAAGAACAGAATATTTTGAGGATTGTAAAATTGGAACTGGATAATACATAGCTAAATATATAAAGGATGATAAAAAGATTAATGTATGATAAGTAGAAGCTGTATTTGTTGTTACGTTAAAATATGTATGGAAATGACAAAGCCAGAAAGGTCGCTCTGTGTCCAATGTTTTTAATGTTCATTCAATTAAAAAATATTTTTTTTAAAGGGTTAATGGAGACATATTTTAGACAACAGTACACATCTCAAGGATACACAGCAAAGGACAATTAGATAGCAATTTTCTAACTGTAGGAAAAAAAAATGGGTCTAGGAATGATGATTTTTTAAATCTGGAATGCTTGAGTGCAAAAAGAAGGAAATGATAGAAATTAATCATACAATTAATCTATTGTATAATGACTATTCCATCCTATATTTTCTTCTTTAATAAATAAGAGGAGGAGATTGGCTAGAAATCTAAAGGTTCTGACTAACATCAGATTAATCAGACAAAATCAAAAGACTTGAGTCATCTCAAGAGAAGAGAAGTGAGGAAAAGGTAGAGTTGAAGAAAGAATGAATTGAAAGAAACAAGAAATAAAGAAGTCAGAGCTTATCTTTTTCAGTGTTAAAATAGTTGAGCGAGGTAGAGTTTCAAGCAGCAGATAAAGAGAAAAAAAATCTGGTTGGATAAGTCTTAGGTAGCATCAATATATGTATAGACCACAGTGTAGGGTGCTAATCCAGGAAAAATAAATAGTGGGAGAGTCAGAAAAGATGAAAGGGACTATTTCACAGAGTTAACTTTTGAAAATCTATCATCAAGAGTGGTGATCTACCACATGCTTACACAGATAATAGAGCTTAGCAATAAATCTGTCTGTGGCCAGCTGGGCCATGAAAAATGACTCTCCTTTGCCTAAAAATACTGGCTCAATCCAAACCATTGAGGCAATACCTCAACTTAGAAAAAAAAAAGCAAGTCATTTTGTCTCAGCGTGTCAAATCAAAGCGTTCAAGTTACCTGATTATTTTATTCTGTGGGAAATGAACTTTTGAGAATCTACAGAGGCTTCTTTTCTGCTTCTGGATTAAAAGATCATGGCTGCTCGCATTCAATCTTCAGCTCTCAGATATATTTTGATTCATTTCAAGGTGTTGCTGTGACAAAATTAAATGTTCCTTTGAACCTCCAAGTAGTCTTCATGGCTACTAGCCAGGATCACTTACTACGGTTTCCAGGATCAGATATAGCATTCCTTTCAGCACAGGCTGCTGTGAGTTTGCTGATTGATTATTATTGTATTGTATTGTATTTAATAGATTTATAGGCCGCCCAATTCTGGAGGACTCTGGGCGGCTTACAGAAAGAAACAAATCTTGAAAAAAAATATATAAAGAATTAAAAAAAACAGAGAAAATAGATTAAAACCACATCATGCACCCACTCTGGTCAGGGCTGGACCTCAGTCATGAGGTCAGCCCCCAGGCCTGCCGGAATAGCCAGGTTTTAATAGCCTTTCAGAAGGCCATGATAGTGGGTAGGGTCCAGATCTCAGGGGGTAGTTCATTCCATAGGGTTGGAGGGGCAACAGAGAAGGTCCTCTTCTGGGGAGCCTCCAGCCAACATTGCCTGGCTGATGGCACCCGAAGAAGGCCCACACTATGCAATCTTATCAGCCATTGGGAGGTATTGGTTTAAACAGCAGATTTGCATAGATAAAACAAGAGTATTGTGTTGGAAGGGACGTTGGAGATCTTCTAGTACAACCTCCTGCTCAAACAGGAAACCCTACACCAAGAGATTGGTTGTTCATTCTCTTCTTAAAAACCTCCAGTGTTGGAGCCCTCACAATTTCTGAAGGCAAGCCTTTCCGCTGATTAATTGTTCATTTCTTCCTTAGTTTGAAGTTGCTTCTCTCCTTGATTAGTTTCCATCCATTGCAGGTACTTTGGAAAATAAGCTGCCCCTCTCTTCTATGTGGCAGCCCTTTAGATATTGGAGCACTGCTGTCATGTCACCTTTAGTCCTTCTTCTCATTCTAGAACGTTTCAATATCTCCCTCAATTTTTCAAATTTTGGAAAATATTTTTGTCTTTATAGTTTGGGCAAGACCCATCAACTCAAGGACTGGGTTGCTTCCAGGTTATCAGAGTTGCCTGCAGAAAATGCCACAGATGAGACAGAAAACAAGAAACCTTGTGCCATCTAGTCTCTGCCCAGAATTTTGCAGCCAGAGTTTTCTCTAATACAGTGTTGCCCATGCCGCACAGGGGGACAATTTGATTTTTAATGGGGGCAACTTGTTTAAACCAAGCTAATGGCCTTTTAGGTTTCCTCCACATGAGTAGAGTTCACTTTTTGAGTAAAGTAAAAGCTATATGTCCTGGGAAGCATCAGGATTTCAGAGATGCTTAGGTGGAGCATGGCCAAAAAAAAAAAAGGTTGGGAACCTGTTCTGACCCACCTCGTCCTACACCAAAGCATGTCGAGACAAAGATATTGCAAGGATTTATTGACACACAGACAGGACCTTGGCAGCAAGCGAGCATAGACAAGACGTTGCCAGCAATCTAGCACAGACTAACCTTGGCAGCAATCCAGCCTGCCAAGCTAGCCTCAAAAGTTCTCCAACTTTGAATACGTTGATTCCTGCAAAGGGGCGTGTGCACAATCATTCTTTTTATAGTCTTGAGAGGAGCCTAATTACCACCAGCTGAGTGCAATTATCTCCTGTAACTGCGTAACTGTTCCTTACGCCTATTAGCTCTTCGTTGCCCGGCATCCAGGAACAATTCCCTTGGCTCCTCCCCACTGCTCCAATGCATGCCTTCAGGATCACACTCCCTTGTCTCCTCCCCACTGGTCCAAGGTTCAGGCACCTCCTGGTGGCCAACCAGCCTCTCTGCGCCCTGCTCGCTGTCAGAACCCTGTCCAGGGTCCTCCACGTTCTCCAGAGCTGACTCATAGGTCCCCTCACTGTCAGAGTCCGGTGGCAGCTCCAACGGCTCCTGCTGGGCAACAACAGGAACTACTGCTCTAATAGTTCTAATTTGCACAATAGGCTTAATCAAATCAGTTAACAAAGAAGCAGCTGCATCCTTATTGCTTACTGATATATGTCTAGTCACTATGGGAAGCAGAATCCTGGACTAAAAAAGCTTTTTTTTCCTTTAACATTCTCTAATGTTATTCTGTGTGAATCGTGAAGGCATCATAGTGTTTTTTAGGTTTAATAGATGTCAGACAAAAAGGAGGATAGGATCTATGAAGACATCAGATTCCTTCAGTTGCACAACCAAGACATACCTAGGGTGAATAGTTCATTTGCAGCTGACATGTGAAAAGTTGAGGGCAGGGGTGAAGACAAGATAGAAATAGCAGACTCTAAGGAACTAGCTGAGGTCAGAACATGCAACACTTTAGAAAAAAAGGAAACAGATGAACGTCTCAGAAGAAGCAGAACTTAAAAACTGGTAAAAGCTACGTGCTAACTAGCTTGTGGGCCAACAAAACAGCTGGTTATAGGATAAACAAAGCTGTCCTTGCACAAGATAAAAGAAAGAAACCCCTTCTAAATCAGAGAAATATAGGGATAAATGGGAGTGAAGATGGGAGACAGCTGAGTCAAGAAGGAAGCATCATCAGTGTGAATATCAAGATCACTCATTAAAAATATTCAGATAGATCCAGTGGGGCTTTGTCTGTTAAGTACAGTATCTTCTTAAATATATTACTTTATTGTGTGTGTCTGTGTGTGTGTCTAATATAAGGTATTTACTCTGAAATAAAACTTGACGCTTTCATACAACAACCTGACATGCTTGCATTACATTTATACAAGTAGCCCTTAACTTATTAACACAATTGGAACTGAATTTCAGGTCATAAACTATGACAATAACAATAGTAAGCTTAGGTACTCAATGACTAGACCTGTTTTTTTTTTTGACATTTTTTGTGGTGATGATTAAGCAAATTCAGTCATTAAGCAAACAGAGTTGACCATACGTACAAATTCAACTGGGTGTGGTTTGCTGGAAACTGGCAAAAAACATTGCAAATCACAGTCACATGATCATATGGGCTGCAAAGGATTGTACAGATGAGTCAGTTGTCATGCACCTAAAAGCAGGCATGCAGCCATAGGCGCCTGGCACATTTTGCAACAGCCAGATGTACTTTATGGGCTGTAAATTTAAGTGACTAGTTGTAAGTTCAGCATTACCTGTATCACCAAATGTTTCCATGATTCACCCGTGTCTAGCAAATTCCTCCCCTCCAAAGAAAAAAAAGATATGAAAAATAAAATTTGAGACTCTTCTTTATCTTCTGCCAGGTCTTTTTTTAGTGAAGTTCTTGTTGATAGACCAACTATTCTGTGATAGGCCCTGAACTTCAGTGAACCTGAGTGAAGAGGTGTCTCTGGACATAGAATGTGTGAATGCTTGCCTTTCCAAGCTGGTGACTTCTAAGTATAGAAGCATAAGAATTCCTCAATATCAGAGCAAATAATTATGCTGACTGGACCTCACCAAATTAGACGGGGTTGGTATGCATAGTAAGAGAAGCAATTTTGCACAATAAGGTCAAAGTCTAGATATGGATGCCATTTAATTTTAAGGCCAAAAAGTAAAATGGATTTTGTCTTTCATGGAGCTTTTCAGTAAGACTATAAATTTGTCAGTGCCCAATCTTGCATGATGTTATCTTTACCAATATTACTGGCGTTAGGCCATCAATCATGTTCTACTTTATTATAACTTCCATATGAACATGTCTATTGTGTCAACAGCAGGGAGAAAGGGTAACTTATTAAGTGAAACCTCTCTCAAGTTCAAATGATACTGTTCTGAAGAGTAGCTAAGTATTATATTCCTGAAGTAAAAACAATGCAACAGATGATACAACTTCCAGTGTTGATGTTCTTATAAATTATGTTTTATATAATGTTCTAATTGTTGATCAAAATAAAATGTTTGTCACTCTTCTGTCAGAATTTCTAATTTGTTTTATTTTAATATTACTGCACTTTAAGAGTCACAATTATACAAATAAAATTGTAAATACCTGGTTTTGTGAAAATCCAGACAACAGTTTTGATATTTCTGTGCTCTTCCATTGTTAATTGACTTCATACTATAGGACATATCACCTGTTAATTCTCTGAAATAACACACTACCAAAAGCTTTTTTAAAAAACAAAAAACAAAAATGACCTTACCTAGCAATCTTACAAACAGTGTGGGTTGCAATCTTTGTGGGTTATTTCTGGTGTTGATATTGTGTGCTGGTAGACACAAACCTCTTTAGAACTTTTAACTTCCCACATTCCTGGAATAATTATTTTGCTTATCACACAAAAGAAGGGCCCCTACAAACCTACTGCTCTTGAATTTTGACTGGTGAGAAATGCAAACTTGGTTAGCTCATGTGGTAATTAAGGACAGATGTGATTGTTTAACAAATAATCATAACAAATAATTGTCACTTCCTGCTTTGAAAAGCACTAATTTAAAGCATGTGTCTGCCAATTTCACCTCCACAAGGCTGGTTCTCTTGGGTAGGGCACACATTCCGAATTGTTAACTTCTCAGCAACAACTAACACTTCAGTCCTGCCTTATAACTTTCAGTTTCAAACATTTACTCTCCTCAGAGGTCTCTTCCAAACCACCTTCTGTTTTGTTTTCTTTTTAGCACACATGAGGAGCTACTATGGAGGTGGGGACAGCTCTTGCCTGACGATTAGATGAACAAACCTCCACATGTTGGCATATCCTTTTTATCCTTTTTGTTTTATTTTACTGCTTCTGCTCTAATTACAGTATTCTGTCACTGATGCTTGTGGTTGATATTTGATTTTCCATGCAGGATCTACATAGCTTCATGGATCCCATTCATGGATTACGGCCTTGTGGGTGGTGAAGGGGCTTGTGTAGCTCAATGAAGCTATGAGCTATGCCATGCAGAGCCACCCAAGACAGACAGGTCATAGCAGAAGTCTCTGATAAAATGTGATCCACTGGAGAAGGAAATGGCAACCCACTCCAGTATCTTTGCCATGAAAACCCCATGGACAGCATTGTGGGACACGACTTCGCAACTAACAACAACAACAATCTACATAGCTAGAGTATCAATGTATTGCTGACTCTCTCAAACTTGCATTTTTTATTATTATTATTCCAGGACAATTACTATTGCAATACATACTTTGCAAGAAAGTGCCAGCAGTTTGCAAGAGTTTCGGTGTTCCCAAAAATATTTTTTCACTTGTAGTAGAGTTATAAAATGTCTTGTTTATTTGGGGGGGGGGGGAATGTAATAGTCTCTTTACCAGGAAAAAGTTGCTGACAGAATTTGCCTGTGATCATAACAGGTAGATAAATCTTAATGAATACAGGTATTCCAGAGATGGGTTGCTACCAGTTCGCACCTATTCAGTAGAACCGGTTCGTCAAATCTACCGAACCAGTTAGACAAAGTTCCACCAGTGGACCCAGAAAGCAGGCCACACCTACAGAAGAGGTTCCAAAAAGTTTTGAAACCCACCACTGAGGTATTCCTAGTTTAGTGACCACAACTGGTACCAATAACTCTGTTGCTAAGGTCTGCAACCACTAAGTGAAAAAAATTACATAACTGAAAAAAAGCTTACAATCTCACTTCCCATTCAATCATTAAGTGAACCATTACATGACTGTGACTTACAATTTTACGTCTTCCGCCTGCTCGATTGATTCTGCATGTCACACACACAAATGATGATCACATAATTGTGGGATTCTGAAATGGTCATAAATGCAAAGATTGGTTGGAAAGCTAAATTTTTACACTGTCATAACTTTGAATGTTTTTTGAATGATGCTGTTAGTAAGAGAACTACCTGTAGGAAAATATGCTAACATGAGCGCTTATATGGAATTTAGCCTTCACATCGTGATAATGTTCTCTACCATCCCAAAGAAAATGAGTAGAAATGAACATCTGCCTATCATTTTTTCTTCCCAAATAATTAATTTTCTATTGCAATTCCAGAATGGATCTAAAAAATTTCTCTGGGTAGGGAATGTGATCAGGAATGCTTTCAATTCTTTTGATTCCTGCTTGCATATCCCTTGTTCTGAAACATTCTCCTATTTCCAGAGTTCCGATCACAGGAAGGAAGGGCTGTGGATTTTTCCCTGGCATCTAGGAAAGGAAATAAATCTTGATCTTGAAGAAAAACTCTAATATTGTATTCCCTCAGGGTTCCTATCATAAGGATTGCAGCCTAAAACATAAAATGTATAATGCATATCTGAGATCATACTGCACAGCAAAATCAGCACATGTGCAAAATCCAAAGGAAATTTGTATTCCAATGTGTAGGAAGTTGCACAGAATAACAGAGTTGGGAGGGAACTTCCTTCTAGTCCAAACCCCTGCTCAAGCAGGAAACCTTACACCATTTCAGACAAGTGGTTGTCCAATATCTTCTTAAAACCTCCATTGTTGGAGCACCAGAGGTGGTATTCAGCAGGTTCTGACCAGTTCTGGAGAACAAGTAGTAGAAATTTTGAGTATTTAAGAGAACAGGTAAATACCACTTCTGACTGGCCTTGCCCCCATCTATTCTCTGCCTCCTGAATCTCAGCTGATCAGGAGGGAATGGGAATTTTGCAGGAACCTACCCCTAGAGTGGGGAGGGAATGGGGATTTTGCAGTATCCTTCCCCTGCCACACCCATCAAGCCATACCCACCAAGCCATGTCACACCCACCAAGCCACACCCACAGAACCGGTAGTAAAAATTTTGAATCCCACCACTATGGAGCACCCATAACTTCATTGCCCAAGCAACAAATATAGACACATACATAGAGCATTGAGAGAACATTAAGAGAAATATGATTTCAATGTTCAGCATATGTGATTGCATAATGATGTATCAGCAAAATAAAAAATAAACATGTATATTCAAAAATGCTTCTGATGCATTTCAAATAAATAAACTGAATCTGTGTTTGGAAAGTATGAAAACCACTGGTGGCAAATTGAGTATATAGAAACATGGAACTTCAGTCATCCATGATTTTTAATCTATCATACTGAATGTTATTGGGCTAAAGAGATTCTGTGTTATTTTAATCACTCTAATTTCTTTTGATCTTAATAATATTTTTCAATCATTTTCAAATCATGTTCATACAGCCATAAATTTCTATAATAAGTTTTCTTAAAATGGCAAGCCCAAACGTATTGGAAATACAAGAACCAAATTCCTGTCCAATATGGCTAACAGCCAATACAACTGGAGGTACTAGATACAATTTGTTTAAATACAACCTATTTGGTGAAGGTATACAGTTTGTATAAATAATTTGGTTTCTATCTGTCTGTCTGTCTTGAAACTGATTTTAATTCCAGTTGAAAAAGGTTCAAGTCATTAGTTATTTGGATTTTTCCCAGTTAACAATAATAGTTTAAGTCTGGGGATTGTGTTTCTTCAAAATCAGATATCACTGCTATTTTTTCTTCAAGAATCATTCAATGAAAACAATGCAAAATATGTCAAAGTTTATATTATTGTGCTGTTATATGCCTTGAAACAGTTTAAATGGTGTGCTAGACATTTTTTTTCCTGCACGAATTAGGAGCAATGATATAAATAGTCCCTGAATTCAGCATTTTGCAAGTGTTGCTCTTAATAACCATGCACTCTGCAGTATTAAGTTTGTTCTATGGAACCCACTCTCATCTCTTCTTGCTTTTTTAGGAACAAACAGTGTCTCCTGACACCATGTTTTGTCTCAAAATTTAACTTTAAGGCACGAATGAACTTCTGCAATTGCTGGACTTCCATTTTCTTTAGCTCCATGAAACACAGACAGCGAACAGGAAGGAGTGATTGGCCTTGTAACTGAACAACACTTAAATGTTGCAAAGTAAATATCAGCATTTCTGCAGATAGATGGGAAGCCTCCTGGAAAGATTTAGTGACATAATTGTTATGGGGGGCACCAGAAGCTTACTCTAGTGAGGCTAACTCTGTGTTCTAGGGATAATTTGGACAGAGTTTTTGAAGGGTTAAGGACATGGAATATATTATTACTGGGTTCCATGTTGTATAATCTTTGAAAGTGAAATGAATCCTGGGATGATGGATCCATTGTTCACATTTTAGTTGATTCTGCAATGGGGACATAGGAGTTGGTCCTTATTAGTTTCTCTGCTTTGTTAAACACACCATCTGAGGCCCAACGTTTGGGAAGCCAGGGTCTGCCTGTCACAAGCCCAGGACAAAGGGTGAGTGATGGAGGAGTAACATCTCCTTTAAAAACCTTGGTCCAGCTGGTCCGGCTGGTAGCATCTTGTAAGGGCCCCTTTCCAGGGTTACACTAGAAGACAGTCAACGATTTAGAAGGTGGAAGAGGGCTTTACACCACAACAGCAGATAAAACAGAATAATCATCTTCTAGGAGAAGGGAAACTCTGATTACAAACCTCCACTGCCTTGTGGCTATATCCACTACTGGAAAAGGCTTCAGGAGTCAACCTTGAGGGAAAATCCGGAGCCGGAGTCCCAGAAGCAGTTTGTGACTGTGTACAACCATGTTCTGGTAACTCCTGTGATGCATCTGAAACCAATCATATTGGGTCTGCCATTCCATTGGACTATTTCAGTGACATGGAAAGGGGGAATCTGCTTCTTGAGTAACAGTCTATCCTCCCACTCAGGCCTCGTGCTGTAGAGGACATGCCAGTTTTGACCGCTTTCCAGAGCATGATACCATAGTCTTTTGAGATTGATGGATGCCAATGCATGCAACTGTTAGATTTAAGGGGCCTGGTATCTATGCTTAGGTTGATCTTCTCTTGCTCTTAGGTAGCATTTTGCAGGTGTCTGGCTAAATCTGAAATGTTAAGCCTTGACACAGATTAGGCACTTATTTCAGAAGCTGTTAGTGTGTCGCCATCTTGTTCTTCTTCCAGTTGAACAACCTGCTCTCCCATCTCCAAGAAGGTGTATTAGTCTGAGTTCTAATCTTCAGGATTCAGAATGCTTCTATGAGTTCTAAGTGTTGCATATGTGCCCCCCATAACAATTATATCACTAAATGTTTCCAGGAGGCTTGTCATCTGTCTGAAGAAATGCTGATCTTTATATTGCAATGTTTAAATGTTCTTCAGCTACAATGCCCATCACTCCTTCCTGCTGGACCTGAAGGAAATTTAAGTATAGCAACTGCAGAAGGACCAGAAATTCATATCTAGCCTAAAGTTAAATTTTATAGAGATATCTATGCGTGGAGAGGACTATCCCAGACCAGATTTATAACTGGATAAATTCTACACTCCCCAGAACCGTGACCCGTCAAAACCGCGGTCCACAAAAGCGCGATCTACGAAAGCGCACATTTGACGTCATCACAGCGCGACGAAAATAATTAAAAATTGAAATAAAAATAAAATTAAAGCAAGCCGATTCACATAAAGGTAAGGGTTAGGTTTAGGTTTAGGGTTAGGGTTAGGTTAAGGGTTAGGGTTAGGTTTAGAGCGTTAGGGTTACGTTTAGCATTAGGTTAAGGGTTAACGTTAGGTTTAGCGTTAGGTTAAGGGTTAAGTTTAGGGTTAGGTTTAGGGTTAGGTTTGGGGGGGTTAGGGTAAGGTTTTCGCTTTGTTTTTACATTTTTCGATCACAGCGCGATGTTTTCGTCGCGCTGTGATGACGTCAAATGCGCGCTTTCGTCGACCGCGATTTTGTCGTCTGCGGTTTTGTGGTGGAACCCCCAGAACAGATGTTGTTACCTAATCAGGTAATAAGAAAACAGCCAAGCTCAGACAGTACCAAGAACTCCATACATGATATATTCAGTGTTTTAGAGCAATTACTGAATATATTAATTTAAAAGTAATGAAAGAAATGTAAATTATTCCACTCTCTTCTTTCCACGTTCACACAAAAAAGTTTCCTCTCACATACACTCTTTATAATGCACGAAAAGATTTATTACAAATGTGACAGAGAAATGGCTTCTTTATTAACCACATTCCTGAAAAGACAGCTTTTCTTTGCCTAAATTTAATATCCACTACCCAACCCGTCATCACGAAGGCCATGCATTCCTATTAGACTGCATTATTATTATGCCCTAACCTTCTGCTTTCTGTCCACCAAGCCCACCCCTAGCCCTGCCTTGATGTTTCATCTCCTTAATCACGGTTCACATTTCTTTGGTGATCGTGACAGTTGCTAAACATAACTTTTCATGAAAGGCCAAGATTAAGAGGACCAGCTCAAGTGTGACTTAAAAGTAGAAGCGAGTAGTCCGTCCCTGATCTTCTGCCCTATTGAAGACCAAGTTTGTTTGTTTTAACTTGACAAGGATCCATCCAGCATGTTTCTACCTTGGAAATCATCAAATGGGAAAAGAGGATGTTTTAGCCTCTAATACTCTGGACTGAATTACATTAACACTCTTATTCATAGTATTTATAAGGTTATGCTCAGTTAATGAAACAAACCCAAAGCAAGGATACACACAAATACAGGGGAAATGCTATGATACAATTTTATGCTTTATGTTATAAAAATCCATCTAAAAGTCTTCAACTCTTTAGAATCTTAAATAGCATTAAGATTAAGTGAACACCCTTATAATAACAGGATTACTAGGACATTAATAGTGAACAAAAAGAAAACATCACAGCATAAATGTAACTGAAGAACTGGCTAGAAATGTATATTATCATCTCCTACTAAACATTTATAAGAGCCGAGGTGGCACAGTGGTTAGGGTGCAGTACTGCAGGCCACTTCAGCTGACTGTTATCTGCAGTTCAGCGGTTCAAATCTCACCGGCTCAAGGTTGACTCAGCCTTCCATCCTTCCGAGGTGGGTGAAATGAGACCCAGACTGTGGGGGCAATATGCTGACTCTGTAAACCACTTAGAGAGGGCTGAAAGCCCTATGAAGCGGTATATAAGTCTAACTGCTATTGCTAACTGCTATTGCTATTTATAAGATTCAGTATCAACAACAACTGAGGGAGGACCAACTATATCTATACCCTTGAGAACAAAATACAATGCAGCTACCTTGTGAATCACATTGGTTCAATGTTTCCTGTCATGTCTTTAAATTAGGAATAACCTCATCATCTGTAACTGGGACTGAAGAACAATATGAGACTATCAGGGACTAGCTTCAAACAACCAAAGAACCACCAGTTTGCCCCTTCCTATAAGGGTGAAGCCATGACTGAGAGCAACTGACAGGGAAATCCTAGTTCTGATATTATTCCAGAGACAAAATCCCTGATGATTATGCTCCACATAACTAGGAAATTTTCTTCATTGAAATCTTTCCCAACAGGAGATAAGTTATACAGCCTTGTCCACATTCTGTAGTGATGCAAGTCAGCCAAACTTCTCCAACTTCAATGGAACCTCAACAATTTACAGCAGCTTGGACATTGGCCCAAGCAAACCAGCCGAGGAAAGGGGTTACTATATATTGTCCAAAAAGTGGTGCCTAATCATTATCAAGACATTGCCATTGGCCTCCACACACAACTTTATTTCCAATAGAAGGCTTACATTTCCATAACAATTTTATGTGTTTCCAAAATGTGTCATTTAAATATGTCCTTGGGGAAACTAGTCTTCCATCACATTATTTCTACGGAGACTATTCTAATCTCTGAATAAAGAGGATGATATTTCATATTAATCAGATGTTATGTTCCATAAGAAATTAAGTGCATACCTAAGAGCAAAGCAGTGACATGATGAATGCATCACTGCAGAAAGCAAAAGGCACAGAGAGCTTAAATGTTATTGTTCAATCTTGGCTTGCAAGAGAACAACATTGGTGCCTTGCAAAGGCTGACCCCAGCGTCCCTCAAAAATAATTTGAAAACTTAATAGCATTGAACCAGCTTGAAAATAGTATGATAGAAGGCTTTGGTAGACCCTATATTGGTTCAATTATTGCACTAATGTAGGTACATAATGGGCTGTAAGAATCACCTTAAAAAACAGGAGGAAGAGCTGCAACTAAGACAATGGTTAGAAAACAGAAATCCGAGGCCAAAGTAGGATCTTCTGTCTGACTAGAAAGTGAGTAAAATATTTGCAGGGATTGGTATCAGGTCTGTGAGATAAACCAGACTTGTAAATCAAAGTTACGAAAAGTAAACTACTTTTATTATAAAGTAACAGGATTTTCTACCCGAGGAGCGCTTGATCACCCCTGCCCTCCCCCCAATTGCATCCACATTTCCATCTATGTCTCAGATACACTCACAAGTACTTACTATGTCTTTATTCAAACATCTCCCCAGTATTTTTTTCCCTAGTTGGAACTGCTTTAATGCAGACAAATAATGACTGGCATGTGAAAAAATGCAGCAAATAGTCATGAAAGGAAACCTTAAATACACTCTTTCACACGTTGGTGGGTATGCTTGTCTACATATGAATGTGAGCCAAATATGGCTGTTCATTTGACATTTCTGCAAACAAAGAAGGGGAAATTGATTTAATGTGATGAACCAATGAAACTTTTCTGAACACACTGTCACTTTTTATCCCCAACGCTCTTTAACAAATAAGAAATAAATCCACAGAGATACATGGAACAGATTGTCAGTTCCTGATATCAAAGGTATTAAAATAATCCTTAATTCAGTGTAGACTTCTCTTCAGAATTGGTATCGGTATTATATCTTTTTCCGCTTTGTAATGGTTTTGTCTTGTAGTAATATTTTTGGGATTGATTTGACAATACAAATTGTGATATCATATTCCATAAGTATCCCCCCCCCCCCCGAATTTTAAGAAGCTTTGTAAATGAACTGCAGTAGTCATATATCTTTGGAACAAAAGGAAAAGAATATCTGAGACTGGCAATACCATTAAAGTGCTTGTTTTCTCTCCTTCCCTTTTAATTCTAAACTAATTGGATTGATTAATTGACTGGATGATTGACTGATTAATTTTTGATATGGCAAACAGATAGGCTTAAGATAGAGAAGGATCTTGACAGACTTGAACATTGGCTGCTATCTAACAAAATGAAATTCAGTGGTGAAAAAAGTAAGTTTCTACATTTAGGCAAGAAAAACAAAATGCACAGGTACAGTATAGGTGGTACCTTCCTCAATAGTAATAACTGTGAGAGGGATCTTGGAGTCCTAGTGGACAATCATTTAAATATGAGCCAGCAGTGTGCAGCAGTTGCCAAAAAAGCCAACACAGTTCTAGGCTGCATAAACAGAGGGATAGAATCAAGATGAAATGAAGTGTTAATACCACTTTATAATGCCTTGGTAAGGCCACACTTGGAATACTGCATTCAGTTTTGGACACCACAATATTTAAAAAAATGCTGAGACTGTAGAAAAAGTGCAGAGAAGAGCAATAAATATTATTAGGGGACTGGAGACTAAAACATATGAAGAACAGTTGCAGGAATTGCGTATGTCTAGTTTAATGAAAAGAAGGACTAGGGGAGATATGATAGCAGTGTTCCAATATCTCAGGGGTTGCCACAAAGAAGAGGGAGTCAAACTATTCTCCAAATCACCTGAGGGTAGGACTAGAAGCAATGAGTGGAAACTGGTCAAGAAGAGAAGCAACTTAGTTCTAAGGAGAAATTTCCTGACAGTTAGAACAATTAATTAGAGGAACAACTTGCCTCCAGAAGTTGTGAATGCTCCAACACTGGAAATTTTTAAGAACACGTTGGATAACTATTTGTCTGCAGTAGTGTAGGATTTCCTGCCCAAGTGGTGGGTTGGACTACAAGACCTCCGAGGTCCCTTCCAACTCTGTTATTCTATTCTATTTTGTCAGCCCAGCCGTCTTCATCCCCTGATCATTATGGCAGAGCATCATGATGAAATATTACTCTTGACCTCTTGACAATCTTGACCTGGATGATTGAGAATCTCTACAGACATTCAGCTTTACTACTCTCAAGGACAATTCTAGTAAAAGTGTTAAATCTTTCACTATTTGATTCTTTTGTTGCACAGATTATCACAAGCACTGAGAGGAATCTCCCATACACCTACACCCTCTTCATTCTCTAGTATGCAATTCTGGGTGCATATGATTGAATTCTAATTGATATATTAAATTGTATATCTTTTACAAGTGCTCGAACTCTTTTTACTTTAGACTTAATTTTTGAAATCAGGAATGGTCTCTGTTACATACTGATGTGGGAGAGAACACAGGAGCCATGGATAAGCCAGTAGGTGTACTTTATTAGTTACAGAAGAGAGATGACAGCAATTCAAACGGTTCCAACGGTCACCAGAGTATTTATAGGCAGCAATAGCCAATCCGAGTACGCTAGCAACGGCCTCCTCTGTGTCCCAACCAATCAGGGAGCACAGAGCAGTTGCTAGCCCTTTTGAATATGACAGAACACAAATCATAATATATAACAGTCTCTGATCATTTTCTGCCAATATGTTGCTACTGTATTTTTCGGAGTATAAAAAGCACTTTTTTCCCTCAAAAAAGATGCTGAAAATCTGGGTGCATCTTATACACTGAATACAGCATTTTTTTTCCTCCCAAAACCCCGCCCCTTCACCCAAATACTCATGCAGAGCCTATAGAAGGCTTTCAGAGAGGTCCTGGGGGCTGGGGAAGGCAGAAATGAGTGAAAAATGGATCATTTTTTTGTTCAATTTTGCCCCCCCCCCAAGCCCCACGAGTAGTCTATAAGCCTCCTAAAGGCTATGGATGCAATTTTTTGACAAAAAACAGGCCCATTTTATGAAAAACGGGCCATTTTTTGCTTGTTTGGGGGGGCACCGCCCAGGAGCACTCTGCAAGTCCCCTAAAGACTATTCATGCCTTTTTTGGGGGGGAGGAAGTGCCCATTTTCATAAAAAACAGGTCTTTGGGGAAGTTTGCAGAGCGCAAAAACTTTTTTTTAAAATTTGCCTCTTCAAAACCTTGGTGCGTCTTATAATACTGTATTTCTAAAAATAAGTTTAAAATGAGCCTGCAATGAATGTCTAGGGCAGGAGTGTCAAACTCAAGGCCCACGGGCCGGATCCAGCCTGCAGGATGCTTAGATCTGGCCCACAGGGCTGCCCTGGAAACAGTCAAGGACTGACCCACGGTGCCTCTGCCAGCGAAAATGGAGCGCGCGGAACGGCTTGCAATGGCCTCCTGCAGCCTCCGCCAGCAAAAACAGAACCCGGGAGGGCCGTGTGGCAGAGAGCTGCAAAACATCGAGCTGGCCATACCCACCCTGGCCTTCCGAGGTCAAACACAACCCTGATGCAGCCCTCAATGAAATCAAGTTTGATACCCCTGGTCCAGGAAGATCCTAAAAGATTTCAAGCAGAGGTCTTTAGAAAAGAATGAGCAACCATGAGTAAAACAGAGATCAATCTATAACAAAGTGTCATATCAGCAGTTTGCCCAGACATACAAACAGATATTAGATGGACATAAAATTGAACAGTGTTGTTCTTTTTAATAAAGATCATCCAATTGTCTGCATTTAAATCAAGCCCTGGGAGTTCCAACAAGTGATCTCACTGCAGGATATTATTGTGTAGGCTAATTTCTTAAAGTTTTATAGGGAATGGCATTGCCCTAGTATAATATGGCTCAGAGATTTGAGGATGTGAAAAATTATGCTCCGTTGGAGACACTCCAGAATATAGTATTAAAACATTTATTTTTCTTTTTAACTGGAACCGTGTCTAGGCTTTTCAGAGCAGATATCATGGCGTTATCAAGATCCATAATCCATGTTTCTCTTTTGTGGGATAAGGGTCATATGTATTCCAAAGCATTTGAAATATTTTGTTTTATTTATTACAATTTAATTCAGCAACAAAGATGATTAGGGGATTGGAGGCTAAAATATATGAAGAATAGTTGTAGGAACTGGGTATGTCTAGTTTAATGAAAAGAAGGACTAGGGGAGACATGATAGCAGTGTTCCAATATCTCAGGGGTTGCCACAAAGAAGAGGGAGTCAAACTATTATCCAAAGCACCTGAGGCCAGCACAAGAAGCAATGGATGGAAACTAATCAAGGAGAGAAGCAACTTAGAGCTAAGGATAAATTTGCTGACAGTTTGAACAATTAATCAGTGGAACAATTTGCCTCCAGAAATTGTGAATGCTCCAACACTGGAAGTTTTTAAGAAGGTGTTGGATAACCATTTGTCTGAATTGCTGTAGGGTTTCCTGCCTGAGGAGGGGGTTGGACTAGAAGACCTCCAAGGTCCCTTCCAACTCTGTTATTCTATTCTATTCTATTTATGTCTCATTTTAAGTTTAACCTTCCTCAAGAATGCTCGGGACTGGTACATATTGTTCTGTCCCACTTCAATAATATTCTTATTTAATAAAAATATTATATTTATACTGAAAGTTGCACTAAAGGGAAATGATTTGACACATCGGCCAGTGAATCCTGGGATGGAAGGATTGAACTTTTTAGTGATTGATTGATTAATGATCAAATGAATATACCATATTTTTCAGAGTATAAGACGCACATTTTTTCTCAAAAAAGAGGCTGAAAATCTGGGTGCGTCTTATACATCTAATACAGCATTTTTTGCCTCCCAAAGCCCCACCCCCTTCATCAAAATGGCTGTGCATACCTTTATGGAGGCTTTCAGAAACCTCCTGGGGGCTGGGGAGGGTAGAAATGAGCAAAACACGGCCATTTTTTGCCTCCCCCAACCCCCAGCAGCACTCTACAAGCCTCCATAAGGCTATTCATGCAGGTTTTTTGACAAAAATGGGCCCATTTTCACAAAAAAATGGGCCATTTTTTGCTCGTTTTTGCCCCCCCACACCCTCCCAGGAGAACTCTGCAAGACCCCCCCCCCCACAAGGCTATTCATGCCTTTTTTTAAAAAAAGAAAAACAGGCCCATTTTTGTGAAAAACGGGCCATTTTTGGGAGGTTTGCAGAGTGCAAAAACTTTTTTTTCCTTTTGAAAAGCTCTTTTAACTGCTTGATGAGAATTACATAGATCAAGTGCTGTGTCAGCAGAAACAAAGTCTTAAGGTGCTGCAGATTATCAGCGATTTCCTTCTCCAGCACATGAATAGATACACCTGGAAACATCTACCTACCTACCTACTCACTCTCCCTCCCTACCTATCTACTGTATATCTCTATCGCTTTCTATTTCTCTCTCTCTATCCCTCTACCTAGCTACTACCTACCTACCTACCTACCTACCTACCTACCTACCTACCTACCTACCTACATACATACATACATACATACATACATACATACATACATACATACATACACTCTCTCTCTCCCTACTTACCTACTGTATTTCTCTCTCTTTCTTTCTCTCCCTCTCTATCCCTCTATCTACCTACCTACTTTTTTTTAAATTTGCCTCTTCAAAACCTTGGTGCGTCTTATACCCCGGTGTGTCTTATACTCCGAAGAATACAGTATTTGTATCTTTTGCTTCACCCAAGAAATTGAGGAGAAGAAACAGAGATGACGATTGCAATCTTAACATCCCCCAAACTTTGTAGCATTAAGATGTCCAAAAACACCTCAAAATTTATTGACTAGAGCTAGGACTAAATATTCTTGGCTCTTATTCAACACATTGTTTACTCATCCACACAAGGGTATGAGATGTTCAGCAAATCATAGTTTTAAAGTTCTTCAAATTTTAGTGTTATCAGGTAATGAAAGATGTTCCTCACTGTGATGTTGCCTCCACTGTTTTCCCACAGAACAATCATTCCTAGGTAATTTTTAAACCCTCCCCACCATGTATTCCCCATGTGCTGACAGAGTCGTTTTCAACAGGATTAAATCAGTGAACATGATGCAGCCCAACAGAAATGGATGGATTCCTATAACACAAGTGCTTCTGGAGGAATTAGCTGCGATTGATTTTTCTACTAATCCCTACTTTCTCATAGGCATCATTATTAATAATAAAAATGATTTTTTTTAAAAAAAAGCTGTTTGCTGTTCAAAAATAAAATAGGTTATAAAATATAGCATCTTTACTGTGCCATTGTTCAATAGCTTCATGTTATCACTTACAGCTATACCATGAGAATAATTGTTTTCAGTCTTAAAGCCAAGAAGATAATACTAGAATTCAAAAACTTTAAAAATAATAAAAGTAATGGATAATGGATTGCAGATTTTCCAAGTTAAAGTGTCTGCTAACAGAACATTTTTAATCACATCATAAAACTGCACACCACTCAAAGCAGCTTTCTTTACTGTTGGATGGAAAAAGAATGGACCCCCAAACTAGGATTATATTAAGACTATAAATTTCAATATTTCCAACAATTTTTAGAGATATAGACCAATACATCGAAGAGGGGACAGTGGGGGAGACCTGATTTCAGTAAATAAACATTGTATTAAGTCAGAAGATCTTAAAAAGATTTTTGGGGTGTTGTATCAAATAAAATGGAATGCTATTTTTAGATAAGTCACCAAATTAGATATTTGTTAATGTTTGATATTCTGAAACTAATCCAATAGGAGGAGAAGAGTGAGAGAAACAGAGAGACAGACAGACAGACAGACAGACAGACAGAGACACAGAGACAGACAGACAGAGACACACACAGAGAGAGAAAGAGAGATCATTTTTACTCTATAATAGACTAAATAATTTGATTGTTTAATTGAATGTTTGATTTTTATTGTTTTTCTGATAAAAAGGAAAGATGTGAAAAACAGCACAAGTCCTCAACAGGTCCATTGAAGGACCAAGCCATCTTTAAATCCAAAATTAATGAATGGTAAAAGAAAATAAAACAAAATGAAGGTTATTCATCAATGAGCTTAAAGTAGGCACAACTGGTTCCACCACAAATGCGCGTACGACAAAAGCGCGTGTGACTAAACCGCGGTGACAAAACTGTGCCGTCAAAACCACGGAGACGAATGAGCGCTGAAGCGCTCCGACAACAGCGCACCGACAGAAGCGCGCTGTAACATAACCCTAAACCTAACCCTAAACCTAACCCTAAACCTAACCCTAAACCTAACCCTAAACCTAACCCTAAACCTAACCCTAAACCTAACCCTAAACCTAACCCTAAACCTAACCCTAACCCTAAACCTTACCTTAACTTAAATCGCGCTTCTGTCAGCACGCTGTTGTCGGCGCGCTTTTGACGTTCGCGGTTATGTCGTGCCACGGGCACGAATGAGCTTAAAGTAGACATGAATGAGCTTAAAGTAGGCATGAACACTTAAGGCATGGTTTTAGTTAGTACTATATAACTAAACATATATTTTTATATCTCTTTTGAAAGAAACTGGCAGCTGAATAATCAAATGATATTTTTTTCCTTATAAGTTTGTTTCATTCATAACTACATACTGCATTATCCTAAAGTCACATTCTGGTTCAATTTAAATTGGCGGGGGGTAGGGGATGGCATCTCACTGTATACCCAGCAGAAACTTCCAACTTTTACTGGATATGGAGAGAGCAAATTTAAAACTTGGAATTTTAGGAAAGCTAACCAAGAATCATCACCCCAATCTTCCTTTCTTATATACTGTATGTCTGTGGGCATAAGGCTGATTGCCTCACTTGAATAAACAGTTGGAGAAGGTTTAAAGGCTATTTGTGCCATCCAGATTGAAGATACTGTACAAAATGTGTTTTCTTTGTCACTAAGTATTTACAGTGATCAGATCCATCCTGAATAATATTGCTTATAGCTTCCAAAGAGTTGGAATTTGATGCTTCTTGGAAGGAAGATTTGTACAAAAGATGTAGGAAAGGGAGGAATTCATACCTAAAGGATAAAAACTCACCAATATTTGATCTGTCTCCCACAAGTGGTCTGCAGTAGTGATACAGTACATACATTTTATCATACATTTTGGTATCCTTGATAGCTGTCTTATATGACCATACCAGACAATATCTGGCCCCATCAAAATGTTGTACTTTCCTTATCTATTATCTATTTCCTCCAAAGTAGCTACAGCTGAACTTCTCATAATCCACATGGGTGTAAATGATATGTGCACGAGATATTCTGCCTTGAATATGGCATTTTACATCTGTTATCTTGGTGGCACTCAAGGCACACAAGAATCCATAATATCTCCATACATCAAGTTGGAAAAGATAATTGAGTTATTCTGAGGCTCCTTGGAATACCTGGAAATGGAAATATCTTAGCCTCGGATATTGTCAACTGCTGGTCAAATGCAACCAATTCCTGCTCTGTCTTATTATTTGGCATACTGCCACACAGTGACAGAAACGCAACACTGCAACCTGAGTGAAAGAAGTCAATTGTACTTGATGTCCCTTTTTTTTTTCCTTCTGAGTTACATAAATGTCTGCTTAAGAACAAAGTTCGACTAATCCTTTATCCAGTAAGGAATAAAATATTGTCAACCATCTCTAACAACAAAATGAAGACGCATTCAGTTAAAAAGATTGGAAAAGGAAATACAAGTAAGTCTAATTTACTTTACTTCATTACAGAGCATTAGAACGAAGTTGCACGCCCCTGTTTACTTGCACACAAAGGAAACAAATGGGACCCACAAGGGGTTTATGGAGAGTGCATGGGAAACTAAAATAAACATTTAATTTTGGTTGCCCTGCATTCCACGTTTGATCTAAAAATGATTTCTAGTAAGCTTACAAAACGTCTGGAGATACCTTGAAGCAAGGTTTCGTAAAGACCATATCTTCAAATCTATGTACCACAGGTTTACACTGTTCAGGAGCATGCTTTATCGCTATCACTAAGGAGAGCGAAACATACTGCCTTCAGTATTATACAAATTAGTTTTGAAACACAATCAAATGAACTCATGGAGACGTACTTCTAAGCAAATATCCATAAGATGAAAATGACAATGTCCAGATTCAGAAAAAGAGGACGAGAGAGAAGAATGTAACTTCTGCCTGCATTTTGATTGATTGATTGATTCATTCATTCATTCATTTTGATCTTCCAGTGAGGGTTAATTCATAGCAACTACCTGGACTTATCCCTATAGTTTTCTTAGAAAGGTTTTTGCTATAGGAGAAAAACAACCATGCTTCTCAGAAACAATCATTACAAGTGAACAGTTTAAAGTTTACAATTTGGGTGGGTTTTTAATGTCATTTTCTTGAGATTTCTTTATTTTGCTTTAACACGCCCCACTCGTATATCATGCATAGCAGCAGTGGTGGGTTTCAAAAATTGTTCGAACCTACTCTGTGGGTGTGGCCTCCTTTGTGGGAGTGGCCAGCTGCTCATGTGACCAGATGGGAGTGGCTTGCCACCCATGTGACCGGATATGAAGATGCCGACGACACTTGTCAGAACCACCTTAAATTACCACATACACAGCACTGGCATGCATAAGAATATGATGTAAACCTGTTTTTTAAAAGGCATCTTTGGTTTGCCTTAAAACAACTTCAACACACGCAATGTTCTGATTGCACCACAAATGCAGTAGTCATCCTTACCTTTCACAGAGGCACTGAGTTTTATAAATATGAGCATAATAGTGTAGAATAATCATATCCAAGGATCAGTGGTGGGTTTCAAAATTTTTTGGAACCTCTTCTGTAGGTGTGGCCTGCTTTCCGGGTCAACTGGTGGAACCTCTTCTAACCGATTCGGTAGATTTGACGAACCTGTTCTACCGAATAGGTGCGAACTGGTAGGAACCCACCTCTGCATAGCTGCATACCATAGTGCTGAATGTTAATTAAGTTGCTTTTGCTTAGCTCTTTTTGAACCAAACAGGGCTCTGTGGTTAATGGGTAGCATTTCATTTCATGGGTGACATCCAGCAGACACTTCTCCCATTAGTCATTTATTACAAGATAATTAAAGATACCAGATAGGTTCCCCAGAAAAGAACCTGTTTCATATAATGATTTAAGAAATCAGGATACCATGTGTTCTAGTCCCATCTCAGGCACACAGTCAGCTGAATGTCCTTTGGCCAGTTACTCCACTCACAGCTCTAGGAATCAGGAAATGGAAAACCACTTTCAAAGCACCTTGACAACAAAACTGCAGACTAGTTGAGGCAGTCACCAGAAATCAAAAACTGACTTGCAGGCTCATGCAATAGGTTTCAAATATGCTAAGTAGAACCAGCCTATATAATGAGACACCCTCTTGATGGCAGTGTTCAATAGAGCAGCCAAAGGAAAAGCAAAGAGATATCCAAAAGAGATTTTAAAAAGCATCCAAACTTACACAATTCTTTTTATAGCCTCTTTCACACTCATGGGAACACTCTGATCTCTCTACTAGGATCATCCTCTAAAAGCAGATATGTATTTCTGGACCAGGATTTACAAAATCTGGTTATCTTTTCCTTACTAGTCTGCTTCATGGGGACAACGATTTCTCAAAGTGCTCTTCAGAAATTGCCGACTGAGAAATGTACGCACCAGCAGAGGATCTGAATATTTAGAACAGTAATGGAAAATGTAAAGCTTCAGTACAAACCAATCCAAAGTCAATGCATCGTTTGGCAATCTTTTCATTTGTGTAAATATTAGAAAATGGAAAGCCACATCATCAAAAGTTGCTGTTACATTCTTTATTATTATCATTTGTCAATGTTGGAATGAGTCTGTGATGAGGGTCTTGGATTGGATTGTGCCTATTGTGGACTTTTGGTGATTGTGAATCTAACAGGGTACCACATTTTTTTAGGGGAACTCCAGGGGATAAAATTAGACAACTGAGACCAAAAGTCTCACTGGAAAAAAAAAAAAAACTAACAATGGAACTGACTGAGCTCAGCATCATCCTTAAGACTTATTCGGACTGAATTAGGACTTAGCTTTCAAATGTAAGAATGGTAAACAATGTTTACTTTTCCATTCTTATTTAGTCTACTGAGAGCCAGTGAGCAGCTCTGGATCAAAGGACTAGGTCCCTTTAGTGTAAAGAGAGGTTGTGTAACCCCTTGCAGGGCCAATTTGATGACTGCAGACAAAATCACTTGACTTCACTCTGAATTGGATTCTGGCTGAGCAGGTCTTATAGTAGTAAAAAATAGACATTTAGGCCAGTGATTGGTTCCGGATCCCGTTGTAACTGGTACAGTGCAACGGGGCCGGGCATCCACCACATGAACATGTGCAGCATATGCGCACACATGCACAGTGCACGCGTTCCTACTTACCACCCATGACACTCCAGCTGCTTGGCGGAGTGTTGCGCAGACGCCGTATGCCCCATGCGCGTGTGCGGAAGCCCCAAACAGCTCAAATACAGGTAAGGAGTGTGGGTAGGTGGGTGGGCTCTCCGGAGCACCATACCGGAATGGTACCTGGTGCTCCCAGCAGACACTGGTACACCTGTACTGGGGCATACCGGTCATATTCCATCACTGATCTAGACTCACTTTGTGATGGATTATTGCAATGTGCTCTACATGAAGATCACATGGAAGGTACAACTGGTCCAGCATGCAGTACCATGTGCAATTCTGGGTGCCTCTTGGTTTGCTAATGTTACATTGCTGTTGCTCAAGGTACACTGGCTCCCAGTTTTTTTCTAGGTAAATTCAAGGTACCAGTTATCATTTTTAAAGTCCTCAATGGCATTGAAGTTCTGGTTATTTGTGGAATCACCTCCAACTGAGGTTATCTGACCCTCCCACCAGGTTGGAGAGGATGGGCATACTCTGGACCTCCTCCCTTAAATGCTGTCATCTGGTGGGACCCTAGAGGTATGTCTATGTTGTAGTTTCTCTGGCCCTTTGAAGAGTTTACCACCTGAAATATAGAAGTCCCCTTCCCTTTTAGTCTTTCAGAAGGCCATGAAGACCTGGCTTTTCTCCCAAGCATTGGGCTGGGATAGAGAGCATCCAGCAATATAGAACTATTGGATGCTATGTCACCACGGTGCTTCGTGCATGGGTGACATTATTGTTTTATTGCTGTTTTATTGATATTGTTGTTGTTGTTGTGAGCACCTAGAATTATAAGCAGCCATGTAAGTTTTATAAATAAATAAGATTCACTAGAACACAGGTGTCAAACTCACGCCGTCATGTTGCCATCACAATTGTATCGCAATGTTTATTTCCTTTGCAGAGCTGGGGTGAGCATGGCCAGTGCATGATGCATCAGGTCCGTTGGGCCACCAGTTTGTCACCCATGTACTAGAAGCACGGGAAATACATCAGTGGAGAGATGCACAGTGAGTATAAGAACAATAGACTCCACCCATGAGAGTTTCACCCCATTCTATTATGGTTTAAGGAAATTTTCTGCCAATTTAGGTAGAGGCGAGACTCGTCTATTCAATATCCCAAAGAAAATCAAGTTAAATAAGTATAAACCACCATCTAAAAATACCTGGGGGACTGGAGCATCATTACCTAAGGTAGGCTGCATTGTTCAATCACTGAACATTTCTTCAGAAACTTTTGTGTATAAGAAGCAGAAAATACAAACTTCTTACTTCTTACTCTTTCAGGTAAAATGGAAGCCTCTAGGTGTCAGTATAAGACTGAAAATAAAAATGAAATTCGCAGGGTTTTTTTCTTTCTTTCTAAAAGTCTACAAATGGGAATAATAAACATCATAATCCGGGCATAAAAGCTATGCATTGAGCTTCCGGACAGATATGTTGGGGACAAGCGATAAAGAGCGTGAATTTAAAGATACATCTGTAAAACAATCGCTTTTCAGTCAACAGCTGTCATTCTGAAGCCCCTTGTGGATCTTCTTCACTGAAATCATAACCTCAGATCATATTTTAATTTCACTCTGTCAAAAAAACCCCAAACCTGTTCTACAGTGCCAGATTGTTTTATGATTGAAGAAAAGCAGCGGTTTGGTCTTTGTGAGATTAGCCTACTGTTGTGATGTGACAAATGCTGTTAGGGCTGTACGTTGTTCTAAAATTCTGAAGATGTTTTCGGTTGCCCACCCTTCCTTACCTGAAACAATCCTATAGGTCAGGGGTCTCCAACCTTGGGAACTTTAAGACTTGTGGACTTCAACTCCCAGAGTTCCTCAGCCAGTTGGCTGAGGAACTCTGGAAATTGAAGTCCACAAGTCTTAAAGTTCCCAAGGTTGGAGACCGCTGCTATAGATGAAGTCCCTTCATAAATTATCCTCTTAGGCTTTTTCTAAAGCAGTGATGGCTAACCTTTTTGTCCTCGCATGTCGAAAGTGTGTGGGTATGCACAATAGTGTGCCCATACCCATAATGCAATGCATGTGTGACACCCCTCCACATGTCCTACCCACCACACATGTGCATGAGACCCCCTGCAGCCCATTTTGGGCCAAACAGGTCTCCCTAAAGCCTGTTGGGAGCAAAAATGGAGCACAGTGGTGCTGCACCCCTCCCATCCCCACACATGCACGGATGTCTCCCACATGCACGGAAGACCTAAAAATGAACTGTCCATTAGGAGGCGCGCATGCCTGTGCTGAGCTGAGCTGAGCTGGTTGTTGGCTTGCATGCCCGCATAGAACTCTAGCAGAACCTATGAGGAGAACTCACAAGTTCGCCAACACGGATCTAAAGTATGGAAAGCTGATAAAGGGCTGGAGAGATGGCACTGTAAAGAAATACAAGATGCACATAGACCAGTGACCTGCTGTGAGGTTTATGGCTGGTGAGGCAGCAATTTTTTTAGACTTGTGGACTTCAACTCCCATAATTCCACAGCCAGGCATGCTCAGTTCCGATTTAAAGCAACAGTATTTGTTTTTTTCCTTTGCTAAATAAGTTTCTTTCTTTTTCTTTCCCCCCTTCCTCCCTCTCTCCCTCCCTCCCCCCTCTCTCAAACAACCCCCCCACACAAAGGAGGATGAAATTTGAATTCCCCCTCCCTCTGACCCACATGTACCTTTTCCAGCTGTCTCAGAGAGGATTTCAACTCTGCTCTTGCCTGTCATCATAAAAAGAAAAAAAATGTAAAAGGAAAAAGGAAAGAGCTACGGTCAGGCTGAGCTAGTTGCCCTCAGAGTCACTGCTTAACTGTTTAAAAAAGCCTCTAAAAAGCGCCCTCTACAGGAGGAGGCAGGAGAACGACATGCCTCACCTACATCAGGAATGTTTAGGCTTTTAACCCTTGCTTAACTCTGCTCGAGTGATCATGAAACATCTAAAGTCAGACTAGATGAGGCATGTCATTCTCCTGCCTCCTCCTGTAGAGGGCGCTTTTTAGAGGCTTTTTTAAACAATTAAGCAGAGTCATCCACGATGACTCTGGAAGCAACTAGCTCAGCCTGACCTCAGCTCTTGCCTTTTTCCTTTTACATTTTTTTTTCTTTTCATGATGACAGTGGTGAGGCTCTGCCTCCCCTGCCTCCCCTGATTGCATGTCCCTGACATAGACATACCTTCAGCCACTTTGTAACTAAGATAAGTGCAAGAACACTATAAAGCCCTGAGCCTTTCTTGGAGTTTTCTTCTCATTCAAAAAAAAAAGTTTTTTTTTTAAACTGCCATTCAATTGAAGCAAAAGGTTAAACATGCAAGGAAATGTTTGGACAGGTTGAATATGCACTACAACCAATTAGTGGCAATGTGAACACGAGAAACGGCACTATCAGCCGACTTCAGTGAAAGCACGTCATTCATATATTCAATCGTTGCTTTTCTCTGGGAGCTCTGAACACACCGCCTGGCAGCGGCCTTGCCAACTGCCCGTGTACAGCAATTTCTTCTGGCTCATGCAAGTTTTAGAAGAGGCAGGGTGAGGAGGAGCCAATGAAAACAATGATGGAGTTGGGTTCTAGAAAGGAGGCAGCTGTCAAAACAATTTCAAGAAGATGCTTTGCTTCAACTCTGGTGAATTTTCTTGAAGCAAAGTTCCTACTCAAAAATCCACACAGTTTTGTATTGATATGCTAAATGCGTATAAAAATAAGTGCAGATCAGTTCTGCCCAATGAAGAATTTGGCATCTTACCTTATCTATCTATTTATTTATTTTACTTAGGTTGTCCTCTTTTTTGCTGCCTTCTAGTCAGTCTGTATTCCTGCTAACTGCCTGAAAAATTCCCTGCAGTTTTCTTGGCAAGGTTTTTGGAAGTGGCTTTACCATTATCTCCTTCCTAGAGCTGAGACAGAGTGTCTAGCCAAAGTCATCCAGTTGGCTTGCCGCCTAAAGCAGGACTAGAACTCACTGTTCCTTGGTTTCTAGCCTAATGCCTTTAACCACTGCACCAAAAAGTCTTCCTTTCCTAAAGGAGCATTATGAAGCAATCTTATGATTTGATGCTGATCTTACTATATGTAGTTAACTCTCTGAGGGAAGGTTCTGTTGCTAGATACGACACAAATAGAGTAGCAAGAAACTATGCCAATATATTTAATGAATAGCATCAAGTCAATGAGCGATAGCCCCATAGGTTCATATAACCTGTCATAACAATGTCAAATAATCAACACCCAATTTAGGTAACAATTAGCACAGAAGCAAAAATAAGATCTCTGCACCATTCAATCTCAAGCTATCAATGTAGGAATCAGCATCTTCAACCCATAGACCAGGGATATCCAACCTTGCCAACTTTTAAGATTTGTTGACTTTGACTTCCAGAATTCCCCAGCCCGTCTTGTTGACTGGGGAATCCTGGGAGTTGAAATCCACAAGTCTTAAAGCTGCCAAGTTTGGATACCCCATCTTAGACCACCTTCTTCCATACAATGACTTGCAAGTCTTCACGCCTACTGAGAAGTTCCCAATCATAATATATTTCAAGCAGAGCTATCAAAGAATTGTGACTGATTTAAATCCCACTTGTTTCCAGGGCCTGATTGAAGCCTGTCTACTGTGTCTCTTGGACTTGTTAAAGGGGCACTGGAGTCCTAAAGGTTAACATAAAGTGCAAATATCTACAAGCTATTTGCTATTTCAATTAAGGTCTGAAAGGTTAGAGTAATAGAACATGCTGTCAGAACAGCACCTGAGGTAGTGTTAAATACAAAAGGTCCACTGTGAGCTAAATAAAGAGCTCCTCGGTAGCAGTGAAGCACTTCCATTCAGTCAGCTATTTTACTGCAAAACACATATAAATTAAGATTCCAATCGCATGTCCAGGTGGTTTTATTTCCGCTCAGCTCGTTGAGACCTTCTCTAATTAACAAGTAAATGAAATTCCACTTTACAACTCCTATCCAATTTACCAGTAGCTCTAAAAGTCTGTTCAGTTGGAAAAAGCAAACCGGTCAAGTGAAAATATTAAGGTAATGCATCAGATACATACCCTCCAAAGTCTATGTTTATGAAAAAAAATCTATAGGAATATGTGTTTGTCTACCTACACAGTTCCTTTTTTTTCAAGAGAAATCATAAACTTACATTTAACATAAAGTTAAAATAGGTAAATGTGCTGTACAAGGTGAAATGAAGGCAATATTGAAGACATATTGGCTCAATTCACACATTGCATATGGTTTTGGCAAAATGTGTCATTGGCTTTGGCAACCTATTTATAATAGTCCTAAACTCTTAAACAACCAACAAGGCAGAGGGGAAAATGCAAAACAGTTCTTTATATGAAATTCTTGTACCTCATTTTGGCTTTTTGTTGTGGACTTTCATCCAATTGTAATTTTTCAACAAACTTTGATTAAGCAATTCATAGCTTAGCCAAATGTGTGAATCAGCCAGTATGTTATTCACTCTTGGTTTGTTTTTTTCCCTGATGGAAGGAAATGTTGTGGCTAGCAAAATCATCATTTATACAAACAGCATTATTTACACAAACAATGACCCACATCTTGGCAATATAGCATCTGGATTTGTGAGTCATGACTTATTTGAATTCCACGTCCAAATATGTTGTGGGGAAAAATGTCCTTGAAAGAGGAGAAATAAACTTGAATACAGTACAGTCAGCTGATAAACATTTTTTGTTCATTGGCCAGTCAAAGCTGAACCAACTGTGCACAGCAAAATGTGTACATATATAAACATAATACATTAACACAATACAGTATTTTGTACTTGGGTGGGTCAATAAAGGTGTTCTGGTCAATAGAGTTCTGTTTAATATTGTAATTATAATAGAATTACCATATCTAAGCTGGAAACATTGAGACTGCATGAGATCAAAGAAATGCAAAAAGCTAATCTTCTGTGTCTCCTCCACATTTGTGCAACACATATGCTGTAATCTTAAACCCTAAACTAATGGTTCTTAAACAATTTGACCCCATTACTTATTTTTCCAAATAATGTGATTTTTTGAAAACTTCACTAGTCATTGCCTGCTCATCTCCGTTTCAAGGCCATTGAGCCAAAGCCATCCAAAAACATTTCCGTGGTTATGGGGCCAGCATGACATCATGAGTACTGTTACCTTCCCACAGAAGTGACCCCTATTAATCTACTAGCATTTGCATATTTTCAAACTGCTAGGTTGGCAGGAGCTGGCCCAAGGATGGGAACTCACCCTGTTACATGGTGCTCAGATCTTGAACCTGGCTGCTGGCTTTCCAGTTGATAAACCCAGTGTCTTAATTGCTGCTGAACCACCCCACTACACAAAATAAATAAATAATGCCATTATCTCCATAAAAAAGCAGACTGTTGTTTTGCCTAACCTCAGGTATTATACCTTGAATCTGGCAGGCCCAAAGTAGATACTCAACCCACAAAAAAGCAATTGCAAAAAGAGCTCTATGACTCCAAGGAAATGCCCCAAATATCCCCTTGAATAATTTCCCCAGTTTAGAACCACTAAAGATCCAACCTAGAAGTTAGAAGAAATTCTCTGACAAGAAGAACAATTAACCAATGGAATAGCTTGCCTCCTGGAGTTGTGGGTGCTCCATCACTGGAGGTTTGGTATAAGAACTCCTGCCTTGAGCAGGGAGTTGGACTAGAACAGTGTTTCTCAACCTTGGCAACTTGAAGATGTCTGGACTTCAACTCCCAGAATTCCCCAGCCATCTTCAAGTTGCCAAGGTTGAGAAACACTGGACTAGAAGATCTCAAAGGTCCCTTCCAGAGCTATGATTCTACATTCTACCTATATAAAAATTCAGAACAAGTCTACTTGATACAAACCAGAGGTGGGTTGTTCCTGATCTGGCCCAGATCAGCCGAACTGGTAGTAGCAGCAGTGGGAGGCTCCGCCCACCCACCGGATGCTTTTGCATATCCAGAGAAGCTTCTGCACATGCGCAGAAGTGTCTCGTGCACAAGTACGTGTGGGAGCATGTCTGAACTGGAAGTTAAATAATTGGCAACTGATACAAACCATCATAAAATCACTTTACAAATGCTGACTAGCAGCAGAAAAGAAAGGAAGCTATTCAGAAATAACGTAAAATTTTCAGAAGGTGAACCTGCCATATTGAAATCTATAAGAAAACACATCCATTGAAGGATGCATAGGAGGCATCAATTAAATATCAATGGATTCAATCCCAAAATATCTCTGAGTTGCATTCTGTTCACTGATGTTCTTTTGCTATTTTCTTGCTTGGTTGAGTCTGTTGTTGTTCTTCCCTTCTTTGTTAGGATGATGATGAACTGCACTGCAGGATTAAATAGCAAGATTTTTTTTAAAAAAAATGTTCTAAACAGAAGCAAGCCAAAAACAAAAAAGAAAGTAAGAGAACATCAAATAAAAATCTTACTCATAATAATATAAATCTAAACTATACTTCTGTTTATTTATTAAGACATTAGCAATAGCAATAGCAGTTAGACTTATATACCGCTTCATAGGGCTTTCAGCCCTCTCTAAGTAGTTTACAGAGTCAGCATTTTGCCCCCAACAACAATCCGGGTCCTCATTTTACCCACCTCGGAAGGATGGAAGGCTGAGTCAACCCTGAGCCGGTAAGATTTGAACAGCCGAACTGCAGAACTGCAGTCAGCTGAAGTAGCCTGCAATGCTGCATTTAACCACTGTACAACCACTGTTTTTTTACTAATCATTAATCATAATTTTAGTAATTAGTAAATTAGTAAAATAAGTAGAAAAAATAATTTTACTAATCAATTAATCAATCACGGTTTTCAAACTATTTACTAAGTTTGCATTACTATTAATCTTCTTATCATTCCGATCACCCATCTCTTCCCACTTATTGACTGTATGACTGTAACTTCATTGCTTGTATCCTTACGATTCATATTGATTGTTTCCTACTGTGAATTGATTGCTTATTTGTACCCTATGACTATCATTAAGTGTCGTACATTATGATTCATGATGATTGTATCTTTCTTTTATGTACACGGAAAGCATATGTACCAAAGACAAATTCCTTGTGTGTCCAATCACACTTGGCCTATAAAGAATTCTATTCTATTCTATTTTAAGCAAACATAACACATCCTCCCAATGCAGTTATATAAGATGAATGAATATGCAATAGCCATTTAAACATTCAAGAATGCCGTTTCAAAGCAACAAAATGACATGGATCCATATAAAATTAGCATTGGTTGAATTGCAATGACCAAAATGCAAGAACAGATGCCAATGGGAAGAGAATAACCCAGAGTGCAATTCTTGCTCCAACATTTTCATCGCTAATCTGTTGAAAATAATATTAAAATTTGAAAGCATTATTACTTTATTTCAGGACTTCTGTTGTCTGGTGCTATAGGAGGCCACTTCTGGGGAAAAAAATATCAGTGCCTTTCTTGTATTCCACTGCCCTCCCCCCCCACACACACCAGTGGTGGGTTTCAAAAATTGTTCAAACCTACTCTGTGGGTGTGGCCTCCTTTGTGGGAGTGGCTTGCCGCCCATGTGACCGGATGGGAGTGGCTTGCCGCCCACGTGACCGGATATGAAGATGCCGATGACACTTGTCAGAACCACCTTAAATTACCTCACACACAGCACTGGCATGCATAAGAATATGATGTAAACTTGTTTTTTAAAAGGCATCTTTGGTTTGCGTTAAAACAACTTCAACACACGCAATGTTCTGATTGCACCACAAAAGCAGTAGTCATCCTTACCTTTCACAGAGGCACTGAGTTTATAAATATGAGCATGATAGTGTAGAACAATCATATCCAAGGACCAGTAGTGGGTTTCAAAAATTTTTGGAACCTCTTCTGTAGGTTTGGCTCGCTTTCCGGGTCCACTGGTGGAACCTCTTCTAACCAGTTCGGAAGATTTGACGAACCGGTTCTACCGAATAGATGTGAACTGGTAGGAACCCACCTCTGACACACACTGACTTTAGGCCCTGTAAGGGATTTACAGCAAGTTGTAGCTTTGCATATTATTGTCTGAGAAACTCACATTTTTGGCCTGATTGGACATTTATATATTTCATTCGATTCAGTCTTTAGTACCAATTTCTTTTTCTAGTGTTGCTGAGGACATGAAATGATCTGAGTTAAAAAAAAAAATCCACACAATTTCCCCAAGGTATAATTTTCACTCTTTTGTTTCCTCTCTTTAGGTTTTCATTATCCCATTTCTCCCTTCCTTGGTACATTCTGATATGGGTATCTTGACCTGTTAAAAAAAAAAAAAACTCAGTGAAAAAGCAAACAATATATTTCAGAAATGTAGTCCTTCTTCCTTTTCAATTTGGGATTCTGTGTTGCCTTGGCAACTGCTGATGACATCAAACACGATGCAGTATGGACAGAAAAGGGAAAATAATAAACAGGAGGTGGAAAATTACTAGCTAGAAAGGTCTTACAGGATTTGCTGAGGAACTGGAAGGGAACCGATAAATAAATCTCTCTAACTGAAGGATCTTAAAGGGATCAAAACCCATCTTTAAGAGACTTTTAATTCGAGCTCTGAAATCCAAATTCTTTACCTGGGAAAATTCCAGATTCTCATGCATCACATCCTGCCTTATACAAGTTCACCAGGTCTTCCATCACTCTTTGTGTTCTTCAGCTACACATAGTTTCCACCAGCATCATCTTTATTTACAAGTCTTGCTCAACTAAGCAATTGTGTACTTGGAAAGTTACTGGAGCTGCAATATGTGATAGTGATCCTTCCCGGGATGGATGGAAGCCTGGATTTTGTCAGGTTTCTTCTTTGAATCTGAGGCAAAGGGTTTACCCTTTCTCAAAAGAAGTCTATCTCCCTCAAACACCTATAATCCACCAAATTATCCACTGTGTCCCACCTCTTCCACAGCAACCTCTTCCACAGAGATCAAGCATTGTAGCTATAAGCTTCAAAGCTCTGGACAACTAGATGGCAGCACATTGTTAGTGTTTTCTGGGTTTTGCTAACACCTAATAGCTAGCTAGACATTTGTGGCCCAGATTTGTAGTTCTGTTAAAGAGTTTTGTGGAATATTAGTTAACCTTCCAAGCACGCAAGCTAAGAGAGAGAGGGGGGGAGGGAGGGAGGGAGGGAGGGAGAAAGAGAGAGAGAGTCAGTCTGTCTGTTTGTCTGTCTATCCATCCATCCATCCATCCATAGATAGATCTATCTATCTATCTATCTATCTATCTATCTATCTATCTATCTATCTATCTATCTATCTATCTATCTATCTATCTATCTATCTATCGTTGAAAGAAATGTCCTTCTGGGTTCGGCTCCAAAAAGACCTGGAGACATGGAGGCTGCTTGGAAAGATGGTTTTAATGGTGGACAGGATCACATGGCTTGAGTCCTGAACAGAACAGGTGATCACATGTTTCAATGTTGATGGAGAAGGGCAGCCTGAGATGCAGAGTCCCTGGTTTTATGCCCTCTCTGGCCTTTGAACTTGAGCTTGTATTCTGATTGGTTGTCAGACTCCCATGGGGCCATGCAGGGGCAACTCTCTAGGCTGTGTTTTGAATCCAGGTTTGGTTGAGTTCTCAGATGCCATGTGGTGAGTTGGGCAAAGGGCCACTATTATCATGCCTTAATCCCATCCCCCTGGAGCTGAAGGGGAGAACTCTTTATTATGTAAAGGGGCTGGCTTGACCTTCTTAATGGCCCATTGACAAAGTGGGTGGGGACAGGAAGCTGTAGGGAGCTATTCTCTCTTTAAAATATGTTTCTCCCTTTTCATATCCAGAGAAATATTCTGCCTTTTCAATATTTCCTAGGATATTTCATTTTTCTGGGAGAGGGCTGGATGATAACTTCCTCCACTATCTATCTATCTATCTATCTATCTATCTATCTATCTATCTATCTATCTATCTATCTATCTATCTATCTATCTATCTATCCATCCATCCATCCATCCATCCATCCATCCATCCATCCATCCATCCATCCATCCATCCATCCATCCATCCATCCATCTATCTATCTATCTATCTATCTATCTATCTATCTATCATCTATCCCCATATGCACACACAAAGCCTAGACCCATGATGGCGAAAAAGAAAAAGAAACAAAGCCATCCCTAAACATGGTTTTTTTGAACACACCATTCTGTCCAAATTCATATTGTATGTATTAGGAAAGAAGGAAGGAAGGAAGGAAGGAAGGAAGGAAGGAAGGAAGGAAGGAAGGAAGGAAGGAAGGAAGGATCAGAAAGTAATGTAATATATTATGTATCTTTAGACATATTGCCAGGGAGAAAACCATGTTCCATTAGTTTCTATATAAGCCAAATACAGCAGTTGAGGATTTGATGCTGTGAGCATTGTAACTTCTGAGTACATTTAATTAAGAACCCAGAATGAACAGTGGCAGCTGGTGTAGCAATGATCCTGAGATGTTGCCAGACAAGCCATGACAATGTGTATACCTGGCACCCATGAACTTTGGCTGGGCTTCTGATACAGCAGCAGTAAATATTTCGCTGGTGACAGCATTGATGCTAATGTCAGACAATGGCTCTAATGGCTCTAATTTCCTAGTCCTAATTTGTAGGGATGACAATGACATTTCTTTGGTTTTCAACAATGACAGCTTGAAACATTTTACTCCAACTTAGAATGCTCCCGTAATGCTGTCTTATTTTATCATTTCCCGTTTTTCTCTCATTCCATGGTTTAAGTACTATATAGCATCGATGCCATGATGTCACTGACTGATGCAAATTATTTTTATCTTTGCAGAGTGTCATGTCGTATATGACATAATTGAGATTTCTCTGATGACTCTAGGTAGACTTCCCGGGGGTGGGGGGAAGCAGCATTATTATTTCCAGTGTATGTCAATTTCCTAGAAGGAAAAAAAAAATGCCAATGAGACAATCGTGAAGAGGAGGAGAAGGAGGAGAACATGGCATTAAGAAATTTGAGACATCCAGAAAGAGAAAACAAAGAGAGAATACAGAAGTAAGTCATCCTTGACTTGTAACCACAATTGAGTCCAAAATCTCTGCTCCTAAATGAAACATTTCCATAAGTGAGCTTTCCCCATTTTGTGATCTTTCTTGCCACAGTTGATACGTGAATCACTACAGTTGTCATGTTAAGAGCACGGTTGTTAAGTGAACCTGGCTTCCCCATTGACTTTGTGTGTCAGAAGGTCGCAGAAGGTGATCACGTGACCCCGGGACACTGCAACCGTCATAAACACGAGTCAGCATCTGAATTCTGATCACATGACTATGGGGATGCTGCAACGGTCGTAGGCATGTAAATTGCTCATAAGTCACTTTTTTCAGTGCCATTGTAACTTTGAATGTCACTAAATGAAATGTTGTAAGTCGATGACTACCTATAGTACTGATTTGCTCTTGCTCTAATTTGTCCAAGGATTCTGACTTCTGTAGTTGTAGAGTAATCTAATAGTGTTACGTTAACAGCCTGTTTGAGCAGATCCATGGTGCCCATTGTTCCAATGAATTTTGAGAGATTTAAAGCATTTAGAGCAGTGTTTCTCAACCTTGGCAACTTGAAGATGTCCGGACTTCAACTCCTATTCTGGGAGTTGAAGTCTGGACTCCCAGAGTTGAATTCTGGGAGTTGAAGTCCGGACATCTTCAAGTTGCCAAGGTTGAGAAACACTGATTTAGAGTTACAATTGGATAAATATAAACCATCATATAATCTTGAAGGATGCCAGTCTATGCATTTTTATGGCCCTGTTGTTATGATTTATTGGCTTCTCCAAGTGGAAGAAACAAAGGAAGTGAGTAGTAATATTCTGGCGAGCCCACAAGCGAACCGGTAGTAAAATAAATTGAAATCCACCACCGATTCTGGCATCTTGTCCCCTCCTTCTATGAGATGGGGCAGTTCGAAGGAGTAACAGTCAAAAAAGCAGTGCTATTACTTCGTAGTGGTGAGGAAGTTATGAAATGATCTGTCCAGTGAATCCAGACATAGAGTGAAGATATTACTATGGCTGTGCATATTTTTGGGAGAAAAAAAATCCACACATTCTCTTCTTGTGCAAGAGAGACCAACATCTTTCTTCCTGTCTCTTTATTTCTTTGTTTCTCTTTATTTCTTCAGGCTTTCACGGGAGCCTGAAGAAGAAATATTCAACTTTAAAAGTAAACAAATTTATTATAGCCAACCTGACTTGTAAAACATAGAGACCTTTTTTTCCCCAGGCTCCTGAAAATTAGAGGATTCTGCTTTAATGATTAGCAGAAAAGGTCCGAAGCACTTTGTGCGAATTATTTATCAGTAACCACAACTATAGCAATTATCTAAATTCTAGAACTATCTTTACCAGTGATGTGCGGTGAGGTTTATGGCTGGTGAGGCGGTTCTCTCCCCCGACATCCCACTGACTAAAGCGCTTTCTTTCTTTCGCCTGCCTGAGCTCTGACAAACTGGAAGTTTCACAGAGGATTTCAACTCTGCTCTTGCCTGCCATGATGAAAATGTAAACATGTAAAAGGAAAAAGGCAAGAGCTGCTGAGGTCAGGCTGGGTTAGCTGCTGCCAGAGTCCCCAATGGATGACTCTGTTTAGCTGTTTAAAAAAGGCTCTAAAAAAACACCCTGTACAGGAGGAGGTGAGAGAACCATGTGCCTCATCTACATAAGGAATTTTTTGGCTTTTAACCCTTGCTTAACTCTGCTCAAGTGATCATAAAGTCAGACTAAATGAGGCACGTGGTTCTCCTGCCTCCTCCTGTAGAGGGCACTTTTTTAGAGGCTTTTTTAAACAGTTAAGCACTAAGCAGAGTCATCCACTGTGACTCTGGCAGCAACTACCTCAACCTTTTTCCTTTTACATTTTTTTTCTTTTCATGATGACAGTGGTGAGGCTCTGCCACCCTTGCCTCCCCTGACTGCACGTCACTGACCTTTACTACCATGATACGTGCTGCCAGCCTTGAAAAGCTTAGTAGACATATGAATCAGGAAATTAGCCATAGTCTTTACTGTCTCTTTTAAACAGGAACAAAAAACTAATAGACTAATAGGCAGATACAATGAAGTGCAGAATAACACTGCCTCTAGGCTAAAATGCATACCGGTAATAAGACTTTCCACCTATCTGCAGTCACAAGACATAGCAGAAAAAGAGGCATTAGCAAGTGTTTGCTTGATGATGAAGGAGGCAAGGAGAAAAGTGGAAGCAACTGGTTTGGAACCTGCAGTGTGGTGTTAGGACATACAATCTGAAAGAAGATCTGGTTCCATCTTACAGCTTCTTGGCTTTCTGCACAGTGCACATGGCTCGGAAATCAGGTTGCCGTTAACATTTCACGTGATTTCACTGCTTGCTTCTGTATAGCTTAAATCACAGTTAGAACAAAGCTAACAAAAGAGAAGCAACTTAATACATTATTTATCTGCTACTTTGGGAAGACCTGAACTGCACAGAACTGAGATGGTCTGTAACTTGCAGTTCAGGTAGTGTGTGTTTTCCCAGCGATGTGCAGAAAAACAAATAAATTCAGTTGACGGAAAAACTGATGGATAAACGATCAGAAGCAATTTTTCTCAACAGTGGTAACTTCACATTGCTCACAGGCATTTGCACGTGAGAGGTACACATGCCATTTAAATTCGAAATCAATTTGATTGCATGAGGCCGCCTTGTATCATTAGGTAACTAACTTTCCCCTGAATGAACAGTATGTCTCTTGATTTGGAAAGGAACAATTCCGCTTTTAAATCTTGCTTCTTGACAGGAGGCGGTGGAAAGAATTTCAAGCCTAAGTGGATGCATGTGTAAGCACACCATATGTTTTCCAGGGCCAAGATAGCAATTGACTTTGGGGGGGGGGGAAATAACAGTTTCAGATTACAGATCGGATCAGTAGGTAACAGCCGTCTTGGTCCTGACTAATGTGTGCGCTGTTCCTGGCTGGACCTGCTTGTGCTATGTTGCAGCTACAGCTGATTTGGTGTGCCCTTATTAACCCCAGGACTCCTGAACTCTCAGTTACAGCTAAGTCACTGAAGAATCTGGAATGAGCTGAACTTCATCCAGGCTACATGAGTTATGCATTTATTCAACCAAGGAAGACAAATCCATCTGTGCCTCCTTTAAATAAAACCTTCTAAAGTATTGTCACTCTTTTGTCAGCATTAGATCATCTGTGGTCCTTCCATAAATTTTGATTTGGAATAATATACCTCATCTCCATGATGGCAAACCTATGGCACGCCTGCCACAGGTGGCATACAGAGCCATATCTGCTGGCATGTGAGCCGTCAGCTCCAGCCCGCATGTGCGCACCAGCCAGCTGATTTTCAGCCTTCCGGAGTGCTGGGGGGGTGTCGTTTTTGCCTTCCCCAGGCTTCATGAAAGCCTCTGGAGCCTGGGGAAGGCAAAAAACAGGCCCAGTGTTTTTCGCCGTTTCCAGGCTCCGGAGGCTTTCCTTGGAGGAAATACCAAGCTCAGCTTGGAGGCGAGCAGTGTGGCATATGGGGGGGAGGGGTTGAGCGCACATGTGCAGGGGGGGGCACTTGCATTATGAGTACACCCAGCAACAAAAAGGTTAGCCATCACTGCCTCATCTCTCCAAGCCTTATGATTCTTGCACGTGCCTGCTTCAAGGTTCACCTATCAATGTATGCATTCCCATTTTGCAAAATGAAGTTTTAACTACATGCTCCATTTCCTCTTGCGTAAAAACAGGGTGACAATGCACTACAGTTTACATCCACGTGGTGATACTGATAGACTATACCTGCCCCGAAAATCAGGTGGCAGAGGATTATTACAAGTGAAGCAAACAGTTGAAGAAGATTTAAGATTTAAGATTTAGTTTATTTGTATGCCGTCCTTCTCCGGGAAGGACTTAGGGCGGGGAACAACTCAGAAGGGGGAAAGGGGACATAAACACAATACACGTAATTAAAATACACAAGAATCATACAGCCATACAAGTCGAGAGGGGAGGGGAACTCATCAACCCCAGGCTTGCCGGCACAGCCAGGTTTTGACAGCTTTCTGGAAGGCCTGGAGAGAGGTGAGGGTCCGAATCTTCGCGGGGGAGTTCATTCCAAAGAAGAAAAACATGCACTGGCTGATTATTTAAAAGAAAGTTAAAAACATCTATTAATCGAAGTAAAGAACAAAAATCTACTGAAGGCCCAACAGACAAAACAAGAATACAGAAAACATGTGATAAAATCAAGAATGGAGAGTTGGCAGAACAAAGCACTGCATGGCCAATTTCTGGAAAAAATAAAAGATAAAGTGGACAGTGAACAAACTTGGTTATGGTTAACAACAGGTACATTAAAGAAAGAAACAGAGTCACTAATCCTGGCTGCACAAGAACAAGCTATCCGCACAAATGCCATTAAGGCCAAAATCGAAAAATCCTCTGATGATGCCAAATGCAGACTTTGCAAAGAAGCTGATGAAACTGTTGATCACATACTCAGCTGCTGTAAAAAAATCGCGCAGACTGATTATAAATTGCGGCACAATTCAGTAGCACAAATGATCCATTGGAATTTGTGCAAAAATTATAATATCAAAACAGCAAAAAACTGGTGGGAACATCAGCCTGAAAAAGTCACCGAAAATCAGATGGTCAAGATCTTGTGGGATTTCCGTATACAAACGGACAAAATACTGGCGCATAATACACCAGAAATCACATTGGTTGAGAAAAATAAGGTCACAATCATAGACATCGCAATACCAGGTGATAGCAGGGTCGCTGAGAAGGAACATGAAAAAATCGCAAAATACCAGGACTTAAAAATTGAAATTCAATGACTATGGCACAAACCAGCAGTGGTAATTCCAGTGTAATTGGCACACTGGGTGCTATTCCAAAAGCACTGGAATTACATTTAAAACAGTTAAAAATTGACAAAATTACCATCAGTCAAATGCAAAAAGCCGCACTGCTTGGATCTGCATGCATATTACGGAAATACGTTACAACGTCCTTTGTGAAGCCATGCTATAGTCCAATCCAATGTGCATTTATTTAGAAGACCCCCTATTCTCAATGATCTCAGTATGTCTAAGAAAGTGTCCCTAACTGACTAGCAGTTATGGGGTCTGGGTCCCATTGCAACTGGTACGGTGCAATGGGGCCTGGCATCCACTACATGAATGCTTGCAGTGTGTACGCATATGTGCACAGCACGCACATTCGTCCTACTCTCCAGCGATGCCTCTGCGATGCTCCAGCTGCTCGGCACAGAAGTATCGAAGACTCCAAATACAGGTAAGGATGACAGGTGTGGGGGGGTGGCCCTATGGAGCACTGTACCAGAACGGTACTCAGTGCTCCAGGAAGGCACCAGTACCAGGGCGTACCGCCTGCAACGCACCACTGCTGACTAGGCTACCTCACTGGTATTCTGGAGAAAGACAGAAGCGGGATTTGCAATGATGCATTTAACTTGCATCTGCTGCTATGCCAGAAAATACCTTGACTCATTGATCCAGCAGCCAATAACTTAATAAATTTAGGTCTGCTCAGAATAAATGAGTGGAAGCTATCTTGGCTGGTATCCTAGTTGCCTGGCTGCATGGCAGCTGTTTTTTTTTGGACTAGTTTTTACATAAAAATAAAAATAAAATCCATAGTGCCTTAATTCTCCCTTTGGCACGCACATACACAGTGTGACCTTTCTCCCTCTTCTTTGACAAAGATAGGGTGTCTGAAACAGTTTTCTTTATATGAGGTTCCTATAGATTCATTCCTGTAGATTTCTTTTACAAAAGCAAAGAAATGTTCCAAATGTTCAGGTGAACTATGGTTGATTGATTATAAGCCAGCTTGATTATATGCTATTAAGCTGAGGTTGACTTTTAGTAAGTATGTAGATCAGGGGTCTCAAACATGCATCGTCATGGTGGTGATACATGATGTATTGGAACATTTTCCCCCTTCATTAAATCGGGTGGGGGCGTGGCCAGCATGTGATGCATCTGGCCGGCGGGCCGTGAGTTTAACACCCATAATGTAGATAGATTCCCCCTCCCCTCCCAGGACAATCTCTTTTCAGCTTGGTCCTTCAGTTCTTTGAGTGTTGCACTCATTGCTGCTATAATTAAGTCTATCCACCTTTCTTGGTTTTAGTTAAGTCCCCTTAAAATTGGTCTTGCAGAAGTAACTTTACTGGTTTTGAATAAGTTGCTCTTTAAAAAAATATGTCTTTTCAACAGGTCACAGCCCTTTAAAAAAAAGACTGCTGATTTTAATAGATCTGTCAAGCACCAATGGGTTGTAGGACTATGGCAGGGTTCCAAGAGCTGCTCCCTTGGTCACAAAAGAGTTCAAGGATGTTATTTTCTAGCTGACAAATTCTGAACCACAAGTGCTCTTCTGAAAGATCTTCCGCCCTTGCTTTATTGACTCCTTTAAAATGGAATGTCATTATAAGATACGGTGAAATTTTCTTTTTCAAAAGAAGAAATAAATAGGACAGAAAAGAATTCCATAAATTAAGAGTGGAACCGTAGCAATAGCAACAGCAGTGTTCTACAGCCTTCTCTAAGCAGTCTACAGAGTCAGCCTATTGCCCCCAACAATCTGGGTCCTCATTTTACCAACCTTGGAAGGCTGAGTCAACCTTGAGTGGGTCAGGAGCGAACTCGTGCAATGAGCAGTGAGTTATCCTGTAGTAATGCATTCTAAGCACTGCGCCACCATGGCTCTTAGAACAGTAATATTCCAGATAAAATTCTTGGCATCTTTTATTATTGGGAAATATGCAATTCACAACCTGCATGCTCTCCAGCTCTGTTCTAAGGAAATAAAATGGATGCTTTACAATAAACAGAAGTTATAATGTTTTTCATCACGTTTCCCAGAAATGATGGAAATTACTTATTTAAATATCTGTTCCGGTTCTGGAACAAAGGGTATATTAGAAGATGTGTACCAAATCAAGGAAACATCATGACAGGAACCAAAATATAATCACCAGTTGGAAATACTACCTTCTAGCAGGACAACCAGATTCTGTAACAGCTTTGTTCCCTATGCCATCTGTCTTGTAAACGTATACATCTACACGTGCTGTACATGTGTTGTTTCTGTGTGTCATATAATATATGTGAGTAGATGCATAATTTTGTATTATTTATTTATTCTGCCATGGTTATGTAGTGTATATTGAAGGTGGTGACCCTTTGAGAGCTGCATGCAACAAAATTTCATTTTAATGTATGCCAATTAGTGTAAATTCTATTCTATTCTAGTGTAAATAAATTATATTCACTCTACTCCACTCTATTCATTTCCCTGAGATTTCCATTGGAAAACCGGCCTTCTATTACTGTAGTTAAGGCAAGGCAATCATCTTCAGCAACAGATTAGGACTCAAATTAGGCTAGTTGCTGCATGCACGTGTATTCCAAATGCAAGGTATTTTCTGGAGGAATCTTGTGCAAAGATGGCAATTGTCCAAAGTCCCACATGGTACAGGATCCATCCAGCCTATAATTCAGTATTGGAAATAACAGGATTGATGCATTTAATTTTAAGGATTGCATCTTTGCTTAAAGTCTGCATGTTACTGGTTGCATTTTATTAAGGAATGATATGCTGGTGTTGACAAGACGTTATAATATATTGATATTTGCCTTGCCAAATTATTGTTTTGGGTTTTGCATTTCGTCACACCCAGTTCCTAGGTTGTCCCAACAGAAGTGAAATACCTGCTCAATAATTACAAGTTATCAGTGGATTTAAAGGACTAAAACGTACAGTCTTGTGGCTTTAATGAGAGAGAGATGTGAAGCTCAAAGATGAGGAAGAGGAGAGTGGAAGCTGAATGGTTTAAATGCTTCAATGTACATTTCTCTCCAGATTTATTGCTACTGCACACTCTTCAGTTGTTCTTCAGCCAATTTGTTCATACAGTTTTACTTTGCTTGCATTTCGAAAAGATTGATTTCTCAGTAAAGCTGTATTTAAAAAAATAATAATTCTCAGTTCATTGTCAGCGTTCAAGATTCTCTTCAATTAAGCTGCTTGATACAGTTTTGTTAATTTAAGAAAGATGTGCTGAAGAAAACAATCCAATATATGCTCTTGGGCCCCTGGTCTGATATATTTCTTTTCTTCCAATATAAACAATGTGAAATAAATATTAAAAACCAAAGGAAGGTGAGAGGCTAAATCATCTGGCAAGGCCGTAAAAGTGACCGGTTACAACATATTCCCAAGAGTTATGGGGGTTGCCCCACAGGCCAGCCTGAACTGTGCAGATGGGTTCACACAACATCCTTAATTAACCCATTTTATGAGTTTGCATTATATGTTGGAATCGTAAACAAAGCAATTGTGCTGGATTTGCAGAAAACGTTGAACCAAAAGAAAGCCCAGATGAAGGTTAATGGAACCCAACTAGGTACATTTGGGGAATACAGACATCGATCTGCATGATTTATCCCTACTCTGGGAAAGGTTTCAAACTGTAGGGTTTTTATTATCTAAGTCATATATAACCAAGGGGGAAAGAATTATAGAAGGGAGGCAGAGAAAGGGGATCTTTACTTAATCTCCAGAGGTTCAGAACACTGTTTACAAACACACACGGACACTTATAGCAAATTCCGATTTAAAAGGATGTCTTGGTGGAAGTTGACTCTTGTTGGGGATGGAGGAGGAGTCCATCTGTCTCTTGGTCGTTCCGATGTTTGTTATTTCTGTCTCTCTGGTCATGTCTATCACCTCTATGGGATGTCCCAACAGAAAGAAAAGGGCAGCAGGGCAAATGTAACTGTACCATGTCTGTACATTGAGCCCCAGATTTCTGTTGCTAAGCGAGACAATGGTTAAGTGAGCTTTGATCCACTTTATGACCTTTCCTGACACAGTTGTTAAGTGAACGATTAGTAACACAGTTCTTAAGTGAATTTGGCTTTCCCATTGACTTTGCTCATCAGAAGCAGAGTCACAAAAGGTGCAATTGTCATAATTACATGCCAGTTGCCAAGCATCAATATTTTGATCATGGGGATGCAGCAACAGTCGTATGACATTTTTTTCCTGTGCCTTTGTAACTTTGAATGGTCACTGTTGTGGCCTGGCAGGAGCCGTTGGAGCTGCCACCAGACTCCGACAGCGAGGGGCCTTATGAGTCGGCTCTGGAGGATGTGGACGACCCTGGAGAGGGTTCCGACTTCGAGCAGGGCACAGAGAGACTGGTTGGCCACCAGGTGGTGTCTGAGCCTTGGATCAGTGGGGAGGAGACAAAGAAGAGTGATCCAGAAACCACCTGTGAGTTGTTCCGGGAGGCTATTCGGCATCAAGAACAACTACGTAATTATAGGAGGTAATTACGCTCAGCTGATGCTCCTTAAGCTCCTCTCCAGATTATAAAAGAGACTGCTTGTGCCACGCCCTTCTTGCAGAAGTCAACGTTAGGGACTAACAAACTTGGCAGGCTGGATTGCTGCCAAAATTTGTTTGCTTTGCTGCCAAGGTTTGTAGGAGTTGCTGCCAAAGTGTTTATCTTTTTGTTGATTTGGTTTCCAGCCACCGAGAGTCTGGACTTATTAAAAAACATTCTCATTTACGTTTGTCTCGGCTTTCGTTCCTGGATGGAGAAGGGGGGTGAGAACAGGTCACTAAATGAATAGTTGTAAATCAAGAGGGGGAACAGCTTCTGTAATCATTGATTCTCTTAAGAGCAAACACATTCCAGTGACTTCTTCAAAGCAGTTCCTATAGACAGGCAGATAAGGCCAGCAAGGTGTGGAGCAGAAAGAGGAAATACTTGCTGATGAATTTGAGAAGCCCCATAATCAAAAGATATGTAAGTAAACAAGTTACATTTGAAGAGGCCTGATAGGACACAAGAGTCTCTCCAAGGACAGCAGTCAGCAACTAAAGAATTTTTCTCACTTACTTTATACAAGTGGGAGATTATAATGAAGGGTCAACAACATTAATAAAAGAGCTCTGTGGCCTACCCAGCCCATCTTTTATTCATTTTTGCTCATTGGTAATTCTCTTGGCGCTTTACTATGTCTACCAGTTTTCATCTCATCCTTCTTACTTCTTCTATGCTCCATCGGTGTTCCAGTGAGTTGCCTGCCTGTGTTAGAATGTCGTTTGGATTCCCTTGAAGGAAGCGCTGCACTCCAGAGGGCAAAGAGACAATCAAGCTTAGATAGTTTGGTTAGGAGAAAGAGTTAAGTAGGCTCCTTGCTTGCAGTTCTCAGGGTATATCTATACGGATGCAAATAGTTTCAGTCTGCCAAGATGTCAGTCTATAGGTGAGAAACAAAAAAGAAAGTTCTCAGAAGCATGAGTGGTTCTCATTCTTAGTTCTTGGGATGTGTGAAATTGCATTCTTCACTATATTCCATTTACACACACACACACACACACACACACACACACTGTATATATGAAGACTCAGTGGCTAAGATGCTGAGCTTGTCGACCAGAAAGGTCAGCAGTTTGAATCCCTAGCACCGCGTAATGGAGTGAGCTCCCGTTACTTGTCCCTGCTTCTGCCAACCTAGGAACCACTTTTGGTGGGAAGGTAACAGAGTTCCGGAGTTTAGTCATGCCGGCCACATGACCATGGAGACGTCATTTGATGTAGACACTAACAATTCTATAAATATAACAAGTTCAGCAACAATCCTAACAAAAGCCTAGGAGCAATGCCAGTTTTTTAATCATCGGCAAAACAACCACTCTTTTTAAAGAGGAAAAAAAGTGTATAGAAGGGCTATTGAAACATCCCTTATCTAAACCCCCAACTGAAGTCTTTTTCCACTAGCTGGGTTGATTTGCAATTTACAAGCCAGCAAAGTAAGGGGGTGGGGAACGAATTGATTTTCTGAAATGAATAATGTTTGGTCATTTTTTTAAAAAAAGAATGCTTAAATTGTCCATTACAGGGAATTCATCTTAGATGACGATGATATAGGAATTCACATGTGATTTGAGAAGCATACTGAAGCAGAAGTAATTTGTCCTAAATCCGTGAAAAGACAGATCCCATCACTGGATGAAACCTATGTAAGATGAGGAACTAAATATTTCTTCCATAAATAGGAAGGCTGTGACTGAAAATGGAGAACTGATATGCTTCTTTATGTTCTTTATTTACACTGTTTGAACTTTGAGCTTCCGTCTACTATGACATGGGGAACAATAAGTAGTCCTTAACCTAGGACCGCAACTGAGCCCAAAATTTCTGTTGCTAAGTGAGACAGTCGTTAAATGAATTTTGTCCCATTTTACGACCGTTGTTGCCATAGCTGTTGGGTGAATAGCAGTAGCGCTTGGACTTACCTACTGCTTCACAGTGTTTTTACAGCCCTCTCTAAACGGTTTACAGAGTCAGCATATTGCCCCCAACAATCTGGGTCTTCATTTTACCCAACCTCGGAAGGATGGAAGGCTGAGTCAACCTTGAGCCTGGTGGGATTTAAATTACCAAATTGCAGGCAACTGGCAGTCAGCAGAAATAGCCTGCAGTACTGCACTCTAACCACTGCACCACCAAGGCTCAATACATCTGTCAAGTTAGCAATGCAGTTGTTAAGTGAAACTGCCTTCTCCATTGACTTTGCTTGTCAGGAGGCTGCAAAAGGAAGAGTCCAGGACAATGCAACAGTCATAAATATAAGTCAGTTCCCAAATGTCTAACCATGGGGATGCTGCAAAGGTCGTAAGTGTGAAAAGTGGTCATAAATCCAATGCCATTGTGAATTTGAATAGTCACTAAATGAACTGTTGTACGTCAGGGACTACCTGTAATAATAGATTAACTATGTATAAAGTGAAAATGAGAGCCAGTTTGGCATAGCATAGCATAGCATAACAGAGTTGGAAAGGACCTTGGAGGACTTCTAGTCCAACCTCCTGCTCAGGCAGGAAACTCTATACCAGTGACAGCTAACCTTTTCCAGACTGAGTGCCCAAAGTGTGGGTGTCCGAACCCCCAAACTGCAATGTGTGCACCCCCCCTGAACATGCCCTCCCCTGCGCATGCACAGCAGAGACCCAAAGACCAGCTAGCTAGTGGGAGGTGCGCGCACATACTCAGCAGAGCTGAACTGGGCTGATGGCTCATGTGCCATCAGAGAGAGTGCTGCGTGCCACCGCTGGCACATGTGCCATAGGTTTGCCATCACTGCCCCATACCATTTCAGACAAACGATTGTCCAATCTGTTTTTAAAAACCTCCAGTGTCAGAGCATTCACAACTTCTAGAGGCACGTTGTTCCACTGATTAATTCTTCTGTCAGGAAATTTCTTCATAGTTCTAGGTTGCTTCTCTTCTTGATTAGTTTCCATCCACCGCTTCTTGTCCTGTCCTTAGGTGTCCTTAGCTTGACTTCCTCTTTTTTTGTGGCAAGCCCTGTATGGTGGTTAAGGCATCAGGCTAAAAACTGGGACACCACAAGTTCTAGTCCCTCTTTAGACATGAAACCAGCTGAGTGAGTTTAAGTCAGTTACTCACTCCTAACCCTAGGAGGAAGGTAATAGCAGACGGCTTTCCAAATCTTGCCAGAAAAACAGCAGCGACTTGTCCAGACAATTGCCAGTCATCTACATTGACTTGAAGGAACCTTTCCCCTTCCCCAAGATTGTATATTGGGTGGTGCAATAATGTACAAGTATACAAGTGGTTGTGCATGTGAACACAGGTACATCCGTAATGCTGTCCCTATGTCAACAGCTACAGAACCACGGTGTAAATAACCAAATATGAACTTAAGATTCATTTGGTTGTACAATAATGAGATTAGAAACCATCAAGTTTGATAAGGAGAAATGTTTTGAAGACTGGCTATATTGCATTCAGTGAATTAACTATAAACACCCTCCTTGAAGGCATCTACGCTTCTTGTTTCCTCAGTCTCCATCATCTGGCTTTCTAGCGGTCCTCGGGAATCATGATTCAACTAGGAGAAAAAGAATGGTAAAATGTCCTCTAGTAAATCAGTGCAGTTTAACAACCCAAATGTGATATCATCATTCATGTTAGATGTTCATCTGGCAGCATTCTGTGCATAGAAACAGAGCAGAGACAAAGAAAATGCTTCAGGGAGACCAGGATGATTAAATTATTAGTGCTGGTCAAAGCATTGCTTAGAAAAGAAATCAATTGAAAGGCACTGTGGGGAACAACTTCTCATTTATTATTGAATGCCAGTGATTAAATTGCATAGCTTATATCTATGGAAAACAAACTAGAAACAAGGATTTGTAATGTTTACCATTACATTGTTGAATACTGGGCCTATTATACCCAATGTTCAGACTGATTTCAGGAAAACAAAAGAGTAACATATTTTAGATGTACTCTAAAATAAGATGTAATAATGGTATCAGATTCCAGTTATTGAAATGATGGACAGCTACTAGAAAATTGACCTATTCTCCCTTCTTCTTTCAAAAAAAAAGTGGGAAACATGAAAGGTTAAAAAGTACCTAATATGAATCTAAATAAGTATTTCTCAACCTTGGCAACTTGAATATTAATAGAATTCAACTTGCAGAATTTCCCAACTTTTGCAAGATGGTCAAGTTCAGATTCTATATTGGAACAGGTGCTTTCCAATTTTTTGCTTTAACAGAATAAGGGACCTTGGAGGTCTTCTAGTCCAACCCCCACCCCGTTTAAGCAGGAAACCCTTTACTATTTCAGACAAACTCTCTCTATATCTTTCATAAAATAAACCTGGGTATTTCAAATTTAACAATGAGAGATTCTGGATTGTTGAATGACTTCAAAATATTCTAAGTAGTTTCATTAAATAAAGAATCGAAAGCTATTTACAAGGAAAGCAAGACTTGCAGGAATAAAATAGCATAATGCACCCAAGGTGTGTGTGTGTGTGTGTGTGTGTTTGTGTGTCTGTGTTTAGCCCTAGTTGAAATCATTCCAACAAGATTTCCCTGTATCTATATGTAATTTATATACCTATGTATATTGGCCCATTAATTGGCACATATACTGAATATAAAAAGAGTTATTTTATCTGTCCTGAGTTTCTGTCTGCCTTGAATCTTAGCTTCCTTGGCACAATCTCCAGTTCTAATTTTAGAACAGTAAGAGAAAAACATCTAATCACAGTGATTTCTACTAAGAATAAATATTATTTCCATGGTGGAGAAACTATTTCTCTTGAAACTGGTTGCTGAAAAATAGAAAAATGGTACAGCTTGACAGCTTCCCATAGGCAGTGACATCTCGTTTGGCAACTGTGTATGTCAGGTGCAGAGCCATTTTCATACAAAAACGTCACACAATAACCTCTGTTCAAGTGAACTACATGTGGTCCAGAGGTGATATTCAGCAGATTCTGACCAGTTCTGGAGAACCATAGTGGAAATTTTGAGTAGTTCAGAGAACTGGTAAATACCACCTCTGCCTGGCTCCACCCCCCATCTATTCTTGGCCTCCTGAGTCCCAGCTGATCAGGAGGGAATGGAGATTTTGCAGTAACCTTCCCCTGGAGTGAGGAGGGAATGGAGATTTTACAGTATCCTTCCCTTGCCAAGCCCACCAAGCCATGCCCATATAACCGGTAGTAAAAAAAAAAAAAAAGAATCCCGCTACTGATGTGGTCAACATTTCTTTCAAATAAAAAAAAAGGTAACTGTTGCAATGTCAGGATTTAGAACCTTTGTTTTCAACCTCCCCATCCATCCCTATTAACAGAATAAGACTAAAAAAATTGTTTGAAACGTCAGAGACATTTTCATAAAATAAAATGCTCTTCTGGTTTCCGGAACTCGTGTGTGGCATGCGCGCACATCCATTTTGGCACTCAGTGTCAAAAAGGTCCATCAACACTGCCCTTTACCATATCAGACAAATGGCTGTCCAATTTCTTCTTGAAAACTTCCAGTGTTGGAGCATTCATAACTTCTGGAGGCAAGCTGTTCCACTGATTAATTGTTCTGTCAGGAAATTTCTCTTAGGTTAGTTTGCTTCTCTCCTTGTTTAGCCTCCATCCATTGCTTCTTGTCCTACCTTTAGGTGCGTTGGAGAATAATTTGACTTCCTCTTCTTTGTGGCAGCCTCTGAAATACTGGACCACTGCTATCATGTCAACCCCAGTCCTTCTTTTCATTATAGACACATCCAATTCCAGCAACTGTGCTTTATATGTTTTATCCTCTAGTCCCTTAATCATTTTCTCTGTTGCTCTTCTCTGCACTCTTTTTAGAGTCTCAACATCATTTTTACATTGTGGCTACAACAAAAATACAACTCCGGAGACCAGATTTTTTTTTATATATATTTGTAGCAGAAATGCAGTTCTGTCTTTAGAGACAAATTCTGTTTGGCTCATTAGGCAATGTTTGAGAGGTCAGGAATTACATCTCAGCTTCCCAACCTTCCGGGACACCTTCAACTCAGACCATCACATCACCAAAAGGACAATATTTTTGGCCCAACTATTTGGTTCTTTTTGGTTGTTTCTTTTTAGGTTGTTAAAGAATAGAAAGCAGGCACTTTGGGGAAATGATTTACTAAATGGAGAGTAACATATGGTTTAGCAATTTCAAGTAGTATGACAAATGCAAAAAACTGTGACTTAGATTCCCCCCCCCCCCCTGCTGTCTCTAATTTGTGGCATGCATTTCTGAACATCCCTTTCAAAAGACAAGAATGGCATGAAAAATCATTTTACATTTACAATGGCACTGAAAAAAGTGACTTATAAGTTTTCACATCTACTATCATTGCAGCATCCTCATGGTCATCTGATCAAAATCAACTGTCATGTATTTATGAGTTGAAATGTCTCTGGATAACGTGACCACCATTTGTAACCTTCCTAATTGGTTTCTGACAAGTGAAGTCAGATTCATTTAACAACCGCATGATTTGCTTAACAATTGCAATGATTCATTAACAAGTGGGCCAAAAGAGGTAATAAAATGGGACACAACTCACTTAACAACTGTCTCACTGAACAATGGAAACATGTCATGTTCCGTGGTGATCCAAAATCTACCTGTATCTTCCATTATCCACCAATTTTGTTCCTTCTAACAATTATATGTGTATCGACTTTTAAATTTTCAATCAGCCTGGCTTATACATTTTGCTGAATATAATTTATATACTAGAGTTCCTGGAGATTGATAGACTGACTGATTGACTGGTTTTGACTATTTAAAGTATGGGTTAAGTTTACTGATTAGCCCTTTTTCCCTTTCTAGGATCAGTCTATAAACTAAATAAAATGAAGGATTTCAATACTGGTTATTCTTGTCTGATGTAAAATTGGCATCTGATATGATTACAGGGAAATTCTAGCACAGCCAGTGATTCATATGAACTGTTTTAGCTCTATGTTTATATCACTTACCAATGATTGCCTTCCTCTTACAAAATCTCAAGCATGTAGGATGGAAAAAGTGAGAGATGTTCTTTCCTCTCTTACCGGACAAATATTAATCAAAGGCAAGCCACTTTTTTATTGACAATTACACGATAATAGCAAATGACTTGAGTGAGTTGAAATGTGGGAATGCTATTGCCATTTAGTAATCACAGATCCTCTATTACTAATCTCAGTATTAGTTAATGCGGTACAGTTGTCTTATTTGCTGCAGATGCCAAATAGCTGCCATAAAACAAGTAGCTGGCTTACCATCAAACTAGGTTGGTCTTTTGAATTCCTCCTGAACATTCGCACAGCAACATGGAATCGTTTCAAGGTTTCTCTATGGAAAAAAAATCTACCTAGCAACCAATAAATACAGGGGAATTTAGGAACAGAATGTAAGATTGTTTCTGGGTTTTTGCATGGAAAGTCCTACCTGGCTATCAATAAAGACAGAAGAAGAACAATTGTTTTCCCCCAAATTGATGCCAAATTCTTAGTTACTCCTCCTTGTGGCTGCTAAGAAAAGGGAAAAATAGAAATTAAGATTCCCTGCACTTGTAATACAATTTGAAATTAATGAAGGACCAAATTAGTTTTGATGAATCTTTTATGGTTTCAGAATCTGTCTTTGCAGAACCCCCTTTTGGTACTTTTATTGAGCTCCTGGAAGCCACTCCTGGGAGGAATGGGACAATTCACTGTGGCCAACTCGCCATGGCCATCTTGCTCTGGCCATGTCACCATGGGACAACTCGCTGGGGCCAACTTACCACAGGACAACTCTCAGTGGATAATTCCATGTGAGATAATGCACCACTGTTTCTTCGACATTATTTCCATTGACAAAAATGGAAATAATGTAGAAAAAAAACGCTGCCAGATAACATGTATTGCATTGAGTTATCTTGCTTGGATTGTCCCATGGCGATCTGGCCACAGCAAATTGGCTGTAGCAAGGTGGCCATTGTGAGATGGTAGTGGTGAGTTGTTCTAGATTTCTGGGTGGAATGGGGTTTCACCAATACGGGAAAAATAGTGAAAAACTATTTGTTAATGCACTAATATGTTTTTTTTCCCCCCTTTAATGAAGCACAGCCAATTGGAAGAGCTGCATCTAAGACACCTTTTATGGTCTTAGCAATCTGGCATTGTCACAAAGCCACCAAGTAGGTTAGTTAAAAATAAAAGCCTCTTGAATTGTGATTCCAAATGCTCTCTCTGGCTTTTCTGAAGTCAGCAAAGAGAAACTATCGAATTAGGCAAGGACCGTTTCTTTAGTAAGGCAAAGGATGAACATGTTCCACTGTCAAACTAAATGCATGAGATGCCTCTGTTAATTTCCATCACAGCTGCATCTGGGACATGAGAGAACTACATCAGTCATATTTACTTATATCAAGTGTCCCAACTGCTGTGGTGAAATACAAGCTGGGCCTTTTTAAAAAAAGATCACTGGCAGAATAAGGTGACTCTTTCTATGTGAGAAATGTTTCACATACTTTCTAGCTTCGTGCGGCCCACCCTTCTATCTATTTAAATCTCCACAATTCTTCCCTGCCTGTTATTTGCTACAAGACCATCTGAACTGAGTTTTAAGACAAGCAAACGTTGGTAAACCATAGACAAAGCCATGCCACCAGAAGAACACTTGTGTACCACACCTGCCAAGAGGGCCATCAAAAAAATCCGATTGGCTAGCTTGGTTATCGGCTTGGCGAAAGGTTGGCAGCAGTGGGCAACTGAACACAACACCAAGCAAGCTCAGGAACCTAGTGGATGGGTTCCCAATGAAGACAAACCACCAAATGACCCAAGAGAATGGACACCTCCGAAACATTCACCGACTTTCAAGACAGATCAGTCAAAAACTGAGAGAGAGCTTCCCTCAGAACAGCAAGTGTCAGACAAAGATGGAGAACAAAGTCCAAACGAGTCAACAGAAACTCTGGAGAAGTTTAATATTAGAAGTAAAGAAGTTACCAAAAGTGTAATAAGGTCACTCTCTGAAAGAAGTAGTGACATTGGTCTTCTCAGCAACAAATATGAACAAGACGAATTTGCGGAGACAGGAAAGATCAGCAATGACCCTACAAATATTGATCAAATCCTTAGTAATAAAATGTCTCCTACAAGAAGGAGAAAGTGTTCTAATTTGGTATCAGAGATGACCAAGGGATGGAAACGTTTGGAACAAGAAGAACTACAGGACTCTCGCAGCAACAGCTTGGATACAGAAGATAGTGGCTATGGTGAAGACACAGAGGATGGATTAGACAGGGATCATAATATCCAAGAAATACAGACTGTGGTGAGGATAAAACATCCCATGGCCTCACAGTAAGTAATTATTGTATTCCCCAAAATTGTCTTGTTATAAGAAAATGCTTTTGTATAGCACGTTAGTGCTTCCTGGTTAGTACAACCAGAGCACAACTACCGTAGATTTTGGAGTATAAGATGCATCCCCCCCCACTAAAAGAGGCTGAAAATTTGGGAGCATCTTATACTCTGATTGTAGCTTTTTTGAAGTTTTTTTTTGAGCCCTAATGAGGTGCTAATGAGTGAAGTGATCATGCAGTGTTTTGCCTGATTTTCTCACTGCTTCGGACAGCGCTGGCTCTTTGGCTTTGAAACAGAGATGAGCACTGCCCCTAGGGAATGACTAGCACATATGTGCAAAGGGAACCTTTATTTTTAGGGCCATTCCTATGTTTTCAAAATGGTGCAAAACTATCAGAGCAACCAATGTCCATTTTCATACATTATTGTATAAGATATCATGTCAATAACCATGGCCAATCTGCTAACTCATTCAATCTATCTAGCAAACTAGCAGATAATGGTAAAAAAAAAGGTTGATGAATGTGAGGGTCTTCTATACGTTAACAGGTGATGATCTGCATTCCAGAAAATAAGGAGCAACTATAGCAAGACAGAGACAGTATCCTACTGAGTTTGAGAGCAGAGTTTCATTGGGAGTCCTTTCAGTTGAAAGTTTCCCCAAAGTCCAATGGCTTCATTGATAGTTCACAAATATTTCTAAACAGATGAGGTTTAGCATGTATCAGTGCTAGCAAAGGTTCATTCAAGTTAACAGGAAACTGGTCCAGGTTAGCACGAATTACCCACTAAAAATAAAATGCAATCATTGCAGTGATGTAAGAAATCATTAGCCGGATCATATGGACCTTTCTAATCTTTTAATAAGGTCAAATCTTACTGGGGCTCTCCAGAAAACAAGTACATACATTCACACACACACACACATTTATATATATATATGTATATTTATATATATGTAGATATATATAGTTTGTCCACAGATAATGAATTTATCTTTTGTTCTTTTTATAATGTATTTGTCATTTGTATTTTCTTGAGCATAGTTTTTGTAAACCACCTTTGAAATATTTTCCTCTGGAGATCCAAGTAGAACAAGGGTATCATACTGATGTTGTCATGTTGCTGTCACGCAACGTTTCATATTTTTTCCCTTCGCAGAGCTAGGGTGGGCGTGGCCTGCGCATGACGCATCTGGCCCGCAGGCCGCCAGTTTGACACCTCTGAAGTAGAAGTGTAATTTGAGGGGGGGAAAAATAGCCTACACTCTGAACTTTTAAGTGGTTGAGTTTGAAGACTTGTTTTGAGCCATTTTGTTCTCTTACTGCTTTGAAAACTGTTTTCTGCATAGACTTTTATGTTTCAAAATAGTTGTAGAATTCAAATATATTATTTCAGTTATTAAATGTCCATAAAACCTACCTATTCATCTACCTATTTTCTCTCTGTCTCTCTATCTATTGTAAGCATCTAACAAAAAAAGTAGTTCTGAAGAAAGGTGAATTAGCATATGAATTGTAACTTTAAAAAAAAAACTATACAAGTTTTGTTTATTGAGTACCAGTAATTTTCTGACTCTCACTGGTCACCACCTATGGGTTGAACTATATTTAACCTGTAATTCTTGGAGTTACTTCCAAGTGGTTGGAAATGGCTTTGAGTTGCTTGGAAAGAGATGAGGGCTATTCATTTCTTTCCTCCCCAGCTGTCTATGCCTGCTGGTCACTCAAGTGCAGTTGCCCCCCCCCCCCCCCCCCCGCCCAAAACAAACAGATTGAAATATAATCCTTTCAGCTTTGAATGAAAGTGCTAGTAATAAAGAGCTTCTTTATTCTGTGATTGCTTGAATATTGTTTTTAATTTCTCTTGGTGGTGTTTTTTAGTTTATTGTATTGTTGAAGGTGGCGGTGATGTCAGAGCTTGTGTGGTCTTCCAGTACACATTTCCATTGATCAAAAGCCTCCCTGGTTGCCGAGGCAGAAAAAGACCATTGAAACTGGTCTTTCTCTTCTGTTTGCCTGACATATCTCTTTAAAATCACCCATGTTTGAGGGATGCATCTGCACCCACCCTGTCCATTTTCCATGCAACACCCACATGATAAACATTAAAAGGGGGGGGGGAAGCTTCAGTCAACCAGATGTCACTACCATCTTGATTTTTTTACATCTGTAATAGGTTGCTTGTTTTAATTTAAACAAGATTTAATTGAAGCATAGGAGCCAGGAAATGCAGACATCAGGCAGAGAATCAGTTGCAAATGGTAGGGCATTCTAAACTTACTATCCTACAATTAAATATCAGAAATCTACCAGGATAATTTCACAGGAGTCCTTTTCTCCTTTAAAAAACCCCCCAAAACATACTCTCATTTAGGAATTTGAATGAGACTCGATGGAGAAAGTTACTATGTACACACACACACACAAACACTAACTACATGCTATAGTATATCTGAATCCTTTTATTTGAGTCAAATGCTTGTGGTTTCAAGATAGGAAAAGCAAGAATTATAACAGTAAATAATTCTTCTGGGAAACAGCAGTGCTAATTTAGCTCACTATAAAGGCAAGTAAAATGGAAAGGGAATGATAGTGTTTCACTTGAATGGATTAAAATACTAATTGAAATTTTCTTTTTATTTCTTTCTCTTTCTTTCCTTCTCCTTCCTTTCCCTTTCTTTCTTTCCCTTTCTCCTTCCCTTTTTTCTTTTTTCTTCTTTTCCTTCTTTACTTTCCATTTTGTCTCCTCCCTCTTTTCTTTCTCATTCATTCATTCATTATTTCTTTTTTTCCTTTCCTTTCTTTGCCTCCTATCTCACTGATACAATAACTGATAGCAGAAAGGGACGAAAGCTATGTCACATGCTTTATAGAAACCTGGAGTCAGAGGAGGAGACTGAGGTCAGCTTGACCCCACCCAACCTTGTGCTCTTCATCTCTGTCTCTGACATTTCCATATTGATGGGGAAACAAATTTGGCTATGTTCAGAGAGATCAATATTTCTGTACTTGTACCGGGAGCCAAGAAGTAATTTAAATGCTTTGGAGGCAGATTTCTCAAAGTATCCAGAATAAAAGACATTTGTTAGCATGCCAAGCTGTCTAAAAGGGATGATAAATTGTGATTTTTAGTGAGTGGACAGCCATCCTGGTTACTCATTCAAAATATATTTAAAGTGTGTTATTGTCCTTGAAGATATAAAGAAGAAGTATAGGAATGACTAGTGTCATGCCTGGTTAATGATATTCTTTTGCAATTTGTTTGACAATTAGTTTCCCGGTAGGGTGGTAGGCCTCAGCAAGACAAGGATATGGATCACTATCTTGCTTAAAGGTAACATTTTGTCCCCAATATTTTACCCCACAAACCTTTGTGGACAAGTGGAAGATGAGGTGCAATAGCAATACATGCCAGTTTACTGTTAAGTTTGGGGGTGCCAACAGACAAGGTACAGCTCAGGCAGAGAATTCTGGATAAGATCAAATATAGAAGAATCCTAATTTAGTTAATCAGCTGAATAACTAAGCTACATGTGATTAGCCTGTTGTATCTAAATACCATAGAACCTTCATGCTACCGAACAATCCCAAAATGTACATTCTGCAAAAGTAATAGATTGAGAATACCATAGTGATTTCTAAGAAGTCCATAAACACAACTACTGTTCACTTCTAATGAGAATCAGAAGATGGGAATCAAGAGAAGAGGAAGTATGAGTTTCTTGTCAATCTTGGCTAGAGACTCTCTGAGAAGTGAGTTTCTTAAGACACAGACTGTGTTGAATAAGTTCTAAGAATTCAAGCTTAATGCCCCCCCAAAATCTAAGACTAAACAAAAAAGTATAGACAAACATATGCAAGACTTTTTTTTTCAGTGCTGCTTTTCCTTACCAGTAAAGCTTTTAGTCCCTTGCTTTTTCAGTTTTTGGCTTCTGCTCCTGTAAGGAGTGAACTAATTAAAATTAATATAACTTTTAAAGCAGACAAATCTATTTTTAGGCACATGCTGAAGTCTTTAAAAAAACCTAATAGTTTGCTTTCATAAATAGCAGTGTAAGCTCTAAGCCAATTTGTTCCCAATTATTTCAAAGCATTCATGAGTCTAATATCGCTTGTAGTTTGCAGCCAGAAATTTTAATTTGTCATCTTCTTTGAAGACTCTTCCAACAGGATAGTCAGAGAAGCGAAAAGGGGACTTTATGCACACCCAAGCATTTCTAGGGAGACTTTGAAGAAGTTGTGCTGGGCTTTCCAAAATATGTGTTTTAATGTTTAAAACAGCTCTTTATCCTTCTAGATGCCATAGCTCAAAAAGAATATAATAGAATTAGAGAAGATCCAGAAGACAATTAAGATGATTATCTGGAACAGTTTCCATATGAGAAATGTGATATTTGGGCATTTTAATTTTTTTAAAAAAACCACCTGCATGATCAAGGTGTATAAAATTATGCATGGAGTGAATAAGGTGGAGAAAAAGAAACTGAGGTCACCCAATGAAATTGAATCCTGGAAAATCAGGAAAAAATAAAAGGATATTTTATTTAAAATTAAGAGGTAATTTAGCTTTGGAATTCACTATCATGAAATGTGGTGATGGCTACCAGCCTGTCTTCAAAAAAGAATAGACCAGTTTATGGATATTATGGTAATCAATTCCTATTTGATGAGTGTGGAACTACTTGTGAAGGCATCTGAAGGCTTCCTTGTGCATTTGGTTGGCCACTGTGAGAACAGCCTGCTGGACCAGATTGACCAGGGAATCTCTCTGTCCTTATTTCTTTCAGCTCTTTTAGCAAATCATGCCATGCAGATGTAATTGAGTGGTGTTATTTTCCCTTACATAAATTAAAATGAATGGATCTAATCCAAAGTAGCAGCTTTTATTTTCAGGTAAGAGGCAGCAAACAGTCAAAGGAAATAAAGTGATTTAGAATTAGTGATAACATGCCACCTAGTGGTTTGTGGTCTAAATCAGATTAATGAACACCAAAATATTTCACTAAAGCCTCGTCTTATTCAGCAGTTTTTTTTTCTTCCTTTTTTTTTTCCTGCAGCAAGAATAAAAATCTCAAGTTGTCTAAGAATTTCAGTCCTGTCTACAATCTAAAGGGGCGATGGGAAGAGTGGGCTGATGAACATGTGACCATTCAGAAACTCAACCCTTTCAGCGAGGAGTTTGACTATGAGCTCGCTATGGCCACCCGTCTGCACAAAGGAGATGAGGGCTATGGACATCCTAAAGAAGGCACAAAGACAGCAGAACGGGCCAAGAGAGCAGAGGGTCATATCCACCGGGAGATGAGAGACATGTGTTTCATCATCAGAACAATGGCTCAGCTACGACGTGATGGCAAGATCCAAGTCACTTTTGGTGACCTCTTTGACAGATACGTTCACATTTCAGATAAAGTGGTTGGAATACTCCTGAGGGCCAGAAAACATGGAATGCTAGACTTTGAAGGAGAAATGTTGTGGCAAGGCCGGGATGATGCCGTTCTAATAACTTTGTTAGAATAAGGTCGTTTTCCTCACAGGATAAGCCAAAGGGCATCCTTGTATTCAGAATGTTTTATCAAAAGGTTTATCAGAAAGATTGACAGATGTCAAAGCTTTCATCGGCACTCAGAACTTATCTATTAATATTTAACAATAGTATCTCCATATTATTCCATCTCTATGTTATTGTTTATAAAGTACATAGATTGTTCTGCCAGTACTGGTAGTATCTGATTTAACTATGTTTGGTAAGATTTCTATATAAATAATGAAGATATAGAAGATGGTTCACTTCAGCTGCTTTATGGATCAGATGTTTATTAAGACACTTGGGGATTTTTCAGAGATCTGGTTAGCACTGGAAGCAGGAGGCAACTCAGGATGTTGATGTCATTGCTCCGTCTTTTGCGTTCATCAATCCCAGTTCACTTTTTGTTTGTAGAGGACCTCCAGCAGATAAAATGACAGATAAAAAGTTTAAAGCACCCATGGAGAAAGATTAAAAAATGAAGCCCCCCCCCCCCAAAAAAAAATATACAAGTCCAAGTTCAGCCCTACTGAAGAACTGTAGTGGCGCAGTGGTTAGAATGCAGTACTGCAGGCTACTTCTGCTGACTGCTAATTGCCAGCAGTTTGGCAGTTCGAATGTCACCAGGCTCAAGGTTGACTCAGGCCTTCTATCCTTCTGAGGTCAGTAAAATGAGGAGCCAGCTTGTTGGGGGCAATATGCTGACTCTGTAAACTACTTAGAAAGGCTGTGAAGCACTGTGAAACAGTATATAAGTCTAAGTGCTATGGCTATTGCTACTTTTCCTCTTAGGAAAAATGAGGAAAATTTCATACTTTTCCTATTTTGTACTGATGGATTGTTAAGTCAGTGCCCTTGTTTAGTGTAGTGAATTCCTTTTGGGGAAATTTGTGAAGTTAATAAACTCCACAGTTCCTGTGACCATTTTGGACAGCACCTTGCCAACTGTTGCTTAAATTACTGCCAGCCTTACATTAAGGGTACATTAAGTGATTGTATTTAATGTTACACCCCAACATTTCAGAAATTTATTTTGACAACATGAGCTCATTAAATTTGCTTTAAAACATGGTGAGGTACCTGGACATATGAAGTTACAACAATAATACTTTATAATAAATCTGATTGTCATTTCTTAAAAGATGTGTAAAGTAGCTTTCAGATCAGAGGATCCCATTTTTTTGAGTTAGGGGCACACTGGATAATTTCCAAACTTCTTGTGGGTGTTCAGAGATTATCTATTCTCAAAATGGCTGCCATGGGAATATACCCACCTGTAAATAATTAATTTACCACATTTCTCACCTTCTCTAGCACCTACTCAAACAGAATATAATTTATATCCTCTCTTTAATGAACAGTATTTTTTTTTCTGAGAAGGCTCCTGAGTTACAATTCTCTGTCATTTTTATCTACTATGATAGCTTAATGATAATGATCCTGGAAGATACAATTTTGCATTACAATATACCTTCACATTTTTTAAAATTAATTTAAAATGTAAAAAGTTACTAGTTGAAAAAAACAGAACCTTTGAGATATTAAGTCAGGTATCTTTGGGAGCCAACTGGGGGTCCCAGGCTTAGATGAACCATATTGTTTTCTTAATGCTATCAGCTGTTGAAAAGAATTGCATTTTGATATGGTATCTTGTCTTTCAAAGTGAAAGATCCTGCATCTTCTTACAGAAGAAAAAGATATATGATTTTGTGTTGAGTCGATGGTAAATTTATTATAAAAGTTGCTACTCAAATATCAGTATATGTGCATGCATGTATATATAGCTTTTGAATATTTTTTAAGTCAAGTATCAAAATATGATTCTTAGAAGAAATCTTGTGCTGTGAAATATTAATAGCATTATAAAGGAGGTTTGTTACAAGCAAATAACATTTTACATGTAATCAATAAACTTTCCTGCATCCATAAACTGAGAATAAAAGCTTGATTTACCTTACCAATTAGATAAAATAAATCAAGTTTGAAAAAATGTAATTTAAAAAAAAATGCTTTCCTAGGACAAGGATATTATTTTATGTTTTTATGTCTGCTAATTATTTTTCAAGATTTGGATAATGAAAGTTCACTGAGCAGTTTATACTATTTATTGGTCTAAATTAACCTGTAGATATTAAATGTTTCTGTCAAATATATGAATGTGATCCATTTCAAAATCTTATTTATATTAACAAGAAGTGAAATGAACTGCAAATTCAGTTGATACAATGGAATGAATGAAAAAGAATTAAATAAATATAATTACTTTTTTGAGATTTTTTTTAATACTAATGTAATAACTTATTTTTTTTTTTTGAATCAATGTTAGTAGCATTTATAATGTTTCCTGAAGCTTAAGGATTCTAATTCTACTTTATAGCTGCAGTAGCTCACTTTGATTTTTCTTACTGGAAGGAAGGTGATATGGGTATGGACTGCCTTCCCTGGCAAATGGTAGTATGTATTGTATATTGAAATTTCTATACAGATGTAATGAACATTTTGGAAGCAACTCCCACACCACATGTCAAAGTGTATTATTGATTAATAAAGAGCTCTGTAACAATATTTAAAAACATCCGATTTCTTATCAGAAATTTTTCGCAGGAACATGGTTCAACACTACTAGTATTTTGGCTATGATCCAAGGCTTTCAACCTGAATGTTAATTACAAAATGGTTGTATGTCTAAATAAAGCCCAACTCAAGTTTAATTACATGAATTTAGATTTATTTGCTTTATATCACTATTATCTTATAGTATTTTAAATCCATCACAGGATTGTTTATTTAGTGAACCCACAAAGACAATAACACTGCTGTGGAAGACCAAAAGTGGGAGGGGGGAGCGATTTTAATTTATTTACACTTCCTTTTGTCTGTAAACATTGAATCTACATATATTCTACTAATAGGAATAAAGAGCTATACATTGAGACAGAAAACAATGCTGTGTATCTTTTTTAGCAATATAAAGCATGAGCATATTATAGGATAAAATATTCTCTTTTCCATTACCACAGCAGTAAGCATTCCCCAGATAATTCTGAAACAACTTATATTAGTAACATTCTATACAACTATAGCTAATTATTTGAGCTAAGCCATTTGGCTTTTTATTCCATTGCTAGAATAATTTAAAGTGCTAGAAGCAACCCGTCAATCAATACTCCCCCCTCTCTAAAATAACAAAAACTACTTTTAAACATTAATGTACAAGTTAATATGTACAATATTCATTTGAAATAGAATAGCTGAGATTTCAGCACAAAGTCATTCACTGTCACAGTTAACAGCATTTTTAAATTATTTTTCTTTTGCATAAACATAGAATATAAGCTTTGAAACAACTGTTGTTATTGCCACAATGGCTTTTTAGTTTTTCTACAAAAGTGGACAAGAGCTACTGATTTACTATTACTTTTTTTTCTTTTTTTTTCTTTTTGCATGAGGTCACAGAACAGTAAATTTTGCATATTAACACATCTACTGAGTTATGATGTCTATCTAGAGTACATTACCCCATTGCATCAGAGCTGGTGCAAATTGCAGTTTTACAACACAGATCCACTCAAAAGAAGAGAAAAACACCACACCTATTTTGTTTTCTGTTTTGGACAGGAGCAATTGTTGGAGATGATGTGGTACAAGGCTACAACAGAAGAACTATAAAACAGAGTGGTGTGTTATGTGTATGTGTGCATATGTAGATATACACACAGACACACACGCATAAATTTGATGCATATTATATGCTGTTTGGAAAAAATGTGTCTGTTTCATAGCTTTAGCAATAAGAAGGTATTATATGTACTATGAATTACTCACTGCATTATGTTTACTTTTCCAGTTGCTCATTGCTGTATTTTATATCTTGATCACGTAGCTGAATCCTTGCCCAGCATTTGTCCCAAGCCTGCAGATCATTTAATGGCATGTGCAAAACGCTTCAATACAATCAATAGGGCAGCTATGTTTCAACAGTAAAATACTACAGATACCAATTCATGACATATGATTAAAGATGTGGTGATATTTGATTGAAATAAACAGCCAAAACTGATCACTGTTGGTAAATTATGAACATCTCTTCCACATATTACTTAGGCTAAGTACATACAGTATAACTCAATTAGATTTCATGTTGCTTAAATGTTGCTTCAGTGAAATGGTTAAACAGAAGTAAAGAAAATTTCTGAATTGTGAGAATGAGAACAAACAAATGGATATGTGAATGACATGATAAAAACCTGGCTCTCATAAAGAAATAATCAATTATGGTTTGAAAGCTCTGTAACTTTCAAAAATGAAAATAAAATCTGAACAGTCAGTTTGCACTCCAATATATTGATGTGAAAGACATGTTGATGGTCATGCAGAAAATGTAGAAAGGCATTGCAAAACAAGCTACATTATATTGCTTTAAGGGCTTTCTGAGCTGCATTGATCAGTATCAGGTTTGGGACAAACTTTTGTAGTATTTAACAGTTTATACTTATTCAAAGGCCCAAATTTCAATGTCTTGTATAATGAAGTCTTCTTTCTTAGAAAGTATGCGATTCCCAAAGGTTTTACAAGAGTTACTTCTTCCGTGATAGAGATCTCCATCAAGCCATAAAGCAAATTCACCCCTGCAGTGTGAAGAGAATTAGTTTGCCAGATATTAAAAATAATTTTCTTCCCATTGCTGTATTCAAATGTAGGTCACATTTTAAATCCATACATTTTCCTTCAATTTCCCCCCCTAATTTGAAAGCTTTAGATTGCTTTTAAATTAAACAGTCAAGGTAGAAGCAGTGAGCACCTTTAACAATTTGGTTAGAAGTTGAGATGATGACATCTTTATTCCAGTATATTTGATATAAATGATAAAACAGCAACGAGGAGATAAACAAAACCTAAACCTGGGATCTAGGGTTACCTGGACTTGTTCAGCCCGGATCCAACAGTCTCATATTAGCATGGCGTACTGTATTGAGTAGAATAAAGATGCATGCACAAATGCAAACTAGGTCTGCCATGGAAATGTTGTAATAAATGAATAAAATCAAGAACTTTATCTTCTTTGTGGTTAGTCACATTTAAGCCACAAGACTGTCGGCTGAACAGAAATTGGGCCAAGAAAAGCACATTTTGGCTTTGCATTAAAAACTGGGTTCTATCTACCTTTTTTATCTAACCGATTTTAAAAAAATGCTTTTACCTTTGCTAATAACCAAGACAGACAAACTAAATCAAGTAAGAGCCAATCTGGATTAATGGTGACAGTGATGACTTAGAAAATAGGAAAAAATGAGTTCTAGTCCTCACCTTAGGCATAATGTGCTGGGAGATTTTGGACCACTCCCCTCTCTCAGCCCAATTTATCTCACAGGGTTATTTTTGGTGGGAAAAATAGGAGAGGAAAGAAATATTGGTATGTTCACTGCCTTATTTTAAAAACGAAAAGATGGCCTTTCAGACTTGTTCAGAAAAAAAAAAAGCCAAAATTGGCAGGAGGCTGCCATAAAGCAAACAATGTGGGCATGGAGATACTTGGAATCTCTATATAAGGAATATCAGAGTATAACAGCACACTAATGTTGCATCAGAACATTTTATCAGAATGAACAAAAATGATAAAGAACTACTAACCCTCCACCACCAAAAGCCAAGGCATCCATATCTCCTTTAAGAAAAAACATATTGTCTCCAGTCCATTTGAAGACCTAATGGTTAGGAAAATAAATGAAGACAGACAAACACAGATGAAAGGAAATTATGGCTAAAAGAACAACAAACATACATCATAAGACATCATTATCAATTTCTGCTTCAGAAAAATCCAGAAACTTTATTGTTAAAATGCTACAATAAAGAATGCCCTTATTCTCTGTGATAGCTAACTAAACTTATTTCAATATATTGAAATTCTATCTATCACCTGAATGTCTATCCCTGTCCACTAAATTCAGTGAATCATGAAGTAAACCTTATTTCTCTTTAGTAATTTATAGAAACTCTGATGTTCTGATAAGAGCGGATTTATGAATGTTTACCAGTAATTGTTTTGTAGTGTTCATCATCATTCTTTATTGATTTTGTGGCTGTGTATGTTTGTTTATAACAGCTTTTACATTGGAAAATTAATTCATGGGAAAATGTAAGGTGACCCTTCATTGCAATTGCAATCTAAATTCTAAACAATAGGTCTCACTATTCAAAATGTGATTCTGCTTATTTTTAACTGGAATTTAAATAATTTCATTGCAACATAAAATGGTTAGATTCATAAATAATGTAATCTTGCATATATTATCTAAATTATTTAGGTATTTTTTTCTAAGCACTTACCTCAAATTCTGGGCAGAATGTAAAAAGAAATGTTTCTCCTGTGCCATAAAACCCATCACTCACTTTAAAAGGTTCAGAAGCGAGAGCTCCAAAAATCTAAAGAAAAGAATAAAAATAGTCCAGAGAAAGCATGACATTTCCACTGCTTTTGTGCACAATATATAGGAAACCTATCCCATGAACATGATTAGATTAATTGGAATTATCAGGAATTAATTCTACTCATTCCAAGAAGTTCAAAGCACAAGCAACTCTCAGGTTGAACTAAGCCATAACTTCAGCAAGGTATTTAATGGAACATTTTTGTTGTAGACGAAAAAGATCTACTAAAATATTTAAAAGGCTTCCAGATGGCAGTTAATTCAGCAAACATAAGAGCAGAAAACTCCTTTAAGGAGAGGTAATTCTTAGCACAAACATTTGGACAAGCTGTAGCTGGCTGCCATCTCTAATGTTTGCTCTGTTCTTGCCAAATCAGCTTTTCCAATGTTCTTGGGGCAAACGTGTCAGGTGGGAAAGTGCGTTTAGATAAAAAGTAATCAGAACAGGGTCAGCACAGTGTGATTGCGCTTGTTTTCTCAACAGGTTATCAGATAGTCAAGTCAGTCAGTCCAGTTTGACTGATTCAGTATGCCTTCCACTTATTTAAGGAAAGAGTTGCAAAAAAGTAATGCAGGAATGCATATAAATCCAATAAACAAACAAACAAACAAACAAACAAATATTGCCAGCTATTGTTTGTCTCATGTGAACAATGACTTTTCACTCCTCTTACTCTCTCCCTTTTCATTCATTGCAAACCATACACTTCCTTTTTGCTTTTGAGTCTTAGGCATAAATGCTGAATTACCAAAGTAAAAAATGCTAAGCATGAAGAGTTTTAAAAAATGAATCAGTGGGCTGTTCTTAAAAGAATCGCTCTAGAAGAGTTTGAGCGATAGTGTGATGTGATTATAGTGACAGTAAAGAGAATTTGCCTGAGATATTTAGTGTCAAGTTCAACCCTCAGCTTAGTGCAGAATTCCAAACAGAAACATCAGATGACTGAGCAGCATTTTGTGTAAATAAATCCAACAGATGTGTTTCTGTGTGCACCTGCGCACACATGAATGGATAGCTTCAAATCAGTCTTTCCTTCTGGTCACTGCCTGGACAAGCCCCTGCAGTTTTCTTGGCAATAGTTCAGAAATGGTTACCCATTATCTTCTTCCTTGGACTGAGAGGCTCAAAGTAACCCAGCTGGCTTGATGCCCAAGGCAGGACAAGAACTCATGGTTTTCTGGTTTCAAGCCTGGTGACTTTAACCATTACATCATTATGGCTCTCACATCCAAGAAATAGAAGCTGCATCACTGATTCACTGCTGAACTGCTCCTAATTTCTAACAGACAGCAACAATTTGCTTTCCTGTAACTTCTGTTTTGCATTTTGGATTCACATGGAACAGGTTATGGGTTCCTCTGAAAGGAAGCCTCCTTTCAGGTTTTGTGTACATCTCTTTTCTCCACAATCTTGTCAACCATCCCAAGATGCAAAAGAGATGATAAATAATAAAGATTGCTTTCATTTGAGAAAAGATTTGAAATCTAATATTCCTCCACAAGCTTTCTCCTAAAATAAGTACCAATATTTCTCCCCTACCCCTCTTTTTAGGCATCCATCAAGCTCTGAAACTGGAAGATTCTGTATGTAAAACAAAAATGTTTCTGCTTGCGTGAGTTAAAATTATCTTAAAATTTCCCATTCCGCATTGGGTTCAGACTTCTCAAACACACACACAAACACACACATAAAGTCAAGTGGTAGCAGCAAAACAGCTTAAATAATTCTCTAAATGGTTATACTATTTGTCCAATTTATCTCTTCCTAAAAACTTTATTTATTAGTGTATGGCACGTGTTAGCCAGGGATCCCGAGGTGGCTGGCTGCCTCTGTGAAAGGATTTTTTTCAGGCAGTGTCATCTTTACCCACAGGACACCTGAATGCCGGTAGGCAAACAGGGGAGGTTCCTTTTCTTGTCCCTATGTGGTGTATTCGCTCACGGGAATTGAGCCGTCAACCTCAGCAGTGCGCAGGTCCAGCGTTCTTACCATGTGAGCCACCGTGACCCCCTACTTGATTTATATCAACCCACCATGTCTCTAATATTAAATATTATTATGGAAGTGTAAAATGTATCCAGGCCTGCAAAAGAATCTATATATTTATTGCAAAGGGAACAAATCCCTTGATACTTTTGTAGATTAACACATTTGTGGTAAAAGACTGATCTGAATTTTTCCCCCTACAAAAATAGTTAACACTTCCACATTTTTGCAATCAAGTCTTCAGTTAAATCTATTGAACTGCAGTGAAGTTACTTTGTTTTTAAAGTACCAACAGGAAGGGCAGTGGAAAATAACTTTGGCATTATTGCCAGGAATGACGTATATGGCAACAGCTACAGAGCCACCAGGGCTTGAGTTCAGCTTGAAGGTTGCTAATTTAAACTGCTATAGGTGTTTTGCACTATCTTTATGATCAGCCTGCTAGACTAAGTTTTCTTTTTTGGGGGGTGGGGCGGGGAATTAAAACAACATTGAGCTTTCTTGTGTTATAGCTAAGTAGTCTTAGCTAAATTTAAGACTTGTTATGGGGAAAGTGGGGAGCGAAGGAAAGAAAAAGTGGCCATTGCAATTTCCATACCTGTCCATCGCTGTCTTTGATAACCAGCAGCACGGGTGTGTCTAATCCTGCCATAGTTCTGTACAAAGTCTTCAAGCTCATGCCATGCTTTGCAGTACTGAAGACAAGAGTCCATGGATAGCCAATAGTTCGAGGAGGGAGCTGTTTTGTCAGCTAAAGAAACACAGGTGCAAGTGAGGCAGGCGCCCTGAACAAAGTGATTAACCTAGAAAGGGTTTTAATTCTTGGGGACAAAACATGTTGTGTTAAACATACAAAAAACCCAAAATTAATATTTATATTAAATCTTATAAATGTCTGATGCGTTATAGAAACATTTTCAATCCTTACACTACACAGAGGCAAAATGAATTTGCTACATTAAGTAATTTACCTGGATTTAAGCTCTACTGGAATTACCTGGGTTTTATTTGCAAGGAAATGATTAGATCTTGTGTTTTGCCCTTTGTGGTTATTGAGTTGAACCTAGCCTGTTCAAATTACACTGCTTCAGGAACTGAAATTGTATTGCTGAATATCCTACATATATTTTGACAAACAAGGCAACAACCTGGATGAGACGAAAATCAGAACTTTTTCTATTCACCTCAACATGGCCCTTCTTTTTCCCCTCTTACTTATTAGCAAAAGACATAGCTTGCAGCCAAGTACAAACAACATGCAGCAACATATAGCATCTCATAGAAAAACTATAAACTGCACATCATGGTGCTTAACATCATTAAAAGCTACTAGACATACTGAAAGTGCCATTCAGGGATTGTCCATTCTAACTGAATTTTATTTATCAACTATATTTGCTGCCTATATTGTAGCTGAAGATACTGGGGCTTTTTCTGGAAACCAGACAGCAGGCTAGATACCCAAAGTCTTGTGTTCCCTCTGGAAGGATTTCCCGCCAACAATCTGGGTATCTCCAATACTATTAATGTTTAAGAAAGCCACAAATATTTTCAAGGATTAATTAGAGATTGAGTAATACCAGGTTCAAGGTCAGTTTTAACTTTCTGTTTATATTATTATGCTTTATACTGTATTACTTGATTTTTTAGGGCTTTTCATGTATATAAGATGGCTTAAGTTGTTTCAAAGTTGGCATACAAACAAAAGTAGTAAATAAATTACTGAAATCCACAGGAATTATATTTCCTACTGGTGCATCATATTTTCCAAGTCCTAGAAGCTTATTGGGTATGCTTGTGACCAATGTTGAAGGAGGAATACTCAAGGATTAATAAGCCTTATTCTTTTTTTCTCTCAACAAGGAAAGAAGTTGCTGATAAAAAGCCCTGAAGATAAATAAAAATGGATCCGCTAGGATTATTCTAAGATCTGCAAATGACTCTATGGACAATTAAAGTTGTAATTTAGATAATCTCCTCATGATTACAACTAACAGATCCAGCTTTATGAATTGCAGTTAGTTCAGAACTGTTTCATTTGCAACCATTTTTTCTTTATCCAAGTAACATTTCTATCTATTCCAGATAGAATACTATTCCAAAGAAGTATATTTTAAACAGATCGATGCATATTTTGGTTTTATGCTTTAATATAAAATAAACAATTGTAGCAGCCAGGTTAGGCTTCCCTACTTCCCATATAATAATGATATACAGAAAGTTTTGAATCTGAAATGTTTTTGATTACAAATGTATTTTGTGTGTGAAATACTTTGTTCCAACTTTGAAACAACTGTTTGATCCTTGTTGGAATAGTTACAACATTGTTTTGATGACTTTGGAAATGTTCCAAGTGTTTTGAGTTCAAAACACTCTCTTCTTAACCTTAAAACACCTGTTTTGAATTTGAAACAAGACTATTTTGAGCTCATGATGCTTCTGGAATGGTTGGACGACACTGGGATACTTGTACTAAGGTTGGAACAAACTACTTTGAATTGTAGTCAACTGTTTTGGATTTGGCCTAAAAATGCAATGATTCAAACATGAAATGTTTAATATTGAAATTAAACATTTCATGTTTCAGATCTCTAATTTAAAATAAGAATTGAATAGCCAAAGTGAAATGTTAGAGCAAATAGCTTTATTTTTTCCGAATTTTTAAGGTCATGCTTAAAAATGGTAGCGCAACATTTTCTATTATTTCATGGCTTCATTTATTGTGTTTTAATATTAGACCAATAAATGAATTCCTTTGGACAGTTATAGATAAGAGATGGGAAATGGGGTGAAGAGGTAATTGGAGGTGGTGAAGAGATACTAAATTTATACTTGTGATTCATCCTCGCGATGAAGGTTGGAAGTCACTTCCTTATGTATTTCTTTACTCTTTATTATATTCTTACTTTTCCTTTTCCTACTTTGTACTTTTCATTCTTATTTGTCTTATCTTTGTTTAATTTGTATTATGTACTATTATAATAAAAATTATATACATAAAAATAAAGCGACATAGTTCTTTCCAGTACTGTTGGCCAAGAATAAGTGAGAAGAGAAAAGGATAGCATTTAAAAAAAAATACTGAGAAGCAGTCATATTGGTTCCTAGGAATTGTCTCATGTGGTTCAGAGAGTGGTTCATTTAAGTTCAGTAGCAATAATCCCAAATATAGCAACTATTTCTCTATTTACTAAGTAACTTTCATCTCTTTTTACAAATATTTTGCTCTTTATAGAAAGTAGAGTTTATAGGCTGTGTATTACTGGTGTGTTTTCATGTGTTAATAGAAATAAAACTTAGACTTATATACCACTTCAAAGTGCTTTACAGCACTCTCTAAGCGATTTACAGAGTCAGCATATTGCCCACAACAAACTGGGTCCTCATTTTACCAACCTTGGAAGGATTGAAGGCTGAGTCAATCTTGAGATGGTCAGGCTCAAACTCCTAGCATTGGGCAGAATTAGCCTGCAATAATGCATTCTAACCACTACACCACCATGGCGCAAAATCTTTTTGGTTTAATTTTTTTCTGAACATTGTTGGCAGAATGCTATATGCAGTCCTGTACACTATATTTCAACAAAAGGAAACTTCAAGCCAATCGTCAGAAATGTTTGTATTTATTTATCTGGTCTTGTTCATATGCTGCATGGGGGTGAATAATGCTTTGTTTCCTTATGAATTTTTAAATGCTCTCTTTTAAATTTATAAAAAAACTTGAAATGCTTCTCTTGTATAGATTTTCACTATGTAGGGTGTCAAACAGGAGTCAGAATAGATTACCAGAGAGTATACACAAAATTCAGTGATTTTGGAAATGAAAGTTCCTTCCAGACCACACCAAACCTCCTTCAGATCATGCCATTGGAGGAGCAATTGGTAACTTCTGACTTCTACTGAACTGCAACTGATTCAAGGTGTCCTCAGTATGTTACTCTAAGACAGAGCTGGACCTTCTGTGGCACGTCTTGAACCACTTCCAATTTGGAGAAGTTTTCTCTTGTAATTACTCAACTCTGTTGAGAATGCCATGGTTGAGAGGACTGAAATGTTCTATAGTTTTCTGGAATGTGATGAATCATTGGATGTTATACATCCCAAAAAGGGAGCAGGATGCTTTTTTGAATTCCTATTTTTCCAATTACTCTTTGAATTCCCATTGCTCTCTATGGCAGAATATGCAAAACATTTGAAATTTCATTCATATACTGAAAGCTGGAAGGATTCTGAATTTTGTTATGTTAGAATTTAATCAATTGAAAATATTTCAAGTATTGTGTCCTATGTTTGAAACAAAGCATTTTGTTTCTTGCATATACTTAGTAAACAGCAATTACTATTTCAATTCAATTTTCTAAAACAATTTTTATTGCAATGTGAAAGCTGTGTCAATATAAGGAATACCACACTTTTTCTATATGATACCTTTTCAATTTCATCCGACTGTAACAGTTCACTGGGATCACTAAGATTTGGCCGAAATGCTTCAGGCTCCAGTTCGGTTTTGATAGTTGTTTCTTGCTTTGAACATGTATCTTCTCTTGTAGTAATCTGCATGGAGGGAGAAAGTTGAATTAGCATTCAAAGTGCTATTCAAAACAACTTTCCTTATCACATTCATCCTGTAAAACAGAAAATTTTGCTTACCTGACAACTTGTATAATGTTTTAAATATCAGAGACAATGCCAGATTCCAATGTTTAATTTAGATATGGCCCATCACTCAAAGAATGTGAGATTGCAAGCTTTGATCCATTTCTGTTATTTAAACTGTGATTTTGTATCCATAATTTTTTAAGGTACTATTTGATCCTGATTAAAACTGAATCTCAGAGGTAAACATAATAGAATTCTCTCAAAAATATTACACTTCAGTAGTATAATATTTGTACCCCGGCATACAGAACCTATTTAAATCTATCCTTTAGTAAGAATAAGTTGACTACTCATACAAACAGAACCAGCGTCTCTTGAAGAGAAAATCTTACATGAAAAAAAGAATAAGAAAGAAAAAGAATTGCAGCCCATAGGTTAAATTATTTTAAATATAAGCTGCTTTTAATATTGTGCATGCCCATTCTAATCTTAATCTGTGCAGTCTTGCTGCACACATAAATATTCACATGAAAATATAACATAATTACCTGAGAATAAAGATGTGTGCTCCTGCAACAATGTATAAAATCTTATATACTGGGCAGGAATTCATGTAGATAAATGTTAGAAAAGGTCGAGATTCTGAGTCAATTTTTTTATCATCCATTCCCCATTGAAACTTATCACTTCTCTCCTGGCTTCACTCATTTCCAATTTCAAAACTAGGCATAAAATTGGAAACAGCTGGAGATTTGGGTGGAGCAGACCATGCACAGAAGGGATAGGACATCTGGGATAAGGATGGATCTGGCTACCCTTCCACTCAATGCTTCTCTGTTCAAAACTCATTTAATTTTATTGTTTGAAAATAGATGTATTCTACTTGATGCACCTATCCTAGAGGTATTGGAAGATCTCTTAAACGTTCAGTAATATTAAAAGAACCTAAATACATCAACATTTCCCACAAAACACAGAACTGCTGTTCCCATCTCTTACATAATCTTGTGTACATTTACTGAGCAAGTGATCAGCAAGAAGTATGAGAGAAATCACATGGAAAAATCATATTGCTGCAATAGGAATATTGTAATTTTAAGACAGTATCTGTCAAGTTGAAGTACTGTATCTTTATGGTCCACACTATAAATGATATATACACATATAACTATATGATTTTACAATAATCTGTATGGCATTTCCAATAAACATTTTATATGGTATTGTAAAGTAAGAAAACTCCTTAGCTTAATTCCATTGCAAGCTAAATGGGTTAATTAAAATGATTTAGAATAATTGCAAGATTTATCCTGGAGAAAATCTTTCTGTGTAGTTACCAAGACGTGATCTGTCTTGAATGCACACATGTAATCAATAGTTGCAAGGCAACGAACGTTTATTTCAACAATCTAAATCAAATATTAATGCTATGCTTCACATAATCAGCCAACACAAGTTTCCAATAACAACAGTTAGAAATTTTGTCATGCTGCAGGAATGATTATTCTACTTCAACAGGTTCTATAATTCTTCGCCCCAACAAATATTCATTATCAGTAACATTAATCACAGTTAATACAAGCAAAGGGATTATTTTAAATTAGTTTTGCTAAAAGCTTCCATGCAGTATTTAAAAGGTATCTACTTACAAAATGATTCACCAATTAAAAGAAGGAAGACTATGTAGTTGATATATGACCCTTTAACTGTGTTTAAGGAATACCATTTGATCTGACTGTTTGACAATTGTTTTCTTGAAAAAAAGGAACTTAGCAAGTATTTATATAACTAACATTTACTGATAAAAACTTGTATCTTTGAGATATTAAATAATAACAAAAAGTTTATCCAGTTACTAAATAAAGTTCTGAAATGCAAATGACAAGATTTCTATAATGGCAGATATCCTATAAGGAAATTTGACAGTCACATAATTGCCATTTGATCATCAATGATTTGGATGAGGAAATAAGTGGGGAACTCATCAAATTTGCAGATGACACCAAGCTGGCAGGAATAGCCAACATTCCAGAAGATAGACTCAAGATACAGAAGGACCTTGACAAACTTGAGCATTGGGCACTATCTAATAAAATGAAATTCAATGGTGAAAAGAGTAAGGTTCTACATTTAGGCAACAAAAACGAAATGCACAGGTACAGTATATGTGGTACCTTGCTCAACAGTAGTAACTATGAAAGGGAGTCCTAGTGGACAACCATTTAAATATGAGCCAGCAGTGTGCAGCAGCTGCCAAAAAAGCCAACACAGTTCTAGGCTGAATAAATAGAGGGATAGAATCAAGATCACATGAAGTGTTAATGCTACTTTATAATGCCTTGGTAAGGCCACACTTGGAATACTGCATTCGGTTCTGGTCGCCATGATGTAGAAAAGATGTGGAGACTCTAGAAAGAGTGCAGAGAAGAGCAACAAAGATGATTAGGGAACTGGAGACTAAAACATGAAGAACGGTTGCAGGAACTGGGTATGTTTAGTTCAAAAGAAAGAAGGACTAGGGGAGACATGATAGCAGTGTTCCAATTATCTCAGGGGTTGCCACAAAGAAGAGGGAGTCAAACTATTCTCCCAGGCACCTGAGGGAAGTACAAGAAGCAATGGGTGGAAACTAATCAAGGAGAGAAGCAACTTAGAACTGAGGAGAAATTTCATGACAGTTAGAACAATTAATCAGTGAAACAGCTTGCCTCCAGAAGTTGTGAATGCCCCAACACTGGAAGTCTTTAAGAAGATGTTGGATAGCTATCTCCCTATTGAATAAAAGGGAGACGGGGGAACCCCTGCAGGGCAGAGCTGAAGAATATGCCCAATTCTTAGCGGATAAAATTGCTCGGTTTCGGTCGGACTTGGACTCCACACCTGCAGTTCCAGCCGAGGCACAGGGGGACCAAGTAGAACAGCGCTGGGTTGAGTTTCAGGACGTTACCCCCGGGGATGTGGACAAGGCCATGAGAGCTGTAAGTTCCTCCACCTGTGTTCTGGATCCGTGTCCCTCATGGCTGGTTGCTAACTGCAGTGAGGTGACACGAGGCTGGATCCAGGCGGTTGTAACCGCCTCCCTTCGGGAGGGGAACTTCCCCGCCGCACTGAAAGCGGCGGTGGTGAGACCCCTCCTGAAGAAACCATCTTTGGATCCAGCTGTTCTTAACAGCTATCGCCCGGTCTCCAACCTCCCCTTTCTGGGGAAGGTTGTTGAGAAGGTGGTGGCCTTCCAGCTCCAACGGTCCTTGGAGGAAGCAAACTATCTAGACCCCTTCCAGTCAGGCTTCAGACCCGGTTGCAGCACAGAAACCGCTTTGGTCGCATTGATGGATGATCTCTGGAGGGCCAGAGATGAAGGACACTCCTCCATCCTGGTTCTCCTTGACCTCTCAGCGGCTTTCGATACCATCGACCATGGTATCCTTCTGCGACGACTGCGGGAGGTGGGAGTGGGAGGCACCGTGTTACGGTGGTTCTCCTCCTACCTCTCGGACAGGTCGCAGTCGGTGTTAGTGGGAGGGCAGAGATCGTCCCCAAGGCCCCTAAATTATGGGGTGCCGCAGGGTTCGGTCTTATCCCCCCTACTATTTAACATCTACATGAAACCGCTGGGAGAGATCATCCGCAGGCACGGGATTAGATACCATCAATATGCGGACGATACTCAATTGTATCTGTCCGCCCCGTGCCAAATCAATGAAGCGGTTGACGTGATGGGCCGGGGTCTTGAGGCCGTCATGGACTGGATGAGGATTAACAAGCTTGTGCTCAACCCAGAAAAGACCGAGTGGCTGTTGTGTTTTCCTCCCAAAGATTTGGCCAATATTCCAACACTCAGGCTGGGGGGTCAAATTTTACACCCCTCAGAGAGGGTCCGCAACTTGGGAGTCCTCCTGGATCCACAGCTGTCATTCGACCACCATTTAACGGCTGTGACCAGGGGGGCATTCGCCCAGGTACGCCTGGTGCGCCAGTTGCGACCCTACCTGAATCGGGAGGCCCTCACAACAGTCACTCGGGCCCTTGTGACCTCTAGGCTGGAATACTGCAATGTGCTCTACATGGGGCTGCCCTTGAGGAGCATCCGGCGACTTCAGTTAGTGCAGAACGCAGCCGCGCGAGTGATTGCGGGTGCACCCCGATTCACCCGCATAACACCTATCCTCCGCGAGCTGCGCTGGCTACCTGTCGATCTCCGGATGCGTTTCAAGGTGCTATTAATCACCCATAAAGCCCTACATGGCAGTGGATCTGGATACTTGAGAGACCGCCTTCTGCCGATTACCTCCCTACGACCTATAAGATCTCATAGACTAGGCCTCCTCCGTATCCCATCGGCCAGCCAATGTCGGCTGGCAACTACAAGGAGGAGGGCCTTCTCAGCAGTAGCCCCGACCCTTTGGAACGAGCTCCCCGTGGAGATTCGTACCCTCTCCACCGTCCAAGCCTTCCGCATAGCCTTGAAGAACTGGCTCGCCCGTCAGGCCTGGGGATAAGGATCGCTACCCCGCCCGAATGATGTATGCATGTTGTTTACTATTTTATTATATGTTGTTGTCTCAATGTTGTATTCCCCCCTCCCTGGTTTTCTGTGAGCCGCCCTGAGTCCCCTCAGGGAAAAGGGCGGCCTACAAATGCAAATAAAACCTCTAAAAACCTCTAAACCTCTATCTGTCTGAAACGGTATAGGGTTTGCTGCCTAGGCAGGGGGGTGGACGAGAAGACCTCCAAGGTCCCTTCCAACTCTGCTAGTGTATTGTATTGTATTGCATTGATATTTTATTAACAGTTGCTGCACCCCTACTCACCCCAATTTCTTCTAACAGACATAATGTGCTGGCTTTTTAGATGGAGTTTCATCATAAGTATAGGCAGTTAAAATAAGATTTTAAAACAGAAAATATTTTAAATTCATGATCTCAAAGGTTTTTCTTTTAACCTCTTTTGTTAGCAATGGTCTTAACTCATGATTTATGTCAAAAACAAACCTTTTGAAATATTAGCTGTTTTTTAGCTGCAGAGCAAAACTATAAAAGCATTTTCTTCCACAAATAATTAACTATAAATATTATACAAAATGTGGCAAAAGATTTGAAAATGTGGATCCAATTCTGCCTTAAGAAAAACTGACAAAATAATAATTAATAAAAACAGTATACTTTTTAGTTACACTGAAATAGATAGCAATATCAATAGCACTTAGATTTATATACTGCTTCACAGTGCTTTATAGCTCTCTCTAAGTTGTTTACAGAGTCAGCATATTGCCCCAACAATATGGGTTCTCTTTTACCAACCTCGGAAGGCTGAGTCAATCTTGAGCCTGATAAAAATGGAACTGCCAGCACAAATAGCCTGCAGTACTGCATTCTAACCACTGCGCCACCATGGCTCATAGCATTATAGAGGCTTAAGTGCTTAGCTAAATTCTCTACATTAGATAGTTTATTACTGTACTAATTCAGTAGCAGTTCTATTTCATAAAGCTTTAAAAAATGCTTCTGAAAATTTAAATATATAAGAGTAATAATGCATATGCCATCTTCCATATCACATATATACTGAGAATACAGTAGATACTAATAGGCTTATAAGGTCTCAGCTTAAAGTACAGAAACAAAATTTAAAATACACATCCAGTTTGACAAAACAAAAGGTATCTACTATTATGTAACTGATTTCAGCTGCTCTGCAGTTAAGCGGTGGGGTTTAAGGTGTTTTAGCCATTGAGCCTAAGACATGCTCTTTTGCACTCTCTTTTGTAAAGATTTTATTCAATTAACTCCCATCCTCTGATGTGACAAAGTCATTATCATTTTGAAAAAGAATATTAAGAAATGTGAACAACATAAAATTGCTCAGAACAGAGCTCCTAGGTGCTTTCAAATTTCATTTTCATACAGCCTGTCCATTGATTCAATATTTTTATTTGATTTTTCAAAACCACTTTTTCTTTTCTTCTTCTTTTGTTTAAACCATGACAGCCAAAAATTAAGAAAAGACAAAGGATGCAAATCCAAAGCCAGTTTTTAAGGTTTATGGGGTATGCAGCCCCTTAATTTGGTCCACAAGGTACAATTACCTTAAGCTTAAGGACTAACACTAATGGAAAAATCTGTGGTAGCAAATATGTGATGTCACCATCATCATTTTTATTGTTATTGACAACTTGCAGCACTTTTTGAATACCACAAAATCTCTTCCTAGCCTGAAAAGTAGTAATGAGGCAAAAAGGAATGCCAAAACCACTGTCAGTAAAAGGACGAACAGTATCTGTAGTGTGTGCCATGGATTGCAGATATCCACAAGAACCATCAAGATGGGAACAATGCTGGAAAATGGCCAGTGAGGTTATGCAGGTCTTTGCTAAGTCATAGTTTGGGGGGATGGGGGTGGAACTGATGCAGAGGACCATAAAATAGCTGAACTTGGAAAAGGGACCATGACGTTTAGATTAACAGTAAGAGACGGATGTTACAACAGGAAAAAGTAACAGAGGATTTGTAGAAATAATTGTGCACAAAACAGGAGATAAAGATTCAGCTCAGGTAGATGTATCTGAAGGAAATGGGACTTCCAAAATGGGTTACTGATGATAAAGATCTCCTTTACAGACAGTCAACACAGAAAGGACAGTACTACATTTACAACTATCATGTAAGCTGAAATGCTTTGATTTGATCTACTTTTGGGTAGCTCTGGCTACTTGTATAAGAATAGCTTGCCCCTAGCAGAACCAGCTAGCAATCTTGTAGCAAAGGCTTCCTCTATCCATTTCACCAAGCTTTTACTTCACAGTCAAAATCTAGTCTGAGATTCTGATATCCTTACTGAGCTCATGAGAAATCAATTTATAAATAACCGATCAATTCCAGGACAAAACATTATAAGGAATAGCTCATACCATACCATACCAGTCTTATCTGATCTAGTTCTTAGGCTAATTGGAGATAAAAGACTGAGCAAGCAGGTATATAATATTGGTACAGCTCATTGTAAAACACCAAGAAGAACACAGAGAGCAGTCAGGCAATAGCAACAAGACAATAGATATGGGAACTAGTATACACATTAGATTTCAGAGGAATACAGATGGCACTATAGCACTTACTGAAAATGGCCACCAAGCTAAAAATGAAAGAAAATATGAACATCTCACTGTGAAGTTATAGCCTTGCAAATAATTTTTCTATGGAAATTCATCAGATTGGGGATTCTATAATATGAAGCCTCAAGCCATCTGGAAGGCCCCTGATATGGATGGGCTGATTTAGACAAACATCAATGATTCCAGTCTTCTCTCACATAATGTCTCTCCTGCTTCTGTAGAGCCACAAGGCCAAGATGCACAACAACCTGTTATATTCAAATATGAAACTACCGGACACCTTTAGAAATGTTTGAAGTAGTTTGATTCATTCATTATAGTTAACATTAACAATAGTTAATATTCATAGTAGTAAAATATACTGTGATAAACCAGTTGTGTAAAAGTGGAAGAGTTTGAATGTGCAAATCTAAGTATCTTCAATTTCAAACGTTCATGAGCCTCCTAGGTATTGGGATGGTACTTCTACTCTTGCCTCTAGGAATATCTGTGTGGGAATCCAGGCAATCTTTAATTTAAGTTTGGCCAGGAAGATTCAACAACTAGTTTTACAGTCTTCAGCAATTGCACTGATCTTTTCCTGAATTACATCTTATGGGCTAATTTAGGGTCTGCTTAGTCCTTGAAACAGAATAGTATATAACTATTCAAAATTTGGCCAAAAAAGTGAAGCACTTGCTTTATCACTGGAAGTTTACTTTGAACTTGCAGAAGTTTGGCTCAGCTCTAAAAGTGATTCAATTGTCAAAAATGTCACCAGAACCCTGTCCCTTCACAAAGAGAAACACAATCATGAGGAAGTTATTGCTGCCTTATTTCAGTACAGTAATGAAGACAAAATAATTGAATATCAGCTTTGTTCTGATCAGGAGCACTATATTAAAAAAAAAAATTCTAATCTCTAGTTGAGAAGAAAGCACCTTGAGACGTTGGCAGAGTGTACGTAGTTCTTCATTATTTAGAGCATCGATTCTGCGGAGATACTCAGCCACTGACACTACCTGAATATGGAGACACAGGAAGACAATAATTCCACTCACAGTTTTAAAACAAAAATAAACAATATAAAAGAAACAAGAGTGTGGAAAAGTAAAACAAGGGGTGGGGTGAAAGAAATTGACAATGAAACAAAAATAAAGTAACATTCTAGTGATACAGTGCACATATATAAAACACATATAGACATACAACAATCAGAATTTCCAATAAAATAATCAAATAAATTTGTAGAAATGAATAAAAACAATCTGCTAGGTACACATATAAGCATGCACATTCATGAACTGTTTCCTTACATAAATACCACCTGCTGTTTTTACTTAGGGAAAAATGCTAATTGATGAAAAAGAAGCAGATACGAAAACAGGCCTTGTGTAAAAGCAATTATTTAAAAAAGAGCAGAAAAAGGAAACTAAAATTATCAACTGATTGGAATAATTTCTATATGAGAAGACATTGCCGTATTTGGGTCTTTTTAACTTACTAAATGGGAAAGAAGAGAGGACATAAAATCATGTGAAGTATAGATATGGTAGGTAAATCAAGCCGGACAGTATGAAATCCAGCATAAACACATCTCATTCAGTTAAATTGCAGATGAATTCCTCTATGCATTAAAGGGATGGGTAGTATTGGACTAGAGAAATGTATAAAGGATAATGGCTTTCAGACTTCAGACAGGTATCTTAGTATTGCTGAAATACAGTACTAAATGTGAAAGATGTGACATTTACATCCTGGATTACGATGACTATATTATCCATTAACAATAAGGTACTATCTTATTAATCATTGTTTATTTTTAAAAAAGCAAATGTCCTCTAGGGGAATTTATAGACAGATGCAGTTTACAAACATATTTCAGGCATCTAGAAAAATAAGGAGCAACTGTAAACAATAGCCAGTAAACATTTAATATTTGTCTTATTAAAATATGTAAACTGGAGTTTATTGTTGAAACCTGTATTATGTAAGTTGTAAAAAGAAATAAGACAGAATGAATCCAACTTCATACAACAGCATGGTGCTGGCCAGATCTAGGCCTTAATGGATTCACATATGGTGAGATGACTTTAATATGCATTTATAAATTCAAATCTGGCAAAACAGACTGTATGCATATCATTAGCAAGCAAAGTAATAATAAAACAAAAGGCCTAGGTATTAAACTAGCTCCATATTCATTCAATACTCTCCAATCGTTTATCAAAACAAATGGTCTTTTCTGTTTATCAAAACAACAATTTCTGCAGTCAACAGGCTGGAAAGGAAGGTTGAATATTTATATATTTAAGAACTTTCTGAAACTCAGACCACCGATGTAACTACATCATTTAAAGAGTCATAATTTTTTCACATTTCTAGAATAAGCAGAAGTTGCAACATTATATTGAGGTTTTCAAATTTTACCAGGCTATGGAACCTGTTTTAAAAAAGAAAAGATTCCCAGAATCTCTTTTCAAAAATAATGGTTTTCCTTTCTTTCTTTCCCTTAGTCTGACGTGGAATCCTAGGGTTCTGCAGGATGCAAACAATTGAGAATTCTTTCTCTACATGGCTTTTTAAAAAAAATGCTCATTATTCTTCAATGTCTTCAGGCGTAATATATAATATCTTACAATGGACAACTTTCACACTTACCTACTATAGTTACAGAGGCGTGCACCTTTCTATCATGTTTCCACGAAAAGACAGGGTCTTATTTTCTTTTGACCCTCAAAATAAGCGCTTGGCCTTATTTTTGGGGAGGTCTTATTATTTTTCAGGAGGTGGCGAGTATGGTCACCTTATGGCTGCTGCTGTGTTGAAATATTTTTGGAGAGGGATTATTTTGGGGGGAGGGCTTATTTTAGTGCATGAGCTCAAAAGCCCAATTGGGCTTATTATCCATGGAGGTCTTATTTTGGGGAAAACAGGCTATATAACACCATTTAATATTTATACAATATATTCTTGCTTTCAGAGTTATTTTTTTCTTTGCAGTAGAGAAAAAAGAATTTGTCTGTTCATAATAGCTGTAATGAATATACATAAAGGAAAAAAAGCCCAAGCCCAACAACCCAAAGAAAGGATCTCTGCTCATAAGATTTAGAACATCAAAACATTTTACACAAACAATCTTTTTGTAATTACAGGTAGTTCCTCGACTTATGACAATTGGGCTCAAATGCTCAATGCTAAGTAAGGCAGTTCAGTTAATTGAGCCTGGATTTAAAAAAAATGATGCAGCAGTTCATCTTACATAGTTTTGAAAATGACCACTTATGGACCATTCCAAGTTATGATGAAATGCAGAAAAGCTATTTAAGACTCAAGATTGAAAATTTCAATAGCCCCCTTGGAGTTACGTCACTTCATTTTGGGCATTTGGAAACTGGCTCATATTTACAGCTGTTTACAGCATCCCACTGTCACGTGACTGTAATTTACAATGTTTTTAGCCAGAAAGCAGTATTTACAGCAAAAAATGCCTCCAGTGAACAATGCATTTGCTTAACAACTGCTGCAAATTAGATCATAAAATCAGGTGCTCTCATATGGTGACCTACTTAATGACCATCACAACTTATGAAATATACTCAGAGGTAGCAGCAAAGAGATACAATATCCTATTTTCCATTAAAGCAAAACTATTTTCTGATTAGTATAAATTACTTCAGAATATAACACTGTGATGTACACACCACATAATCATTTTGTTAAATGTGGTATTTATGGCTATTATATTGTATTATATGTTATAATGATATGGCAACGAGGACTGCTTTTATGTAAAAAAAACACACACACATTTGCCCCACAGTATGCTAAATGAGGGATTTATTTTGCAAATTTTAGCCAGTTTTATAATAATGATATGGACTTCATTTGCAAGAGTGCTTTGTCATTTTCCAGATAATGCTGTAATAGCAATATTTTACTTTCCATGAGTAAAGTCTTAAAATCAGCTAAGGCATTAGCACATAAAGTATCCTAAATAGTAAAATCATACGGTATGGAAATAAAAATTAATACCCTGGTAGCCTATAGAACTGCCAGTATTTTGAAGCAGTATGTTGACAACTATAAGCTGCAAGAAGATTCAGATTCAAGTTTGGTTTGTCAGGGCTCAGTTTGAATTCACAAAACTGCAGTGGTGAGACAATAAAGAACCCGACATGAATAAACTGGCGAGTGCTGGCTGATTTCTTAAACCAATTATGGTATCCATACCATTTCTGGATACAAAATCAGGCCTAGACTTGTCTAGCTGGCTCTGCTTCCTGACACATGAAGCATTGAAATGGACACACTTCCCAGCATCACAAAGTTGCAGCTATTTTAAAAGCAGGAAGAACCACTGGACCAGCCCTCCATTTTCATTTTCCACCTGGCTCCTTCCCATTTCCTTCTTTCTGCTAGGTGCGCTTCTGATGATGTTTTGCACTCTCTCTCTATCCTGTATATATAAAATGGCAACTGAAGCCACTCTTGAAAAATCAGTAATTCTCACTTCTGCCAGATCACTCAAAACGTTACAGGGAAAGATGCAGATACAGCAGAAAGAGGTGGCAGTGTTTGATGTGGCAAAATGTGTGATATGGTGGTATCTTACTTATTAGTTAGTTATTTTACACTAGCTGGGAGTGCACTAAGACACTCCAGGAGTCCTCTTAACAGCACTTCCTCTCTTTCATTGAGTTAATGTTCTTTTCTTCCACGGTTTACATATCATTACAAATAGCCATTATATAATTTTTCTGGCAAACAAGCATGGGGCAGAGATTCTTGTAACATTTTATCTAAATATAAGCTCATGCCAAGTAGTATATCTTACAAAATTTAGTGAGTTATATGCCCTTGAAAGCAGAAGCCTTAATAGATTTCTATAATAATTATAACAGTAGTAATAATTTTGTCTAATTTAATATCTTTTTTATTTCAAATATATCCAAAATTTAATTTAAATTACTATCATGGCCGGTACATTCAACTAAATAAATTATTACAGTCCAACATATACAATTTCAATTGCTCTTTACTGTCCTAAAAGATTCTATATTTTCTTCTATTGGAGACTTTATAATGCAATTTGGGAAGTTAAATCAATTTTAACTTTACATATTTATAGTTTAAGAATTTACCAGACTAATTTTATAAAACTGAGATGAGGTTTTTGATCTTAATCTGCTATATGAAAAATATGTACAACAGCAACTTAAAAAGCCACATTCATGTGATTATTGCATAAGCAGTATATAATGCCAACAATCCTGTTAATCAGTGGTTATTCTAAACAGGTTTTTTTAAAGCTTTTATTTCAAACTGGAATAAATGCTTTCTGTATTAGTAAACAGTCCTTGAAGGTACTTCTGCAAGATATTTTAGCTAAAACAAGTCTTTTGCATTTAGTGAGTTAAATCAGTTATTTTATAATATAAGAAATCACTGATTTTATAATATAACTAATAGTGGTATTCATCTGCTATCAGTAAAGAAGAAATATTTATTTTGCAACATACATAATGGATAAGTTCCTCAGTAAACAATATATAGCCATTTCTAGTTTTTATCACCCTATTCCTCTAACTTTTAAAACAGTTATCTTATCCTATTTACAGTTCATATGATGCTTTAAAAAGAAGAATAAAACATACATGGTAAGGCCTGAAAAAATACCCAGGAAACCTTCAGCTCATTGATATTTCTTTTCTTATATAACAAAATGAGAAAAAAACTAAACTTTTTCAATTAATACTGAGAAACTGAAAAACACATATTTCTAGTTAACATAAATAGATCTATTTGACATAGTTTCAGAGGCTATATGTCATACAGGGATTTTGCAATACTAATAAAAAATATAGTACTGTACAATAAAGTACTGTTTATAACTTTATTTCCATTCACTCTCAGGTCTTCCTGGTGCTCTGCTCCCCCCAGCAGCCCACAAATGCCTTGACCATGCTCCAAAGAGTGCCCCACCCTTTCAGAACAGACTTAATGCTGCCCAAATACACAACAGAAATAGTAACATTTTCTATGTTTTTTGCCAGTGGCATTACACAAACATAACCACTGAAGGAAAGTACAATGCAAATGATAAACAGATCATTTAATTGTTGAAGATGAAAAGTTTCACAAAAATTATTGGAAGACCTAAAATTTCAGTTTGAAGTATACAATATTTATAAATGTGATGCGTCTTTATAGAACTCCTGTCCAATATTCCAGATGAAGCTTTGTTCCCCTTCCCGGTAATCAGAGAACATGCAAGCCACAGAAGTAGACAGATAGACATTAACCACAGGCTGTATATTTCCATTTTTAAAAAAATAAAAGAATCAATAGGATAAAAAGCACCCTGTGTATCAATACCAAAATATGATTGTATAAACTCACAAATTATCCACATCTCATGTTAACACCTGGAAAGCATGTAAAATCACAAATTATCTTACATTAATACCGTGCCATGTCAGCAATATAAAAGAATAGGCAAGTTAGTGTAAGAAACTTCCCAAAATATATTTGCCCACAAAAGCTATCACAAATACATTGTTTTAAATCAGATCATTTCAAACTCCAACTTTTAAATTAAAGTAGTTAAGTTTTAAATTGCAGTTTCTTAATCAGAGATTTTAAAATTCTGATCAATAATGAATATTAAAAGAAAAAGCAGGGATCATTACTGATTACAATAGCACTATAGTAACAATAACATAAATATTTCTTATAATATTTCTTTCTTATAATATTTCTCAAGGAATTACCAAAGTTTATTTCTCATGAGTGATGCTTTCTTCTTTTCTTGCCATACTAAAAACTAGTTCCTTTGTAAAAAAAAAATCACATTAATTTTAGCTTCACACGAGCATTTCTCCACAGCAAACTATCTGCTTTTAATTCCAGGCACAGCAAAGCTCTTCTTGCAGACAGAATATCGTGCTAGTTGCATTGAATTGATTGACAGGATAAGCAACTAATGAGTGAGCAGAGTGTTCCTCCTGGGGTGTGTCATTATCACGGAAAGCACAACAGAGATGTTTCTCTATTCAAGAGAGGTTGCAGTGCACTAAAGTGCTTAAAGAGCAAAAAAGTTTAAAGAGACACACTACTCTTTTAGAATCCAATGAGAAATTTGTCAAAACTAATCCTTTTTATTTTTGAAAATAAAAGTAACAACCCTTGTTTACATACTTTCAATGAGAACAGCATTTGTTGTGATTAATTACTATTAATGGACAATTCTTACAGTTCAATTATTATTTTTCTGAATGACAAGTGCAAACAAATATACCCTTTCATATTTTAATTTCCACATGGGAAAAAATAATTCAGTTGATGAGAACTGTATGCATTACTATTGTTCTTGAAATATAAAGCAATCCTGTAAATATGCCTTTATACTACCAAGTAGAACCACCTAGGGTTCAAAAATTAGAGAACTGTATCAATGCAAATCCTACTTGATGCAAACCTTTTCTTCTGTTGAATTCACTTAATTTTCTTTAACCTGCAATTGTTGTGAACCACAACTCTCAACATGGTCATACTGTCTGAAATTTTAGTTCAGCAACATCTGGAGGAACACAGGTTTTCTGCTCCAGAATGATAAATGGTGTTTAAATTTCCTTAAGCCTCTGTAAAAAGGTTTTAGATGTCAGACTTTTCCCACTGTTAGTCAGTGAGTGTCCTTGAAATCTGAGCTTTCCCACTGGACTGTGGACATATTTCACTAGGATCCATCTCCTTTTAAAGCCTTTTAAAGCTTTTCATGTGTGTGAATACATGTATAGAAAACTGCTAGTAGCAAACTAAATAAATGCTGTTTTTTTTCTCTTAATTTTGCATATAGAAGGAACAGTGAACTTCTCTATGTTAGATGCTTCACTGACGTCCGAGGAAGCCGGAGGGGAGACCCTGCCAGTTTGCTTGGGGGGGGGGGGGATCACTAACCTTTGCCTTGGTTTTGGTTTGGCTTGGGAAGGGTAGGGAGAGGCCCAATTGCTGGATACCACCAGCAATTCCTTGAGATATGGCCCTTGCAACTACCTCCTTCATGTCTGTGGTCAGCTTGGGGGTGTGATCCTGGTTCTGGGGAAAAAGTCCTGGCGACAGGCCCAGAAAGAGGGATTTCCTCCTCCAATAGGGAACCGACCTCCTCCAAGTACTCCTCCTTTAGGGATGAGGCTAAAGACCTGGAAGGGGCTCTAGAGGGGTTGGGGGAGAACCCAAAATCACCCTCCTCTACCACAGATGAGGATCATCTGGATGAGGATTTAGAGTGTGTGTGTGTGGGGGGGGTGGTCAGCAGGAATCTCAGCAGGTGGAGGGAGATCCTGTTGAAGCCCTTGGTTACCCTGAGCTTTTTGAAACTGCTTTTCTAGGGCTCTCTGGCGTCTCTCAGCCAGCCTCTCCTCTGCCTTGGACCCTTTATTTGTTCTAGGCTGCTTCCCTTTAGTGGGGCATGCTGCACCGGCACCCTTGGCCACAGGATTGGGCCTGCTGCGTTGCTGCTGGTAGCTTGCCTGATTTGCGGCCTTCTCCACACTCTTGCTGGCCATGGTGAACTCTCAGTCCTCAAACCTCGGTATTTAGAAGGTTGCTTGAAGTAAGTAGAGTCCCAATAAGAGATGAGTCTCTGAGGCCACGGCTCGGCAGGAATGCAGCAACAAAATGGTGCCAATAGGGGAAGTCCTCAGGGCATTGCAGATCCGCGGTGTTAATAAATACAAGGAATGGCCCATAAAGCCAAACTCCTTGTGGCCGCCAACCAAGATCTTCAGGGGAGGCCTGCCTGGCGACCCAGAGCAAGGCCACTTGACCAGCACCCCTTCCGGCAGCGATCTGCTAAGGGACCAGGCTGCAGCAGAGTGAACGGGAAAAAAGCAGCTTGGATTTAAAGCGCATATTTTTTTCCAAAATAGCCGCCGTGCTGCCGTCGGAGATCCAGAATGCCCAGTAAAGCCTCCGGAGCTAAGAGGAGTCTTCCAATGGATTGCAGGGGTACCTGACTTCCCTACCTGACCCCAAGGCTCACCAGCGGCCGCTAATGAGCCTCCCGGTGCTGCCAGAGCCTCGTGGAAACGAGGAAGGCTGTAATGCTCCCAGCAGCCTGGTCCGAGCATGAGGCAGCAATTAGACGAAGGAAAAAACATTGGTAAAAAACAAAAACAAAAAACCATAGGTCTATCTAAGACTACCACAGTGGGGAAAAAACAATAAAAGGCTACACTAATGCAATTAGGAGAAATCCGGCTTGCTATTCAAGGACTGGAAATCTCAAACACATCCTTTTAGGGCGACTGAGTTTTTCAAACTGACCTCCAAAGGGAGCAGGAGGCGTGGCTACACTAAAGATTTAAACTCAGTCCTTGGGCAGCAAGCTGAAGTTAACCCATGCTTGGACACTCCAGGCAGTGCCTAGGAGAAAGTGATCTACTTTGTAGATCCAAATTCTACTAAGGGTTATCAGAGATAACAATACAAGTATTTTAACCTTGATCAAATAAACCAACTTTATATTCCTCCCTTATACTTTTAACAATCTTGATCTTTAGTCTCTTCAAATAGTTACACTCAATTTCATTTTTTCTGGCTCTTCTCACACAAATTTTTTTTTTGTAAATCAAATATAAGAAATGTATCCAAATCACTCTTTTGGTTTGTTATTTGTGTATCCCTTTTAATTATTAAGGAAGTGGATGGTTTAATTTGTTTGTGTAGCATCTTTTTACATATTCTTATAGCCAGTCATTTTTAAATACACTTTCAGATCAATCTGGTGAAATTTGTTCCTTCTTCAGTAGCATCTTTTAAACACAGTGTATCTATAGAAGAAGACACTCTTAAAATTAACTGCTGGGTCCACTGTTATTAAATATTAGCCAATATATCTAATGTTATTTTTCTCCATTCTGTATTAGTAAGGTGAATTTAAGCGTTCTCCTTTAGTTGTAATCTTCATTTCCTTCTGGTTTCCTATCCTGTGTCATCCAATCACGGTTTTTTTTTTCTTCAAAAAATTCAAAACAAAAAGAGTTTCCCATGGGAAGCATTTTTATAATTAGTTCCAAATTTCTTTCATTTCAAACATTTTTGTAACTTTTAAAAATCAAACTTCTACATACCCTTTCAACTATTTATTCTGCTTTATTTTTAAAAAAATCCTTAAACTTGTATTTAAAGCTTTTTTCGTTAAGTTTGAAAGAAATTCACCTGGAGGTTTCAGATTTGTTAATCCAAAGGTTCCTAACAGTTAAAAAAGCAGTTAACAAACAATTTTAGAAAAAGAATTATGCTACCCCAAAGTCCTTTCTGAAGGTTCAACTGCACTTTCAACAGAATGGTTACTTCCTTGTCTTGCAGAACTTTCAATTTGCCAGACATTGCTGTCTTGTGGCCATGTGAGTAACAACTGTCGGAAGCACTTGTGGTCAATCTTAAGTCTTCCTGTGCTGAGAAGATTATCAAAGAGCCTCTCCACTCAAACGCTCTTCATTCTGCTGCAATGCTTTTAGCAGAGCTGTCCCTAGTTCACCATTTCTTTTCCAGAAGTCCACCCCAAACTCTTTTGGATACACAGCAATTTTCTCCCTCTTTGTTAAGCAAATGTCTAATTATATAGTTCTACCACAATGGAACTGTAGAAAAAAAAGTGCTACAAGACAAAAAAAGCCATAGACCTCTGAGTTAGAAAACAACAATGCTTAATATTGGGTTAAAAAGAGCTTTTGGTCCCAGTTATAGTCTTGTCTTAAATATTATTAAGAATTATAAAGAAGAACTTTTTCTTCCCAGACTGTCTATTACCAATCTTGTTCAATTACCATAGCCCAGCATTGATAAAGTTTTCTGAAGTTTTTAAAAATATTGGGAGAGGTTAATACCAAGGCTTACAAGGAAAATTAAGCCTTACATTCACTGATCCTGACAACAACTTAAACCTATTAATTAAGAATAAACAACAACAAATGCATCACACTGAGACCACTAGGAATAGGAAGCTTGCAATTAATGGATCAGGACAGTGCTCAAGTCCAAATGTTCACCAGGTACAAAACTGTAATAATCCAAAAGAATAAAATTTAAGATGAATCTGCTAATTTAAGAATAGTTGAAAGCCTGGTGTCAAGAATATCTTGTTCCAGCAACAATTAATTAATTAAGAATCGGCATTAATCTATCCTGGAATAAAAGGAAGACACAAAGTAGCATTGTAACCCAAATTCAATAAAAATAAAAGACCTATGAATAGCTAAAGTTGAAGTACAGAAGAAAATCTCATAGCATGGGTAAAAGAAACAAAGAGTTAATATAAAGAATTATCAGTGCATTGTTGGTTTTGTTGATGTGCTGTGGTTAAGTTTACAAATGCACTCTATGCATTCTCTGCTTCTTTAAGCTTTAAGGTATCTTTAAAATAAAACAGGTTCTATTTTCAAAAGGCATTCTAAAAATTCAGCATCCTGACAAGTGAATAGTTGAGTCACAGGATAATATACAGAATAGACACAAATACCCAAGCTAAACATAATAATGTGGCTTTTTCTAGATTGTTGTATGGTCTTTTGACTGGTTAATGGGAATATTGGGAGCAACACCTTGTGCAAGGTATCAAAATTATGGCTGTGATTGACATAATCAAAGTTCTGCCACTTGCCCATTGCCTTACACATTAAAATGGGCAGGTCTTTAATTGCCTGGTTGTTCCCATTTTGACACTGTTGACTCTTTTTCCACATGTACCAATTTTGTTGTTTAAACTTATTTCTAAGTTCCTATTGTTGTTATAACTAACAATATATATAACTAAGAAATCATGTATGTATTTACAGACCATTTTGTATTCACTACATGCTTGTATACTCCTCTGCCTACTTGATTACAATCTTTTGGAGTACCTACTCTATATGGCTTAAGACAGTGAACTTTGGTACGCATGCATTCTGGGTATGTTCCTGGGCCTTATGTGGTTTGTGGTATATTTACTGCAGTGACATGTTGGTCTGGCATCTCTTCAGTTCTACTATATGCAATTGTAATTTTTTGTGACTTTTAGTTTATATCTTAAGAATATGAATCATAGGGCAAGGCATTCATCCTGCATTTTCCCCCTGTAACACTATTCTAATTCCTGAACTATCCAAGTGGCAATTGAGGATTTCACCATTTTGCGAAAATAATATCACTGATACCAATCTTGTTTAGATACCATTAGCACCAAGCATAATAACTTCAGATTTGATTCAAGATTATCTAGGATCTTTGCTTTAATTTGTGACTTTTGTATTATGTCTGTTGAAGTGATAATTGAATTCCTTATGTTTTAACACCTCTATAAACTGCTTTTATTATTCTGAATATTGTGATTTTGTTTTTGTAAAATGGCTTTAAAATAAAGATGAACAATAAGCTAGTCACACAATATTACAAGTATATAAAATTATACTATTTAAAATATGAATTCAAATTAAGGAAGGCATGCTTTTGAATTATTATTGTAGAAAATAGAGACTTTCCCAGGCTTCTGATATTTAATACCCATTATATCCATATCATTTTTTTATTTGCAATATTGTCTGTATTATATTAATGTATGTAGAAACTGCCTTAAGAGTAATAATTTAAGCCAAAAATCCTCTATTAATAATGTATATTATAATAATACTATTTTTTTTAAATTAATAATTGCATGTCTGAAAGTCTGAAATGTTTATAAATTGGAGAAAAACATGGAGATGTTTTACTGGAATTGGGTAAGAAAACAAGCAGTATTTACTGAGAAATGTCCAATTCTTTTCCAATAATCTGTTGAAAAAAAGCTGTTTAGGAATGAAAACATGGTAAGCAAAATGCTTATTGCTCTTGTTAGTATTTCAAATCACCCCTAACCCATTTGATTTTCATGTTTAAATAAGCAAACTATTTGTTACATATGTTTACATGTAACTGCTGCCTGACCTTTGCTACAGTCACAAAATGGAAACAGCAATATACACTAAGATACCCAGACTATTATACAATAGAGAAAAATTAAAGTATGCAATCATTAGATAAACATGTATTTGCAACTTTTACTTAACAATATTAGTTGATGAAATTTCTCTATGTAGAAATTAAACAATTTTAAACAAATGCTGTGTTTTTTAAAGTTGATAACTAGCATTTACTTACCTCCCAGTCCTTAACAGCTGTTTCATCATCAACTGAATCTTCACCCGCCTGTGTTTCAATTTTTTTTACTACGATAAATCCTGGCTCTCTATTTGATTCTCCCGTATCTTCTGTATATAATTCTGGACTCCACTGAACAAAAAATGCATACAGATGTTCAGTCCTTTGAAAGGGAAAATGAAAAATAAATGGATACCCATTCAGATTTGCACAAAGTTGGAAATATTGTTTTTTAAGTAGTAATTCACTCTATCTTTTCACTGTCAGTTACTCATGCTTTTCTCTGAAAATCAAGAGAAAGAATATTCATATAAAGTCTATTGTCTAATGTAAGGCAGAACCATGGTAGACAATATTTTCAGTATCTTAGCACATAACTAGTACTGATTATGGCATCCTTAACAGATTATAATTCTGAAAAGGGCTTCTTAGTTTCATTAGGAAAAAGAAGAAGTGAATAGAAGAGGACAACACATCTAGTTGGCAGGATTAAACAACTAGCTAAGTTGGATTGGACTTGCTTAGTATTTAGGCAACATAATCAAGCTTGATTCAAGGGGTTTCTTTAGAAGAAAAGGACATAACAGGAAAGACCTGTTTATCTCAAATACATACTAGAAATCAAAGATTAACAATTTATCAGCCATGACAAATGTTTGCTCATCTAGTCTGGCATGATCTTCCCAGAGTGCCCAGGCAAATGCTTCTGAGAAACACAATAAGAGAAAATATTAATAATTCTTCCTATTGTTATCACTGAGAAAGTGGTAATTCTAGACATTCTGTTTCAGAAAAGATTCAGATCTATGGAAATTCTGATTCTCTTATTATCTATGAATTTCTCAAAATTCCAATACTTAACGAACTCTGGTAAAGACGCTTGGCAGCATTACTTGGTCAGCCTGATTAAAAGATATAAAAATAAGGTTACCAGGCCACAGTTTGGCATGAGCACAGGAAGTCTATGGAGGACTTAGAAGAGTGACTTGTGACCTTCTTTGCTGGCATCAGAGAAGGTCACAAAAGGTGAGCACCTGACTAGAAGGTACTTGAACTGTCACAACTGCAAGCCATTTACTAAATGTCCAAATCACAATCATGTGACTGTGAGGATCCTGTAATGGCCAGAACTTCAAGGGTTAGTCATAAATACCATATGTGCTGAATGGTGGCTGAATGATTAGTTGATAAGAAAAGACTATTTGTAAAGAGACAATTAATAAGAACACAATACCCAAAAGTTTGAATGATTATTGTTGTGAAAATAGTAATAATAAATGATCCATTGCTGGGATGATCATTTCAATAAGGCAATAGCATCTCATTAAGGAGTCAGGACTGCTATAATCTTTATATCGTTCACTTGAATATAATCCACTAGAAAACAAATGGCCAATTTTAATAAATAGAGATAATGTATCAAGAAAAATTCTGAAACTATCAAGTAAGAAACAAACAAACAATTCAGCAAACAAAAACACCACACACTGAATTAAGAAAACTGATGGTAAGAGACAATAAAATAATATTTCTTGTATAGTTGAAACCTTTAAATTCAGAAGGATGTGGAATTGTCTCAATATGAAAATAGCTTTAATATTAATTTAGAAATGGAAAGATAAGTGTCTTCCTACAATGAAGATACATAGAAAATATCCATCTTACCTTTCTGATGGCACAGCAAACCAATATTCATGCTTCTTATCTCTTTGTGCATATTGCTGCATCAATGCGCTTGCTTGTGATACAAACGTTTTTCGCATTGGCTTGCCCACTTTAAGACACAAGAACTTGTATAACCGATGTCTTCTCTTCTCTTTTATTAGAGGGCCTTTTAAAAAGAGATAAAACGCCAGACTGGTTGGCAATTTTGCTTTGCTAATTATTAAATATTAAATTAATTACTGGATAAATTTGGGCGCATCTTTAAAAACTGATTAGATATTGTTACTCTGCTAAATATTAACTTTAGCTATTATAGCATTTGTGCGCAATCTGCAGTTAAGGCTACATGTGAACATCTAGCTCTCTGCTTATACCTCCTCTAATCCCAAACCTTCAGATCTCAAATTTGGAAAGTAAATAGTGACATGGATTTATCAAACCACAGCAGAGACTTAAGACACCATGAAACTAAACGGTCCTAAAATCAGGCCCATATTTCTTATTTTGAGGAAGCTGAAACAAACCCGTATTTTGCATGTCTTAAAATATTGACTTTATTTCTTAAGCCCCAACCTATAGAGGGGACAAAAAGAAGTGGGTGCAAACATTAAAGCATAGGAAGTTTGCATCCACTTGCTTTCCTTTATTAGACAATTTACCTTACATTGGCAGCTATGCTTCCTAAGGCCCAACTCCCAATTGCCTGACTATGCATTACAACGTAGGATGCAACAAATGAGCTCCTGCTCTCTATCTACAATTAAATAAGCACCTGTGACTAAACTTAACCGTGCCATTGACTGGTTATGATATATAACCATACAACAAATGTTGCATGATTCATTTATTACAATGTTAATCAGCACAAAGGAATGCAGATCTGACATTGTTAAGGGAAGACTTTGACAAAAGGTTACTCAGACTCTGGCAAAGAAACAAAAGCTTGAGAAAGAACTAAAAATAACAACACTAGTTTTTGTTATTTTACTCCATAAATAAATAATGAAGAATATTTCTGGACTCTCTTGCTGTCCCTGTTTCTTGATCCTTGCCTATCTTGAAGGGCTAACAATTGGCCAGAAGAAACATTTCTAAAGAATGATCTTCTCAAATACCAAATCCCCTGCAGACTTCCAAACTTCCAAATCACTTGCTCTCACAAATTGCTCTATGTGTTTGTGTGTTTTTATTCAGGAAGAAAGGAATTTCATGTGAAGAGGGGGGGATAAGCTTGAATACAAAAGCATGAAGCCATTTCATGATGATGACTGTCTTTAAATACAAAATATAGATTTTAAAAGTCCAAATAACTAATACAGTCCAGGAAACATATTGCTGTGTATATCATTACTTGCTGCAACCATATTCTATCAACACTGATACAAGTAACTTTTAGAAACAGAATACTTTTTAGCACCGTAGAGTTTCATAAGAAATTTAGTTAAAAGTAGGACTAATTAAACATAAATGTGGAAGCTATGCTACTGAGATAAGATTTCCTTAAGGGGAGATGGAAAAATTATTAAAAATATTTAAAATTGGCCCAAAAAAACAAAAATATTTGTGGAAACAATACTATATTCAGAAACAGCCACACTGCAAAGTAAGAGGTAGGAGGCAATAAAGCAGCCGTCAAAAATACCAGGCCCAGATGAAACATCCATTAAACACTTTAATGGCATAAGAGGCAGTTAAAGTGCTAACAGCTCTTTGTCAACAATACAAGTAAGTGTTAACATGATCTAGAAATGTAACATGATTAATGGAGAAAACAAGATAATTTAAAATATATCTTTGTTTTATTTATCCAACATAAATACACACACACACACACTCTCACACACATACCCAAATAAATAAATAAAAGAAATTAAGTTTTTTTTGGGGGGTGGGGGGGGGAAAGTGGTTAAAATACAGAAGGCAATGAGACTGAAATGAATAGGATTGCCATCTTGTATTTAGCTCTAATTTACTCTAATAATTTAGACTCTTTTAATTCATTTAAGTTTGTGCAAACTTACATAATTCAAAAATAAAGATATTTCTGACAATAGATATCAAATAGTTAAAGCTATGATAATAGCTTTAATAACTAATAATGGAGAAATAGTTGAAATGACATTGAAAATGACCAAGACATAGATGAGAAATGTTTTGAATTATGGGTACAGAGACAGGTTACTGAGAATATCAAGGACTTCAAGAACCACCAATAAGTTCTGGAAAAATAAGAGGCAAAGATTAGCTAGCAGAAAGTGACATATTTTATAAATGTGATGCAAATAAATGATGGAATGTCAGGCAAGGGAGGTAACAAGGAAGATAACGGAAGCAGCGAATAGATTGCATCAAAAAGCATCCAGATCCAGGAGAGCCATAGCAATAGCAGTAGACTTATATACCGCTTCATAGGCCTTTCAGGCCTCTCTAAGCGGTTTACAGAGAGTCAGCATATTGCCCCCAACAATCTGGGTCCTCATTTTACCCACCTCGGAAGGATGGAAGGCTGAGTCAACCCTGAGCCGGTGAGATTTGAACCGCTGACCTGCTGATCTAGCAGTAGCCTGCAGTGCTGCATTTAACCACTGCGCCACCTTGGCTCTTGTTACATGTTCCATCTACAAAAGAGATGGTGGGTCCCAAGAAGAGACTCTTTGCTGCCATGGGGACTGTCCTGTAGAACATTATCAGTCCCCGATATTAGATTTGTCCCATCCCTCTAAGCCTCTGGGAAGGCCTTGAACACATGGCTCTGCCATCATGCTTGCTCCAGCAACGATGGGAAGTTCTTCCAATGGCTGCACATAAATGAATGAAGTCTGCAGCTGATTATGATTCTGTGTTTTTAAACTGATGAGAGATACTTTTTATATTTTTTGTATAACCTGTTTTTATTGTTTATACCAGATGTTGGCCAGCCAGGTCACTGGGACCAACCTAGATTGGATTCTGAATTGATGATGATTATGATGATTCTTGTGGATTATCAAGAGTGACAAGAGCCTTCACAGTACAGTGGTAAAAAATAAATATGTTGCTAAAAGTTAACACTGGGCTGTCTTTTGCTTTCTCTCAAAGAAATCAGATCCTTCAGAAATAGTGCATTTCGCATTACCCCATGATGCATTTTGATTGCAATAAAATTGAGAATATAATATTTTTTTCCAACCATGTGCATGAAGAATAATTAAGATTTATTGAGAAATTTTATGGTTATACTATATTAAGTTTAAACCCTTACCTTCTACGGTTCCATCAACTGTTGCCATTTTGTGTTTCATTTCTTTATGCACTTCCTGGTGGATGGTATCCCGCTGCTGTTTGGTTTGTTGCATAGTATGGGTCTTCCAAAGCGTCCGCAGCGTCTCTGTATCTGTCTCAGAACCTTGAGTTGGCAATTTCACAGTTTCCCCTTCATTTGTGATCTCTTTCTGAGAATCAGTTTTTTCAGAATCCAAATGCTGCTCATCCTCTGGTACATTTCCTTCTACAGGTTCCTGACATGTTCCATGTTGTGCTTCAGCATCAGAAATAGATCCTTCTACAATATTCTGAACTTTTATTGCTTCCTCCACTGCTTTCGAGTCCACAGTATCATTAACAGAAGTACTGCCATCATCCAAAGGCTGTTCTCCACTGGAGTTTACATCCCCAATAGTATTAACAGAGTCTGAAATATCCTTTACAGATTCTCCGCCAGTGTGGTTTACTGTCTGGACCGATTCAGATGACGCTCCAGAAGATTTGTCTTGTCGAAGGTCATCCAGAAGCTCTTCTCGTATAGGAGACAGTTCTGACTCCGTGAAAACATCTTCTGACAGAGATTCTTCTGTACTCCTTGGAGCAGTACTGGCACTATCATTTCCTGTATCTCTCATTCTTAATTCCATTTCATCAGTATTACTTCTGGTAATTTTCTTGAAGTGGCAGAGATCTTTTACAGATAACTGACCTACATCACTAAAAAGTAAAGAAGACCTCTGTGTTATAACCTGAGAAAACAAAATGCACATAACTTTTTTTTAAAACTAGGATCACTTTAATAGAACCAGTTTGATAACTATTCTAAGCAGTTATACAACATATCTCTGTAGAGGACAATCCCACACCTCCCACCCCATTAGCAGTGTACAAGATTTATTTATTGCAAAAAATTCTATGAGCTTGGGTGGTGTACAATAAAATAAAGAGATATCCCAGTTGCTTTTAATAACTACATAAAACATGAGTACAAATAAATAGGATGGCACTTAAAATAGCTAGGTACCATAAGCCTATTTAAAAAGGATGGTTTTTAAAATCTTGAATGTTAGAAAAGAGAAAGCCAGACACACATCTGTGGGCATTGTATTCATAATGTGTGGGGTACAATGGAGAAAGCTTCATTTCTAGCATACCCGTAGCTCAGGAAAGGTTTCTTTATAGAATAGTCTTATATTCAAACATAGACAACTCGTTGAGCTACCTTAAGAGGGACAGAATTCCTCATTATTGTTGTAGTAGATGTAGATAATTTAACTTCTGTAGGTTGCGTGATAAAAACAATTTTCCTATTTTTATTTTTGTACTTACAGGCTTCAAAGAAACAATTATTTGGGAGAAATTCTATGGTGAAGAATTTGCATGGAGAATCCTATGCTAATCAATAAAACAAAGTTCTGCTTATACATAATAATTGTGTCACAAAAACAACCAATATTTTATTAAAAGTGATTAATAAAGCTGGTCACAAATCCATGTTTCCCTGAAAATAAGACAGGGTCTTCTTTTGACCTCCAAAATAAGCACTTGGGCTTATTTTCGTGGAGGTCTTATTATTTTTGAGGTGTATGAGGTGGCGAGATTGGTCACCTCATGACTGCTGCTGTGTTGCAATATTTTCAAGGAGGGCTTATTTTAGAGCATGCGCTCAAAAGCTTGATTGGGCTTATTATCCAGGGAGGTCTCATTTTCAGGAAAACAGGATATGAGAATCTGGTAACATGCCAAATCAGAAAACATGTCTAAAGTAACTTTCTAAAGCTGCCATGCATATGCAAATGCAATTTTTTTCATTTGAAACATACAGAGAGAGATGTGTACACATACATACACTAATCTATCTTACATGGGTAACGAATCCTGTATTTTGACATCTGCATCTTTATACATAGCAGCTGACATCACTTCTTCCATTGGACACATGATGCCATACTCTTCACAGCCATTTTGTTGAACCAATGGATCTGTTTTATGTGGATCAAACATTATATTGTTTGGTGTCACTAGGAGCACACCGGTGACAGTTCCCTAAGATAAGGAGAAAAACAATCAAACTTCCTGCAAAAATAAACAAAATCTTTTCAAATTATGTCTAGAAGTAATCTAATCACTTCATTATTTAATGAACACTGAGTACTTCTATTAAAGTCTAACAAGCACATTCATCTTTCTTATAAATCACTGAAAATTGTAAATTCCTAGGAAATATAATCTTTAAGGAAAAACAGTTTTGCCTAGTTAATATTATACCAATATATAGAAATTATTGCTATGAAAAAGGAAGTTTTAGCCATAATTCACAAATATTGTAAAATGGTATTGTAAGATAATTTTGCATTTAAATTGTTTAATTGAATAGAACTTCAACAAATCTTAGTATAAACTTATTTCAGCAGTTTTATTAGATAAAACTTAGAAATAAGATAAAACAATTTTTAAAAAAGCAGTAATTTTATAAGTCATGCTACAAATAATATCAAGTTACATATTTCAAAGACTTTATGAAATTGTGGTTAATTTTAATGAAGTCTTTATCAATATATATAAACACTTTTTTTTTCAAGATGCTGTCCCTAAAAAGGAAAAAATTCCAATGCATTTCTGAAGATATGAATTGCTTGCATTTGAAAGGGTTACCGGTATACAGCTCTGAAGAAGTAGAAATATGTGCTATATATAATTTGAGATGCATACTATTTATACGACAGTAAAGATATATTTAACAAATAGATAATAAATAAGATTGGGAAAAGGTAAGAAAATTCTCTCTCTCTCTCTCTCTCTCTCTCTCTCTCTCACACACACACACACACACACACACACACACACGTAACTAAATAGGACTGAAGCCTATGTAACAGAAAAAATATTTCAAGAATATCATTCCTAAATATAATATATAAGAATCTTATATATTAAGAATCTACTTAAGAATCAAGTACATAAATAAAACCAATTTTCATTTGAAGTAAAGCTCTTGCTTATAAGATCAATTTGGTTTTTATCCTTTACTCTTACAGAGATTCAGAAGTATTTATTTTGGAAAGTTATGTTAAAACTCTTGACTTTTATTCAGTTCACTATAGAAAGTGCCAGAGGAAGGAAAAAGAGGCACAAAGGCAGGATATGGATTGAGTTATATCCAGTACAGATTGGAGAATTGATGTATGTTTTTACTTTATGCTTTTAGTGTAATGAGGAAAATCTACAGAGAAAAATATTTTGCATGTTGCTGAGTCCTTAGGTCAATTGAAGGAAAGGACGAAAAAAGGAGGAAGCAAAAGTTGATACAGGCAAGATGAATGGAGGAAACTAGAGATGAAAGGAAAATCCCATGCATTTCAGCCACTTAGTCACTCCTGTTTTAAGCAGCAGCAGCAGCTTTTCATATTGGCTAAGAAAAATGTATTCTCAAGAATAGCAGCATTTCCACTACCTAGGTTTCTATCACTTCTTGTCTTTATTGCCTTTCCTCGCTGGAAGGAGGAAGGTGAATATGAATGCAATTTTAAGTAGTTCTTTGAGTTATATGTATGTGAGCAGCAATCTTGAATAAATGCAGATGGAAAATTAATTAATTAACTGGGGTATCTTTTTAAGAGGAACTTAAGAGTTTATTTAGTACTTTTTTCTTATCCTAACATTGTCCCTGCTTCATTTTTTTTGTGAGGCGAGTGTGACTTCTGCAAGTTATACTCACAGAGACACAATAAAATCCCTACACACATTTTCTAAGGAAGACATTAGATTCTTCTGGAATTGCTAATAATAAATTGACAAGGACGGAAAGTTAGACATTAAGGACTTCCTGTCTGTGAAGTTTTTGTTTTCTGTTTTGTCTTCCTTTTGGGGAGATCATTTTAAATTCAGAGAATATCCTCTTCTCCAATAAACATGGTAATTTTAAATGGAAAACTTTCTTAGTTTGGGCCATGTTTATTAAATTTCAATGCCTGAAGTGAATTGATGTTTCTATGGCATAACTGGCTAAGAATTTGTAAGATATCTGGCTAACATTTGTAAGATAGCACAAGTATATCCTTTCCTATTGTCTGAGAACAGAAAAGATGGTCTAAATATTAAGATTGTGGAAGCATATATGCAAGAATCCTTTAAAAATGCTATTTATAAAAAGATGACAGAACTCTATGGTCCACATACCGTATTTATCGGCGTATAACACGCAGTTTTAAAACTAAAATTGGAAGCTTAAACCCTGCCTGCGTGTTATACGCCGATCTCAGCCTGGCGGCAGCGTCACACACACTGTGGAAGGAGGGGGAGAAGGAGGGAACCAAAGAGAGCTTTTACCGAGTCTGCGCCCCACAGCCAGGACCGTCCTGGCGCCTCCAGCCGCGTTTCTTCCTGCAAAGCCATTCGGGCAACCCGAGAGTTCCGCTTGACGCCAGAAGGGCTTTGCAGGAAGAAACGCGGCGTTTCTTGTGTGTGTGTGTGTGTGTGTGTGTGTGTCTGTCTGTCTCCGCCATCCCCAACCTCTACACCTTGCAGGACTGCTGCGCCTTTGAGAAGCCGGGGTGGGGGGGAGAGGGGGACGGGAACGACGCCTAACCCCCACCCACACAACCCGGTCCCCGGGAATGCCGCTCCCGCCGTTCAGAAACCGAGGGGGAGAAAAGTTCAAAAGCCGCCGGAGCCAGCTGGAAAAGGAGCGACTTTCCCCATTAGCCGGCGCCCTCCGCCAATCCGCAACGGCCTCGCAAATTAAAAACCGAAGGAAGGCGGCGAGCTCAGCCAAGCGCGGCCAGGCAGCCAGCGGCGCGCACCGGCTTCCCAGCGCAGGGAACTTCTCCGGCGGCTGGGGGGAGGCCGTCAAGCGGAACTCTCGGGTTGCCCGAAGGGCTTTGCAGGAAGAAACGCGGCGTTTCTTCCTGCAAAGCCCTTCTGGCGTCAAGCGGAACTCTCGGCAACCCGAGAGTTCCGCTTGACGGCCTCCCCCCAGCCGCCGGAGAAGTTCCCTGCGCTGGGAAGCCGGTGCGCGCCGCTGGCTGCCTGGCCGCGCTTGGCTGAGCTCGCCGCCTTCCTTCGGTTTTTAATTTGCGAGGCCGTTGCGGATTGGCGGAGGGCGCCGGCTAATGGGGAAAGTCGCTCCTTTTCCAGCTGGCTCCGGCGGCTTTTGAACTTTTCTCCCCCTCGGTTTCTGAACGGCGGGAGCGGCATTCCCGGGGACCGGGTTGTGTGGGTGGGGGTTAGGCGTCGTTCCCGTCCCCCTCTCCCCCCCACCCCGGCTTCTCAAAGGCGCAGCAGTCCTGCAAGGTGTAGAGGTTGGGGATGGCGGAGACAGACAGACACACACACACACACACACACACAAGAAACGCCGCGTTTCTTCCTGCAAAGCCCTTCTGGCGTCAAGCGGAACTCTCGGGTTGCCCGAATGGCTTTGCAGGAAGAAACGCGGCTGGAGGCGCAAGGACGGTCCTGGCTGTGGGGCGCAGACTCGGTAAAAGCTCTCTTTGGTTCCCTCCTCCTCCTCCTCCTCCTCCTCCTCCTCCTTCTTTCTGGAGCCCCTTCCTCAAAGATTTGGTACCAAAGCAATGGCGGTGAGGAAGTTGTGTCTTTTGGATTTTGCACTGTTGTCTTTTCAATGGTTCTCAGACTGGTTGAACCTTTAGCAGCTGGGGTGATATTCTTTACTGTTAAGGTTACAATTGGATGTGTTGGACAAATCTTAAAAGATGAAACTTTTATTAAAACGTTTGACTTAACTAAAAACGTCTTCCTTTTTCTTCTTCTTCTTAAATATGATTTATTTATTTATTTTTACTTCAGAAGTTTGATGACCATTGTACAAACTAATCCAACCTAAATGTAGAGGAGGAGAAGAAGGGGGGGGATTTAAAAAGAGCAGAGGAAAAAGAAAAGAAAGCATGAAGAAAACATAAAGAAAGGGATGGGAGGGAGGGAAGGAAGGAAGGCACTTTATGTTGAAACAGAAAATATTATATAAGGAAGAAAATGGAAATAACTTTTTGCTCAAAGAGGTGTTTTTTCATTTCATATTTGCCTTTTAAGAGGAGTTAATGTTATAATTCATGTTCTAATGTTATAAATTTTAATCCAACATTAAGTTCCGAGCTTCCAAGTCATTTATTTTTAATGAAAAAAAATTTTACTCAAATTTTTGTGTTAAAATGGGGGATGCGTGTTATACGCCGGTGCGTGTTATACGCCGATAAATACGGTAGTTAATAAAAATCTATGTGTATCTTCTGTTGCATCTTTCAACTCAGCTGCTACTTTTTTTCATTAGATATTATCATCATTACTATGACAAAGTGGATGAATGTGGCATGGTAATGTATAGCTTTGATAAAGTTGTAAGGTTAACCTCTACTTATAGCTAATATCAATTACCAAAATTCTTCTATCCCAATAAAAGGAAAATTCTCAAATAACTTAGGTAACACATTATTTTATGTAAGAAACATATAATTTTGTACCTTATTACTTGTAATGTATTTACAATTGATCTTGAGAAATTTTTCTGTGAAAGCTTCCTCCTCTTCTGACGTGGATGACACAACTCTTGTAGACCGAACACAGGGATATGCTGGTATGGCTGCTGTTTCTTTCTTTTGGGCCCCATCTGAATCCTATAGAAACAAAAACTGCAGTGATAGAACCAAAAATAGGATGTGCTTTATAAATGTAGCTTATCCTTGCCAAACCCATGTAGTATAACAGAAAAGTTCAAAAGCAAGTCAATGAAAAAAATGAGTCATTTTAAACATCACCATATGTGTTAGAAATAAATTATACAGACAATATTAAATCACAAGTTGGTATATGAAAGGTCTACAGTATTTCACAAAGCTATATAGACTATAGCATTATAGTTTTATTTAATATTAAAGATACCAACATTCACGATATTAACACTGCTGTCCAATGTCCAATGCTAACATCCACATCAACCTTTCAAAATATTTGAAAACAGAAATAGATTTTTATATCAGTTTGCCTCAGTTCTGATCAAATCAATGAGACATGCATACGACAATTTGACTACTTTTCAGAAATGCGTCTTTGGGGGGAAAGTATTCTAGATGTGTGTAGGCACACACAGACATATACTTACAGCTGTCTTCTCAGCTTCAGCTTCTGAAGATGTAGGTGACAAAGGACTTTCAGGACTAAGTGAGGGGGAACTCTCCACACTGGAAAGATACTCTGGATCAGGAACATATAAAACCTATAAAAACACATTTTGATTAAATCTGATTTAACTGGTGTAGACATTATTAATTTAAAATTAAAACATTATTTGCACATGGCTCAAAAAGACATGTCTACATAAATGTAATAGAAAACCGCGAACTTTTTAATATTGTGTTCAAAAATTTGTTTTTGCATAAATCAGTAGCAATTTAGAAATGATACAGAAATTATTTATACGTTATCTGATATTTCATAAAATACCTTGTGGATAATACAAATTTTATTGCGCTTATCTTCAATTAGTTTTTTAGAGTTTGCTTAGGATTTCATATCCACATTTCATATCCACATTTATATGTGATATGAATTTCATTCATGTTATGTTGACTCCAATAAAGACTTTATTTCCCTTTTTCAGAATTTGCATAGAAGTAATTTTTCTAATCAACTTTGAAAAATGTTAAAGGTAAATGTATGCCCTTATTCTTTTATTACGGAATTGTCCTGCTACTTAAGGTATCCTGCTAGAATCATGATTCTTTTCTATTTAAACTTTTAAAATGGATCTGGAGTTTATTAATTAGTCAGCTTTAACCATTCAGTCATTTGACTCTTGGTGACTTTATAGACAAGTGTTCTCCATGCTACCCTGTCAAGCACAACTTCTTTCAGTTGTTGGATGTTCATCTTTGTATCAGCTTTGATGGTACCAAGCCAGTGAGTTCTTTGCTTACCCTTTCTTCCTGATCCACTAATGTCACAAGGTAGTCATCGCCAAAGGAAGGAATGCATATAATGTTCAATAAACCATTAATAACTCTTCATCTATTTTTACTGTACTTATGTTATGTAGTAGACAATACCTGTCCAGGAACAACTGCTCTGGAAAACAGCTTGTTTAACTGCACCAATTCATTAGGCGTAGTATCAAACTTCAAGGCCACAGTATTCAAAGAATCTCTTGACTCCACCTGTTTACAGAACATAAATGCAATTAAGTGATATGTAGCCAAATCTTTCCTATGTTCTTGAAAGTCTAGCATTATATTGTATAGTTTTAAAATAAAATAGCAGCCAAGAAAAATGTACAGGCCTACATTTTATTAGTAGGATTGAAATACAGTAAAACAATAATTCAGTTGCTCTAAATAATCTGGCGTTGAATAAATTTCAAAGATAAAAAGACTAACTAACCAAATATTTGAGATGCCTACAATTTTATTTGAACAATTTAAAAGTGTTTGACTTACTTAAGAACCAAGTCTAATAGAATTGTTTTTAAAAATAAGCTCTTGTAAAAAATTAATCAGCAGCATGCAGTTTTCTCAAATTTTAAATATTTTCTTAGCTGCTGTACTGGGAATAAAAAGCTGATGTTTCCAATTTGACATACAAACTGTTATTACCATAAAATGAGGATTACCTAGTATTCCAAAGAAAGAAAGGAGCAGAGAGTAGGACAAAACACTAATCATTATAAAATGTGATTAATTTAGATTAAAATAAAACTTTACCCTCCAACAGCAACACCAGTTCATTAAAACAGAATTAATGAGTAATTTATCTGGTGATTCCATGTCCCGAGCCCTATAAACTATTTCTGATTTATTTCTAATAAAAAAATTAAGACAGTTACTTTTTAATGTGCACTGAAGATTTTAGATTCTTAGATTCAGCATACACTAAGATTCAGCATACACCAAGGAGAAGCTGAAAGACAACTATCTGTCAAATAGATATCAAAACTTTTGAAGCATTTGCTGCTGACTCATTGTGACTGTGATGTTTTGCTTATTGCAAACCCTAATGAAGCCAGTCTTTTAAAAATGAATGATGTGGATATTGGCCAACAAAAGGTGCTTCCTGAAAAGAGACATAAGTCTGAAACAATGGAAATTATTGTTTCAGTTACAATGCTTGAGGAATTTTTGTCAGTTCCTACAACATGACAGAATTCATTTTGAAAAAACAAAACAGAAGAACATAACTCACCTGACAAAAATGACAAAATATAACAAATATCAAATGAAAATATGTCAACTACATTTAATAGAAAGCAATTGCAATTTACAAATTTTAGATTTTAGTTGCCTAAAAGGGCAAACCATTTTATATCCATGTTTTTTTTAAAAAAAAAACATGCAGCTTAAAAAAATGTTTATAACATTGTTTTGAATATGAGCCAGGGTGGCACAATGGTTGGAGTGCAGTACTAAAACTGACTCTCTGAAATATATAGCTATATGTATATCATCATCCAAATATAGTCATTTTGGTGTCTGCCTCTAAAATTATTCTCCCATTTTGTCCTGCCTAAAGTAAGTCTAGTTTAAATAAAGGCTATCTTTATTTTACTGTTTCATGCAAAGTATCTATCAGATACTTCACTCAAAAGGGATCTAAAATAAAGAAAACACACACACACACACAAACACACATGTCTTTTTGTACTTTTCCAGCAATCGAATTGCTAAATTGTTAGGTTTTCTAAACCGATACCCTGTCCTTACTCAGAGACTGTTCACTGGCATTTACAACTGCTTTTTTTGCTGATTACCTACCCATTGTCTCCTGTGCCCCCACTGCCTGATCTGCTCCCCACAATGCATGCCACTACTGTACTGGGCAGGGCCTTCTTTCACACTGACTTTTTCGGGCAAGTGCAGCTGGGCCATCTATCAATTTGCTGCCCCATCCAGGTGTTCCATGCCATGCACAGAGAGCCTTCTTTTGTGAAAGAAGACCAATATGAGAAACTGTCCTGACTGCCATTGTGAAAGAAGGACTTTTCTAGACAGATCATTTTTTTGCATCTGGGAATGGCACAAAGGGAGAGCCTAGAAAGCCCCAGCAGCACCAGAATGAAAGAAGGCCCCTGCTGGTACAGTAGTGATGTATGGTGCAATGGGGGGCAGCAATGGCAGGAAGGACTGGGCCAGCAGCAATGGATAGGTGGGCAATCAAAATGGCAAAGATATGAGGTATCTTAGGCTACTCAAATACAATCATTTCCATCAAACATGGTGTATTGCTAGACCAACTGTGTGGTTGAAGATGCAGAAAAATGGTAGTTCACCTCCTAAAATTAAGACAGTTTCCAAGAAGTTAAACTATAAAATTATTCTGAACTTCATGGAAGCTGCACCATAGTATTCTGCACAATTCCAATATCCTCCAGATATCTTGTCCCTGACCTCTATTAGCTTGAATGTAGTGTATGGAAATACGAAAGCAACTTATGGAAGAGCATCAAAGTGCCTATTCACAGTATACTTGAAGCCATTGGCAAAGATCATCAGGATGGTACCTAGCTCTATTTCTCCCTCTCATTTGTACCAAATAAGGTTCTACCAAAAAAAAATCACTATCTAGGCTTAATTTTGAGTAGAAAAATATAATAAATTTAAACTGAATTTGAACACTGAGGCTTAATATATAAATGGCTTTGGCTTTATAAATTAATGCAACAGCTTCAAATAGAATTTACATACATTTATATAAATGGACAACATTATTTAAATCTCCTGCAAAATGAATTACAGACCATTTTGCATAAATGTACTCTGAAATCTGCCATGTTGGTACAAAGATACAAATTAGTTAAATACTTCATGTCTGTATCAGATAATATGATATTTATTAAAATGAATTTGACCACTAGATAACAAGTCTTTATTTATTTACCACAAGAAATCAAAAGCTCACTGTATAACTCCAGAAACAAAATGTCAAGTTTGCTCCTTAAACGACTTTGTCATGGGAGAATCAAGTATGTAATCATGTTTTTTGTTCATTTCTAAGCCAAACTCAAAGTTCTATTGCCTTATAATTCCCTAAGTAACAGAGTTGAATATCTGAATATTGTATGAATTGTCTCATATTTTCAGATGGAACAGAAGAGTAGACATTTATCTTCTTGTCACATCATTATGAGCAACATACATAATGATAACACAAGATAAATCCTTATTTTTTAAAATATTGAAACTTGGCCAAGATTCAGTTAATTATCAAGGCATGACTGCCAAATCTATTGTGGAGAATGTGATTGAGTTGTCTGTAGAGTGTTCATTATGTTTGTTTATTAAAACGTTATATTGTGGATTATTTTAATAATATTTATTATTATCAACATATTTATTGAAAATATATGTATAGAAATAAAAAGTGCACAAATTTCCAACATTTTTCATAGACCCTCAACAAAAAATTTAAAAAAGGATAGACTAAAACTCTGATCATCGCTCAAGTTTCTAAGTACCAGAATACTGATGTGTCTTACTTTTTATAAACAATTATAATTGTGACTAGCAATTATTTAAAGCAGTTCATGAAGTTAATCACAATGCTTATCACAGGAAATATATTCTATTTTTGGAGTGAACAAGTCAGAATTTTTCAGGATTAGAGGAATACATTACTGTGTGTCATCTATAGCATTTCTTCCAAAAAGTTGTTTCCTCTTTTCTAATATTTTCAAATAATGTTTTCCAAAGGAAAATATTGTACTGTAATTTAATAGAAAATTAAGATTTCCAAGTATTGCATGTATTTATCAGGGAGGAATTCTAAGTTAATCTTCTTTGCTAATAGGCTTTTTCATGAGAAGAAATAAATACATGGAAGAAATCTTTATACATTTTTATATTTCCAAATTTATGTTAATAATTTGAGAATTATTGGGAATTGTGAATAAAATAAAATAGAAATTCAAACAAATCAGGTCACAAATATGTAACAAATAATAAACGAATTGAAGTCCTAATACACTATGTAATAATGACAAGTTATTAGTTATTTTGAGATAGAAGTGGAAAAACTAAATGAAACATTTTCAGTCTCTTTAATACCCTGATACAAACACTTTAAGGCTATTGGCAATAGCAAGTCTTACCAAAATTATTTTCAATTGCTTGCAAAAGTAATTAGAGACCATTTTTGTAGTATGTATTCTGAAAACTGTAAATCATCTTACAATTGTACAATGGTACAAATTACTTAAATATTTCATATTTGTATCAACTGAACATTTCTAAATTCACTGAAAGGAGTTCGATTACTGGAAACTGTGGCTATATTTTTCCTCTAGTGAAATAAATGAAAATCTGACTGTATTACAACTTCATGAACAAGCTTATTATCTGATGATAACGTTACTAATATACACATTATATAAACTTACACTGTAAAATTGACACAAAAGCTCTGCTTGTGTAGTTTAATACAAGTCATTCAAAACAATTTTGTTAGAAATGCAGAAGCGGGATAGCTGATACCACTCTGTATTAGATTGTTTATACAAGTAATTTATTTAAATGAAGGAACCAATTCACTTCCTAATTACATTTTATGGTTATATACTCATCAGTTTCTCTGAAATTCAGCAATTGAAAGCAAAAGAGCAATAGAACTTTAGAGTAAGTCAGTTCTGTTTAAACTGTCACAAAAATACACACAGTACATACATAGAAATAGAATCCTAATAGCCAGCTTTTTTCTAAGTTTCATTTCAAATAAATCTTTTCGACTTAAAAATGAAAACACTGAACTGATTTACAGTGGTACAATTTGAAAATTCTGTATCTAGAAACCATAAATATATAGGTATTATATAATAAACTATTTCTTAATTCAGACTTCGAGTTTCCCTTAGTAACCAGAAATTTAAGACTGACTATATTTCTGCTTAAGGGTCATTTGAAGAACACACAGGCTTGGCATTCAGTTACTAATGATTAAAAAACGAACTGGTCCTGATATATTAATAGGTCAATGAAAGTTGTAAGAGCACAAAAATATTTGTGTACTATACTGGTAAAATGGGACAAAATTATACTAATCTGCACTCAGTGGATTATTAGCAATATTAAAATCATTAGAAGCAATAAGGGATTTATTGATGTCTTCTAAAAGTACAATAAGGCATATATTTTAAAACCAGTGTACTATTAGTATATAACATCTACAGTAAGACTGGAAAGTTTAACATAATTACTTCAACATGTTTGAAAACAGTCAGAATAGTATTTATCAATCCCATTATCACATTTTCAATGTATCTTGGAAATTATGTACCCAAGCAGCAACTTACAATATACTCAATAGTTCCCTTTGGCTTTTGAAAAGACATGCGTCTCCCATCTTTCTTGTCTATAGTCTTCTTCTGGCCGGTATCTGAAAGAAATTTAAGCAAAGCATGCATCATTGCATTCATCTTTCTCTCATCTCAGAATTATCACACACTGCCGACTACAGCATCACTTGCAGACATGTATTCACCAGTTACATAGCTATCAGCCAGTGAGTCTATGCTCAGCGTAAGACAACTACTTATCACATCAGACTCCATTCCTCTAAATTTACTACACTTTAGTGTTTAGAAATGCTTTAGCTTTATCAATATTAGCAAGCCTTCCAAAATATTATTAAGTCAAAAGAAACTAGATGAAAAGTTTTTTCAATATAGGGCAAGGTTATAACAGTTCTCTAACATATTTGATTAGATTTTCATTACATATAGCCTGCCTGTCATTTGCAGTAAATTAAAATCAGCTTCAGAGATTAGTCCTTAACTTTAGCTAGTTTTTCAAACACAGCTGTATAGCACTTTAATGACAAGTATGACCTTTTGTATACAGCTATGCTATTTTTTTGTTTTCTATTGTTAAACATTTAAAAACATTTTAACAAGTGGTAAATAACTCAGAATTGCTGGGAATCATGTTCCATTCAGGATCACCGTTTTGACATGTGAACTCTGTTCAGAAATCCACATTTTCTCACTGATCAAACATTAAGCAAACTTTATCTGATTAAGTTCTTTTTTCAATTTATAAGAAACTAAACTCCTTAATAACTTCAAGTCTCTTTAGTAGGAGACTAAAAAAGAAAACGGAGAAAAAAAAGAGTCTGACCCTTTTTTCTATTTGCTCATCTCAGAACATATTTACATTTATATATAGACATGGATGAGTTGGAACAGAGATATAGTCTCTAAAATGTCTATGGAGATTATCAGTCATCCAGGTCATAGTTGCCCTAACTATGTGCTTTTTCAAAAGGCAACTGGACTTCTTTGTTTTTCTTTGAAGACGTTTCACTTCTCATCCAAGAAGCTTCTTCAGCTCTAGGCTCAGTTATTCTTGCGGTTTATTATTTGTATGTCCCCTTCAATTATTAAGACCTCAGCTGGTTTCATTTCTAAACCCAATGTGGTATCTATTCCCATATCACACTTATATTCTAGCCTTTACATTTTCATATCTACAACATCTTTTTTAATATCACTTTTATAATTTGGCATTTTAAAAAAATCCAAACCTACATTTAATCAGTTTCAGTTTTATCCAATGAAATCTGTTATTCTTCTGCACCCTCTGTTATAGTATCAGACAATCTTGAAAGTAATTTGGAGATTTGTTCCCAAATAGCCTTAATTTCTTTTATAACTGAAGAGTATTGCTCCATATATTAGTGGTCTCTTCTTTAATTGTAATTCTTAGTTCTCACTGGTTCTGTCTAATCAGCCTTCAAAGTCCATTCTTATCATGTGTCTATTTTCCAATCAGCAAAACTTTCCCATGGAAATATTTCCTATAGTTAATTTCAAACTCTATGAATATTATTATAAAACTTTAGCCATTCAAGTCTATCCTTAACTTTTCAAAGTCAACATCCTAGTCCCGCATTTGCTGTATCCCAGAAATTAATGTTGCTTTTAAAAAAAAAACCAAGTTTTTGTAAAATATCTTTCAATCAGGATAGGAGGAAATTCTCAGTGTAATAAACCATTTCCCTTGGAAAGTTCTTAACATTTAGAACATCAATAACAAGCATCTTCCTAAAGCAGTTATAACAGGAAATGGGTGACCCACTGTTGGGTTGTTGTTTTTTTGAAGCTCTGAACTGCAGCTTAAGCAGGATGTTTTCCCCGACTCCTACAATTCTCAAACCCACTGGAGATTACTATTTTATGATCTCTTCACAGAGAGATCTTGTACAGAGCAATCTTGTGGTTGATCGTTGTCTGTCCTTGATCTGGAGAGAACTTACGAGAAGCCAATTCACACACTAGCTCATTTTTTTTGCCATGGTTGTTTGGCTCCCAAAAGTTGAGCCGTCTTCATATGCCACCTCTCTTTCCATAAAAGACTCTAATCTATGCTGCATGATACTAAATGCATTAGAATGTAACACTCCAACTTACCGTTGGCAGCATGTGAAATTAGTGTTGAACAATAGTATACAAACAATGTTAAGTCTTATTTTTTTTAGTACTGGTACCTAGACTGACCCTTTCCAAACAGGCCGCTGTAACATTTTCCAAACTTGATTTGGTTTGAAGCTTTACTATTTTTTTTGCTTCTGCTTGACATATTTCTGAGAATATTCTATCAATTTCTATTTCTGAAGATATGCCGTCAATTCCTCTACTCCTCCAATTTGGCAATGACCAAGTGTTGACCTAGCTATATTTTCTAATATTAGAAGTTCATGTAAACAGGGAATACCTTCTAAGGTATCTGGGATATTGATATTCTTATCATATAGAGTTTCAAAAACTCCTTCAATCTTTGATTTTGTACAGGTTGACCTTTATCGCTTGATCTTTTAGAAAACACTATGTGTTTGTTCCCAATTAGGGATGTTGTAATACAATACAAGATGAAATATTACCAATATAACTATAATCAGTTCCTCCAAAACTATTAAAAGGCTGAGGTAAACATATCAGAGACAATCATTTAAAATTTTCTATTTATTAGATCTATGCATTTAGAGAATTTGACTTTCTCCCTTACAAATTATCTTGCATGGAGACACAATCTGAAATTTAAGATTTGAGTATACAGTATTCAGTATTAAGTTATATATTTTTCTTGAATAAAGGATATTTTAAATATTATTCTTTTATGCATCTGAAATTAAACTCCATTATTTGGGCCCAGGTTTCAAAAATTAATTGAAGAATCTTATTATAATTCTGAAGTATTAAATTATATTTTTACAATGGAGTTTTTGTCTAATTTTTAAAGCTTTTTTCACAATTAATGGGAAAAATCTATGGACAGGTTGTAAATAACTTCTTAGGCTTATATAATTAACTTGTACTACACCACTTAAAAATGTTTTATTGCAACAAGTGACTCACAACCAAACAAGCCTGTTTGAAAGACATATAATTTTAAAATGATTTGCTCTGTAGTGAGAGCACTATAAAGATTAATGGAATGCAAGTTTGGGGTCCTCTTTTATGCTACCAATGTGCCTTTTCTTTAAATATCTTTATTTAAAAAGTAAATCCACACTGTCCAAGGTATTGCACGATATGAAATGAATACGCACAATTTGCTACAAACTAAAGCATTAGCACAGAAAGTATTCTAGAATATTGTACAAAAATTTCCTAGTTTGCATTTTATCTTCCACTTTTAGTTGTTTAATAATAACTTCTTAGTGTAAATTTAGATTCAAAGGGCATTATGAAACCAGCATTTTTATAATTAATATAGCTTTTAACCAGCATAACAATATCATAGAATATAAAATAAAATTTAAAATATCATTGATGGCACAGGGCCTGATTATCTGGATTATTCATCTCCAATAATTTCTCCCCACCTAATACAGTCAAGCAGAATAGATTATGTTCCAGGTCCCTCAATTAAACAATGTTACTGTGTAGGACTGAGAAAGCAAGTGTGCCTCTATTCTCTGGAACACCCCTCTCTCTCCAGAAGCCCTCATTCCCTTGGGGTTTGGAAGGCTTCCTTTAAGATCTGATTGTGTTCTTGGGGGGAGGAACAGGGCTATCATACTTTTATTGGCATGCTTCCTTTTGAGTAAGGCTGCCATGTTATCATGTGGTCAGCATGAAAATACAGAAACACAGTAACCTTTTCGCCAAAGGATGCCTATTAATCTACTCACATTTGTATGCTTTCCAACTGCTGTAACATCTGAACCTAGATGAACTATTTATTTAAACTATCACTAGAAAGAGCCATATAGGATTTCAAACTACTATTTGATAATTTTCCCAACTCAGTGGTGGGTTGCAAATATTTTTACTACCAGTTCGGGCTTGCTCCCATGTGCACTCACGTGCAACACTTTTGTGCACGCACAGAAGTGTCATGGCAGATGGGCGGGGCCTCCCACTGCCGCTACTACCACTGCCCCAACTACAAATTAAAATAACAACAAAGCTTGTTTGTTCATCACACAATATTGAAGTCAATTACAAAGTAAAATTTTTAACTAAAATCAAAAGGTTGTCACTAATATTCTGGCTACAGTTGCCTGTAGTTAAATTCTATCCCAGGCCATTCTCAACTTAGGATATCTATACCAAACCATAATCTAAGCATAGCCATTCTAGATATGAATTTTTGAAACCCCCTCAAACACAAATTACCTTATATTTTTGAAAATAGATTTAAAAAGTAAATAAAAATTTAAATGCAAGAGTATTAAATTTACTTTTGAATAGTTGGATAATTCTAAACTATACAAATTGCTTTTGTAGATATTGCAACTACTTTATGTTTATGTTATTCTTATTATTCTTAAACATACTAAAGTACATAGTAGAAAATAATCCTTGAGATTCTATTTTAATGTAACATTCGATTCAAGAATACATGGACATTTTATATTATGTAACTTTCTTATCATTCACTTGGACAAAAAGTCTGTGTTAACTTTTAACATGCCTATTAATATCTTCACTAAAAAATAAATAATTTTCCCCAAAGCTACAAAACTATTAAAATTTTTATGAATACACTACTTTGCACAAACAGTCAATGACATTTTCTGTTCAGACATGGCTGTGGTTACACAATGTTATGATGCAAACACAGAAGCAGGCAATGCATGGCCCATAAGGAGAAAACATGATTACAGCTACTTTAATTCAAAACAAAACCACAAAAGGAGAAGCTAAAAAGTTCAGGACCCATGCATTAGTGACTTCCTTGCTTCACTGCCATATCTCCTGTAGTTTCTCCAATCAAAGCAAAGTGTTCTAGATTTAAAGTTCTACTTACCTTTATAATTTACATATTTACGCCATTCTAATCTACAGCCCACTGGTTGCAAGATACAGTTATTAGTTATTATGCTTTTTTGTCATGTGGCCAGCCCTCTACAATAGCATTTTCTCAACGATCTTGATAATCAGGCATTTAAAAGTTGAATATTTGCTCAGACCTTTGATCAAGCTGACAGATAAATCCATGTAAGATTTTATTTGGGACATTCTATTTCTGTTTTATATGCATGTACTGGGATGCATCATTTTTCTTTATTATTTGGTGTTGATTATATACAGTTTCCAGAATCAAGCAGAATCAGTTTGTTAAAACCTATATACATAATAAATAAAACATGCCTTCACACATCATGGTAATACAAAACAAACCAGATTACAGCATGTACTTAAAACTGCTTGTTAACGTTTTTGTTGTTGTTGTTGTTTTTCTGGTGATTTTGTTTTGTGTTTCTACACCACTCAGAGCCATATATATATAAGGCTATGTAAATTTATCAAATAAACAAACCATATTTTGAGTTAATGTAATGTGTAAACTGCAGTAATAGGAACAAGGCTACTATGGCTTGTTTAAATAAACTAAGATGTGATGTGTGGATCCAGAAATTACTATTCAGTGGGATTCAAAAGCAAAGGCAGGGGGCAGAAGGTATAGCTGCTACACTGAGAATTTCTCAAGGACAGTGCTGATATTCATTTTCCCTGCTGTATCAAAGAAAAAGAACTGAAAAAAGCTACCAAAGTTTTCTGGCAGGAATAGCTCAATAGGACAGTGCATTTTAAAGTGTGATCCTAGTTTCCCTGGAGGTTTCCCAGGACCATCTCAAGGTGCCTCAAAACCAAAATTACCTGCCAGTCTACCTTGAAAAAAATAATACACAATATTAAAATCCCATCAAACAATTGTGAGAAACAATAAGGCTGCAAATGTGTCCATTTTAATTTATAATCTGGTAAAATATTGATAAATACAGACCACGTAAACAAAAACTTCCATAATTTTTAAAAGAGAGAAAAAAGTTAAAGAAACACTGTAATAGGCTGTCCTACTTAGCAAATAAAATAAAATAAAGCACCAGTGGTGACTTTCCCCCCCTACTCTGGCTTGGGCCTTCTTCCCATGACTTCCACTCCTTAAACAAGGAAAATTTTGGCAGGGCTGGGGAAGATGGGTCACAGACTATCAGAGGAGAGAAGGAGGAGAGACAGACAAGTACAAGACGTTGGAAAAAAACAACCTTTCAGTTGCAAAAGGCCAAATGTAGCACCAGAAGAGAAGAGATGGGGTTTCCTCCCCCACTTCAATTTTGTCCCAAACTTCAATATGCACTCGCGTGTCTCCCTTGAATTCAACCCACTTCCTCATACTCCAGGTCCCTCTCCCTTTTCTCCCCTTTTATGTAAACACCACATAAAAATCTCACACGCGCAAAGCCTTATTATCAAAACCAGTCCAAATACACCAAAGGGGCATTGGATCAAAGCTGCAGGGGAAGGGAAGGCCCAGAGTTTCAGCGCCTGCAACCCGCCTTCTCCAACCAAGCTGGGAAACACAACTTTTCAGGGGTCGCGCATTCTGGGAAGTGTAGTCCCACATGAGGGAGGGAGTGAAGGACGGACGTTTTCTCTCTCTCTCTCTCTCTCTCCGACTGACTAGCTACGAAGCAACCGGGGAAACCCCTCTCCTTCTCCTCCTCCCTCCTGAAACCCGCCGGCCCAGCTGGGGCCAAGTGTTTTTGCCAAGCGGGAGGCCTTACCGGGCGGCGAGGGCGTCCCGTCGTGTTGGAAATCCTGGAAGTGGACTTGGCGGAGGCTCCCCGCGCCGGGGACGGCGCCCCAGAGGCGGTTGGCGGTTCCCCTCAGCAGGCGGCCGCTCTTGCCCGTGAAGGTGGTGAGGTACTCCATGGGGGCTCCGGAGCTAGGAAGCGGGACGGGTTCGGGGAACTACCGCGCTGTGCGGGGCGTGCGCGACACCCTCATGGCGGACTAGAAGCCGAGCTCGGAGCGGAAACGTAGAGCCGCGCGGCCGGGGAAGAGGGGGAAAAAAGTTAGGCAAAAGTTGGGGCTGACGCCGCCTCAGGACTCCGGCGCTGAAAGGAACCGAGCGGCGCGGCTACGGTGGGTGTGGCTGGAAGGAGGCGAGGCCTGGGCCCGCTTCCCCCGAGTTTCTCAGCGAAGATCCCCGCAGGGCTGGACACGCGCGTGGGTGAAGGTGAGGACTTTTGCACGCGTGTCTCTCACCTCCACCCTCTCTCTCTGTCTCTGTTTCTCTCACGCGCGCACACGCCCTCCCTTTAGGAGGTGACTGGACACGTGAGTGGAAGGTGAGGACTCTTGCACGCCTCTTACTCACCCTCTCCCTCTCTTTCACACACACCACACCAACACAGGCGCGTGTCCTCCCCTTGGCACTTATGGCTTGTGAATTTCTCATTCTGCCTGGAGCTGCAGAAATTAAGAGAGGGATGGGAGAATAAATCTTGGGAGTTGTAAACCAGCAGAGGAAATCTAAAAATAAAAATAAAAATCCTGGAATCCTTCTGTGAAGCTGCTAAGGAAACTATTTCAGTCACAAGGAGTTGGGAGAAAGCTTTTGACCTCAACAAAGATACAGCCCAAATAAAGATGGCACTTTCTTCCCATCTCTCTCTGAAATAAAAAAGAATGCCCAAGTGGTAAATTAGGCATTTCCATCAGGATGTATCAGGTCGACTTGAAAGTATCTTTTAAGTCATAGACATCATATGTCAGTGTACGAAAGATTTGTCTGGCTTCCACAAAATTTGTAAACTAAAACTTACATCGCAAGCATAGCTGAAAGAAAATATGTTCAATTGACATATTTAGGGACACTTGTTATGATTATGTAACTGCACCTTCCTAAGAATATGATTCCATGTGTGCTTACTCAAAAGTAAAAGTGAGTTTCGTTATCCTTACTCTAATATTAAAATATTGCACGCTGAGGCTCAGGCTTGAGAGATATGCTGCTATGCCAAAAGGTTCATATAAATAGTTCAAAAGCTTAGCAACCTTTAAGATAAATTTGAAGGAAGTTAAAGAAGTAAGAGAAAGGAAGCAAGTCATTTGTGTAATAGTTAAAATAACCTACAGTTTCAAGAGATCCTCCAGAACCAGGTGCAAAAATCAAGGAGTTCATTGCTACCTTTAAGAGCTATCAGTAAACGTTAAAGGGAGATGCAATTGGTTGTTGCTTATAAAAAAAAAGAATGCAGGACTATATTGGTTTTTTAATATATGTCCCACCAATATAGAATAAAATACCAGAAATACTATATTAATGGCATACTGCCCTTCTCTGAGCTACATGCAGAAAATAACAGTAATAATTGGTTTTAGCATAATTGCTAAATTATATAAAATACTCATAAAACTATTTTGACTTAATTGAGAAGAAGCCCTGTACAGATGCAATACAACAATTTTAGAACTAAATATAGTCTTTCACACTTAACTCTCAACACCCTGCTACAGTGCCTCAGGAAAATCAAAGAACTAAAAACAGAAGACAAAAATATGGTTGAATTTGATTTCGCGGCACTCTTTATGTCCATAGATCCAAAACCAGTGAAAGATCCACGGCAGCAGTAGTACGCAACACACCCAGTTTCATCAAAAGATGTCTGATCACTCAACCCACTACAGCAGAACCAATGCGTAAGAAAATATATCAAAACATCCAACAGACTATTAAAATGACATGGCATCACCATAGAACACAAATCAATTAAAGCATCTTAAGTAATCAAAAGACCCAAGGGTCACCTACAAAATACAATGTGAGCACTGTAACAGCCACTACATGGGATAGACAGAAGACTACCAGAGCACATCCATGAACACCAATGAGCAGACTGAAGATGTGATGACATTCAAGACATTAATCTCACATGACAAAAACAAACTCAATCATAGTTTCAGCTGGGAATCTGAGCATCCTAGATCAAGCTATATCCCCAAATGCCAGGGAATTCCTGGAAGTCTGGCAGTCAGACAGACTAATACAATTGCTTTTGTTTTTTCAATTCCACCATGCTGCCTCACATTTTATGTAAATTTAGCACATAGCATAAGGCACATTCACAGCAGGTGGAGATCAAGGGATACAAGCTTTGTTGCTTTGTTCCTATGTATAATTTCTATGCATTTACAAAGCTTTGGGGCTTTGCTCTATCTGTGCCATTTTGGTTATGTTCCCCCTAATCCCACCCCTGATGGCTCTGGTTCACAATTAGTCAATCTTTGGCTAATTCCAAGACATAAGTGGGATGGAAGGAATTTCAAGGTTATATACTAGATTGGAAATACAAAGGAAAAACAATGGCAAGCCACATAATTAACAGTGAGTCTGCCTTAACAATTATTATTGTAATACAGAGATTTGCATCATCTTCCAAAACAAAAACTGAAGAATGACAGAGCACAAAATAATGACTAGGGCTAAGAGAAAAACAAGGCAATTTAATTCAAATGTAATTCAAATTGCTACAGTGCATATAATTTTAATTTAAAATTCAAATGAAATTTAAAAGCAGAATATGATTTCCCTCCATATATTTAATATTTTTCGCCTGTCACAATAGTGTTTACAATTAAGCAGAACATTTGAAGGCCTTGAGGCGATACCTGTAGCCCTGGAGTTAAGGTTGTGCACTTCTTTATAACTCCTCATGGAAGAAAAGGAGTATTGGTGTAAATACTAAAGAGTTGTACCAGCAAGCAGTTAGTATTTGGAGAGAAGGAAATAAAGTTCAAAGCACAAAAGGAATTTACTCTCATAAAGGAAGTTAACAGCAAAAAAAGAGGGTTTATCTATATCAGTACCAAAGGAAGGAGAGGAAAGGGGACGGTTTCACTTCTTGGAAAATGTTATGGTGATAATATAATTTCCTTCTCTGCAAAGGGGAACTCTGCTGAAATCGACCCAAGAACAACTGACACAACGAGAAAAGGACAGTTCAAAATAAGTTATGAGATGGTTACAGAGCTATCATAACGAAGTTTCAGTCTCAAGGCTATTTTCAGTCACATCTCAGAGTCTTGGAGTAACATAAAGTATCATCTTGAAGTTTCCTTCTATGTTGTTTGAAAAATGTTAGAGAAGGCATGGCTTGGACAAATCAGAATTGGGTCATGCCAAACCAACCCAATATCATTTTTTTAAGAGTGACTACACAATGGACATAATGCATTTTTATTTCTGCAAAGCATTTACCATCTCCCAGGAGATTCTATTAGAGAAGATTGCAAAATGTGAGGACAACTATATTATTAGAAGGATTCAGAATTGGTTGCAGATGACACAAAAATAGGATGATAACAAATAACTTAGGAGAAAGTAAGTTTACAAGATCTTATCTACCTGGAAAAATGGGCAATAGCAGCAAATTGAATGTCGGCAGGGACAAATGCAAAGCCCTTTATTTGGATAGAAAAATCAAAGGTATGAGTATAGGATGAGTTGACATGAAGAATATCTGGGTGGGTTTGGTGATTACAAATGTGATGCAATAGGAAGGAAGCCACATAGAAAAAAACTTACGAGGAATGATTGAAAATGTTTAGCTTAAAGAAGAAAGAACTGGAAAGAAATATGAGAGCTATTTTCTAGTATCTGAAGGACTGTCAAGATGGTGTTCAGTGTTACTCCATAAGGCAAGATAAAAACAGTGAATATAAATTACAAGGATTATGAATGGGCATCAGGAAGAATTTTCTAACAGAAGGCCTGTTGAAAACTGGTGCAGTCTGCTTAGCTACAAGTGTTTAAACAGGTTGGATTGCTTATCCACTGGAAATGCTGCACTAGCGGATGTTTTCACTGAGCAGGGGATTGGATTACAATCTTACAACCTATATTCTGTGATTGTATAATTTATATAATTAGGGGGTATCAGACTTACCCTGCCTAAATCTGGATGGTTAATTAGATGGAAACAAAGAGTTTTGTATCTCTCTCCTGTCATTTCCTTGTAATTTTTTTGCTGTTGTTTAAAGCCAAGATCTGATCGCCTTTTTATTATACACAGAGCTTTGGTGTGGGAGAATGAACTAATTTTGGCTTGTATGGCTCATGCTGCTAGGTGAAAATTCAGCTTTTCCTATATTGCAGTTGGCAGCTTGAATAAGACTCACCCAAGCAAGAGTTCTCTGTGGCCAATGTTGCCTATTTTAAGGAATAACTACAAGAAGGAATGCAGATGAGTAAGATTATTTTACAAGACTATATTCCCTCCATGTATTAACCCATATAAGGAAAAGTGACATTGTGTCTCGGAGTATCTTCTGGTCTCTGTGACAGATTTGCCTATATGACAAGATAGATGATAGATAGATAGATAGATAGATAGATAGATAGATAGATAGATAGATAGATAGATAGATAGATAGATAGATAGATGATAGATAGATAGATAGATAGATAGATGATAGATAGATAGATAGATAGATGATAGATAGATAGATAGATAGATAGATAGATAGATAGATAGATAGATAGATAGATAGATAGATAGATAGATTTTCTGTCAGCTAGTAGAATGAGTCATCATTTACCTTCAGTTAAAATGGACAAAAAGTGACAAAATAATAATTGAGAAAGAGAAAAAAGAGTTGCTTTTAAAACAATGAAGATTTAGAAGAGGAAAAGAAAGAAACAGAAAAGATATAAAGATTTGTAATTATTTCATGGGTAAATAGAATGCCCATAAAAGTACATTTCAATAATAAATAGTAGGCAAAAAGCTTTAGGAGCTGCAGTTTGAATTTTCTGAGAATTCTGTATGCACATATTTCTGTTAAATAAGTTGTGATCCTTATTTGAAGCAATCTTTACAAATTACAGTGGCACTCTTTTTTTAAATAGATTTTTTTAAAATTTTAATTAAAAAGTGTATCAATTGGTTACACAAAAAAAAACCTTCCGGGCATCTCTTCTATAGTCAACAACCATAGTTCATATTAACTTAAGTATTTTAACTCAAATATTTATACATGTCACCATCATTATATCTCCATTTTCATTTGACTATAATTGTTTAAACATTCTTCATCATAAAATATAGCAAAGTTTCAATCACCCCGTTTTGCATTTGATAAACATCCTCAATTTTTTCATCATATTTTATTGTTATGTGCTGTAAGTATTCCAGTTTTTCATCTATTCTTTCATATATATTTGATAATTTCTGTATTTCTGAAAGTATCTTTTGTAAATTTGAGATTTCTATTTTTTTTTTTGAAGTTGTGCCATTTTAACAAACACAGCTGCTCTAGCTTGGTAGGTTAATAAGATTAAAGCATAGATTCACAAAGGACGTTCCACTTCAAAGGGCCACCTGTATGTTTCCCTTCTTATCACTCTTTGTAGCCAAGCATTAAAATCTTGTGATGCCACGTCAAAAACAATCAGTGAAAGAACAAAAACCTCCCAGCCTCCGAGCAGTGATAATGCTGTTAAAAAGTTTCCTTTTGTATATTTTTTGTATTTCAAGTTAGAAAAAGGAGTCCAATCTTTAAATGAATTAGAAAAATACCCACAGCAGTGAAAGTGGAAAACTTTAGCCTATAGACTACTGAGAATCATAAGGAGAAGGTAGAAGGAGAAAACTCAATCCATCCGTTTCAAAAGGCTTGCATAAATTCCATCCATGAAGATAGCATTTAAAAAGTAAGATAACCACTGTCCAAAACCATTCCAAATTTAATTCCGCCGCTTGACTCTTCTATTCTTCAATTTAAATTAATTTTTAAGTTTTTATAGGCAGTCTCTTTTTAAAACAGTAAAAGTTCCTCACCAGCTGGAAACAATTTTTCTTTCGTTTTGGAGCTGCCCCGACTTTGTCAGCCTTGGCTGGATACAGTGGCACTCTTGTGGCCAGACAAACATGGCAAAGAAAAGATATTAATTTCTTGCTGCTGATTAAATCTGAATTTGATCTTAAAATTGGAAAGTCATATATGACTGTAATTAGATCCCTTTAGTCCTTTAACTCCATGGACAGGTGGAACAAGGTGAAAAACCGAGCTGTTCCTTGCAATGTCCGGAAAACCAGCAGCCCCAGGGTACCAGCATGCTCGCTAGTCATAGGCCATTCTCTCATTATAATATAACTGCTAAGTATCAATACTAATGAGGAACGTTTAAGTTTAAAAGCTACATAAGAAGCGTTCTTTTTTTCTTCATGTGCAAGTCATCATACCGGATAAGAATCTTTTTATTTGTTTAAACAATACATACTTAATTGGGTAATATTGAGGCCAAGCATGATGAATGGATATCAAGATATTGTAGTCTCCTGTCCAATCACAAGCATATTTGTTTCTTAATTGTTTACATGAAAATTATTTTCTTCACTCGCATTAAGTTCTCAAATAAAAGAAAACTGGGCTAGGAGAAACACCAGCTCAGTTCAGATCTAATATTTTAAACATCCTGGCTTAAAATCCCTTAATTCTAAATTGTCATTCTTTTGCACCTAATTTCTACTGACGACTTTCCAATCTGCAGTAAAAAGAAAAAATAATTCAGAAGCCTATTTTGTAGTTTTTTTTCCATGTAAGACTCATTCTTTTTATCTGGACCGCAATATAATTCAAGTACTGCTTATCCATTGAGAAATGCTGTGACTTTCAAATTGTTTTTGGATGTCTAAGAATACTTTTCTTGGCTATTATAAAAGCTCAGGTAGGTTGCCTCCCTTTGAATCAGACAATTGTATGTTTCTGACATATTACTCAAAATTCCATAGTATACACAGCATTAAAGAAAAGGTTAATTGACGCCATCACAGATAGCTTGAATCTATGTGTTAAAGCTCTACAATTTACCTTTAACACAAATTTACAATGTATCCATAATAGATCAAATAAGACAATGAACAGCAATTCATACAGTTATTAACTTAATAGCCATACTTCCTGTGCAACACTTTAAAGGTATATGCAGACCAAGACTGGGCGTGGGAATCCCATATGTATCCTCTCTCTCCCATACAAACATGATTGACATTCAATAATTTTTTTAAGCCATGCATATCAAAATGTAATTTAACACAGATTTAAAGCATGTTACAGGGGAAAAAAACATCTGGAATTATTTCAACCTCTTAAAAAATAAATCTGTTCTGTGTCACATCACCAGGAAGAAAAAGGGAAAAAGTTGAAAATTGAGAGGGTGGCAGACTTCTGTGCTATTGTCCCAAGTCTCTCTTTCAAAGAATGGACTGGAGTTTGTTCTGAAATATTTTTCTCTGCAGCCTGCATCTTGAACTCAATCTTTCTTTCTGCCCTGCCAGTTTCTTTACCCACATCAAATTTAGTCTCAGTTCAGTTTTCAAAGTGACCCTACTGATAAAAGGTTCTGATCTCTTTCACAGAATGCTTTCCAATATATTATACAGCTAGTTTGTAAAAAAAATAAAAATGGAGGATTCTCAGTGAAGAAATCAGATGATTGTAGCTAATTCCACAAATATTAGTTAAAAGAAATCCTACCTTAAACAGTGAATAAACATAGCTATTCATTATAACATTTATTTACCATATCTATTAATTCAATTTGTATAGTCTTCCCATATCACATATATGACTCTAAGCAGCTCACAACAGTGAAAATAGTACAAGCTTGGAGTTGTTCTGAAAAGAAAACTTGGTGTGTTACTTTCAGTTTTATAAAAAAAAGGCAGAAAAAACATTATTATTTATAGTAATAATTTCCAGTTATGTCACACTGGCTCATTCTTTTAGATTACACAGAGAACCAGAGTTCTAATTTATTTTATTTACATGATTTAGTTGCCTGCCCGGCATATAGTTGCTTCTTAATAAGATGAAGACATAGGGAAAGTCAAAATAATTATATTAGGAAAATATTATCTTGACTACAGAGTTTTTTTAATTTCCCAGGTTTCTACAGTAATATATAAAACACTGTACAGCTGTGCAGTATTACATTATGTAGATTATTAGAAATCTGAAACTAAAAGACCGTGTCAACAATTGCCACATACTCATTTTGCAAAATTGTATAATATGCCTTACTCTGAATATCTACAACATGATTTGCAAACTATAAACAGTTAGTGTTCAACCTGTGAAAATGCCAATGTCAATAAACTACTGAAACAAATTACCTTTTGATAACTCTTTACCAATGCATAACTTGCTTTCACTCAGTTTTGGATCATTGCTTGGAATGCAAAACATTGCATATGTACATAAGAAATACTTTTTTATATTGGATGTGTCAGTAATAACTCATGTATGTATGTATGTATGTATGTATGTATGTATGTATGTATGTATGTATGTATTTATATAGAATGGAAGTAGTGATCTTCCTCCCATATTTGGGCATACCAGGGGTTGTGACTTTAAATATATACCTTTCACCCTGGCTTGGCTGATAAGGAGTCGAACTCTGTAGCTCAGTGGTTAACACGTCTGCCTAAGAGGCAATACAGCACAGGTTCAATTCCCAGTAAGGGTATGGCTAGCTGATGAGAGCTAAATAGCTTGAAATAGATCTATACTAGTCTCCCTTTATTTATTTATCAGCACAAATATATATATATATATATATATTTGTACATACATACATACATACATACATACATACACATACACACACACACACACACACACACACACACACACACACACACACACACACTTATGTACTTATTTACTTATTGAAGGATGTATGTGTGCCTTCAAGTCAGTCTTGACTCTGGATGACTACATGGGCCTTCTTGGTAATATTTTGAGAAATGGTTTGCCCTTATCTGCTTCTAGGACTGAGAGAGAGTGGCTGGACCAAAGTAAACATCAGCTTTGACAAAATTAACATCAGTCAATTGCAAAAAGAAGAGCTTGCATACTGTGACAATATCTTTAATATCATCAAATAACAACTGCCTTTGGAATGAGTTATTAGGTAGATAAAAATGCCAAATCCAAACAAGAGGCTGAACAAAGTATAATAATAATAAATAATGCTAATCATTATTTTCAGTAGATTCGCAGTTAAAGCCAGTTGGAAGAGGGATGAAAGAAAAAGATCAAAGAAAGAAAAACCATAGACAAAATTTCCAGACTACTTAATAAACAACTACAGCAGTCCAAAAAGTAGTCCAGTTGTCTTCAAGGTCAGATATCTGATAAATTTCTGTATTATTAAATAATTTTTGAAAAATATACCAAGATTGAGCAAGGGAATGAATGAATTTCTGTATTTTCCAGATATGGTTGTTAATCCCTGAAGATGGCTGAAGTACCATCTTTTCAGGCTCCAGACAGGAATCTTTTTTACCTTACTTCAAAATGGATTGGTCTTCAGAACCTTTGCACAGTATGATATGTGCCTGAAGTCTTTTGATTTTACCTAGAAGCAGGTATATCTTACTCCCAGGCCTCAGAATGCTTTCCAATTTATCAGCAATAATTGTCAAGTTGGAAACAATACTAGAGAATGGAAGGGCTTAATAGGGAAAAGAATCGATTTCATCTACCTCCCAAGGAATCTGCAGATAGTTCAAGGTACTTTCAAATCCTGCAATTTATCAGAGCCTTGTGCATAATTTGGCAATTTTTTTGCAAATCTAGACACAATATATAAGTAACAAGATTATAAAATCCCCTCTCTGAGGGAGATGGGGGGGGGTTAAGAAGTTTGATCTATAAAGAAATAAAAAGAAATAAAGAAATGTGAGGTATGAAGCCGACAGAACCAAGATGACTAAGGCTCCTTATAGCTTTAAAAATAATCCAGATAGGATTCATGGCAAAAAGTCATGAAGATAAGTCTGCTGAAATGGTTCCTTCCTAGAAAGAACTCTTTTAAAAAAAAAACATGATAAAGCTTCTGTTCAAATCTTTACCATCTGACAGTGACAAGATAAGGTATCCTTGGGCAAAGTTTACAAACATTGTTCCGATTATTTTCAGAGGAAAAATAATGCATTCTGCTGAAGGAAATATTGTATTCAAATAAATTCCTGAATAGCAAACAGGAAGCTGTTGTGGCCCAGCAGGAGCCGTTGGAGCTGCCGATGGACTCTGATAGTGAGGACCCCTATGAGTCGGCTATGGAAGATGTGGAGGACCCTGGGCAGGGTTCAGACTCCGAGCAGGGACCAGAGAGGCTGGTTGGCTCCTCCCAAGAGAGTATATAAGAAGAGACTTTGGGAGGAGTCCTTTTACAGGACACAACCGTTCATAACAAGCTGGAGAAGCTTTTGTCTGCATTGTCTGTTGGAGTCTGGGTTGCTGCCAAGTTCTTCCCTGTGAGTCGTGTTTTGGGCTTTCAGCCAACAGGATTGTAATTGCTGTAAATAAAGAGTGGCAAATTACTAAGCCTGTGTCATTATTAATCACCGGACAGAGAGGGGTCAGAACAGGAAGCTATACTCCAAAAAAGTCTGTGAGCTAGGATGAAAAAGTAAACAAGCCTTTGGCAAATTTGATTAAAATAAAGAAATTGGGAGGGGAGGTTGCTCTAGGATGCACATCCTTGGCTTTGAGGGAACAAATGTTCCCATAGGTCCCAAAGTGAGCACTTCAGCTATTCTGGAATATGAGATTGTAATTGGTGTTCATATGGTAAAAACAATGCTGAAATTATATTCTTTTTTAAAAAGAAAAGATGTTAGGTGTAGGGGAGTATTAACACAAAATGCTGGCCTGGATTGGCAGAAGACATGTTTTAGGAACCCATCTACAGTATACTATCTCTCTATGGTTACTATGGCAGTAAAAAGAAAAATCACAGCTGCTTTCATGAGCTAGTCATGGCAACAGCCATATCTTTTTTCTAGCCTGCCATTGCAGTAGCTGCACAGCATTTTGTTTTCAATGAACATTTGAAGTGCATTCCCAAAGGCAAGATTTGCAGTGGCATCTGACATCCTGTCAAGTGGTGCTAGTGTACAGATAGTCATCAACTTGTAACAGTTCATTTAGTGGCTGTACAAAGTTATAATGGATCTAAAAAAAGGGGGACATTCACATTTATAACAGCTGCACGTTCCCATGGTGACATGATCAAAATTCAGATGCTTGGCAACTGGAATGTATTTATGACAGTTGCAGTGTCCTGGGGTCATGTGATTCCCTTTGGCAAACTTCTGGAAAGCAAAATCAACGGGGAAGCCAGATTTACTTAATGTTATTAATTTAACTGCAGTGATGCACTTAACAACTGTGGGAAGAAAGGTCATAAAATGGAGGAAAACTCTTTTAACTGTCTTACCTAGCAATAGAATTTGGGGGTCAATTGCAGTCTTAAGTGGAGGACTACCCATATTTAAATGATTAAAAAAATCTTTATTGCCATTTAGAAATCAATTAAGAATAAACTGTCCCAAAATATTGAAAATACTTCCCTCTTCCTTTGTAATGATTTCCTTGCTCAATTTCACCTACCAAATTGAATTGTAAAATTGATTGTGCACCCCAATTCTTATTAAGTTTCCTGGTGAATAAATTCTGTAGCTTTTATTTGGATTCTCGCTTAAACAAATATATACAGATTTGCGAAATTAAAAGTTTGTTAAAATAATGGCAGTATTTTTAGAAAAGCAGATGAAACGTACCTTTCACTTGTGAGCAGGACATTGTTGTTGATATCTTCAGAAAAACAAACAATCAATGCTGAATATATGAATGTTTAGCAGAAGTCGGTTCTACTTGGTAATTGTTTGGGCTCCAGGCTGCAGACATATGTCATTTGCTGCTACTGTATTATCCCCTGTTCACATAAAGTGCTTTAAAGTGTGGGGTGCCTGTTTCCTAAAAAGGAAACAGGCTTTCTGAACTTTAATGATTCAGTCACCCCACCGGACTGACTCCAGCATTAGCCACAGGAAACACGTGTGGTTACAGAACAAACTAAATTAGTTACAGTTAGTTCTATAATGCATTAGGGCATCAAGCTCTACTGAGATCCATTACTAATATGAACATCTATCTTGAACAGGCAAAACAGTATCCCCCTTGTTTTAATAATTCAAGGGCACATTTCAGATACTAATCTGAAATTCAATCTCTGCAGTTTTCTGGAGAGTCACTAAACTGGATGCAGAACAGGTAGAAAGCATTGCTTTGCATTCATCTAAGTTCATCCAATGAAAACCATAGCAAAATACGAAGCTGAGCATTTCCATTCAGAAACCGGTTTGGAGTTCATCACAAACAAAAATGAACTGACTTTATTTTTGCTTCAGCAGGATGCTATTCCAAAGAATAACATCTGACATCCCAATAAATATAAACAGCAGCCAATGGTTGCTAAAACTGTCTGAACCATCAATATAATCATCCCACAGGCTCTGTCTGTAGGCCCTCATGCAGCCCTCATGCCCTGAGGCAGGACCGAGTCTTCAAAGCCATTCCAATCTATTACATGCATTCAGAATGTTTCCCAATTATTCCGTAAATCTGGTTCTTCCATTATCATTTACAGTAGTATATGTAACATGTAAATGTCACTAATATATAGATCCTGCATTCATATATACCCACAGCAATATAGATGGACCCCAATTCGTACTATGTATTCCCCTTCAGATTTCTATATAGTGTCCTCCTGTAAAATTTTCATTCAGATCTGTTACATTTTTCCCTTTTCTCTTAGTTTCATGTATACCAGTACATTCTTTTCTTTTAAGTCATATGTTAAATCATTTGCTTCTTTTTACTCTAAGTCACAATCTTCCAAATGTTAACGTTCTCACCAAATGGACTCATAGACAGTGACTTCTGATCGTTAATTAAAAGGTTAATATCAGTCATTTTGGCACATTTTAACCAGGATACAAGAGAATAATCAATGCTGTGTTATTCTCCAAGAATGCTCACTCTTTTCTATGCAAGCTTGGATGTCTAATTTAAAGGCTGTGTTTCAAGCCAATGTATGGTTGCCCCCATCACACCAGCTATGAGGAATATGCCTTTCTCACGCAGTCAGGATAGTTCAGTGTCATACACTGCAAGTTTAGGGACATAAAAATATATTTTTTAAAAATACTGCACTCTATATCTCCAAGGGCAATGTATGCGGATTTCATGTTTGCCAGTTCTTTCTGAGCTTTTAAAAATTATTTATGTTGGAAATGGGCTGTTATCTCAATAAATTCTTTTTGCTAATTGGATTTTGGCAGCCTCTCCATGAACAATGAGATGGCATTATTTGAAGAACTCCCACTAAAATATCTTATTAGTCCATAGATATGCAGAGGGCAAACAAAAAGAAAGCAGTAAGAAAGAGACTTGATTCTTGATTGGCAACAAAATGCTCTGATAATGTCTTCTCATCTTGCAAGATCACATCTGGATCAGGACTAGAGTTTAGATTTTCCAGCTTTTCGACTTGTGCTGGAGCCCATCCTCAGGGAACTTCTCTCTCTACCAGAATCTATGCTTTGGGCTATTCTATGCTTCATATTTATGTGGTGTCTTCCTATTGGTTGATGGCCGATGATTAGCTTCCTTGTGCTGCCAAGTCCCTGGCTCCTAAGTTCCTAATATACTGGTGATAAATCAGCACTCCTGTTAACTGACAAAGGGCTGGTTTCGCAGCTTCAATCATTGCCTTGGCTATCTTTGTACCTCCATGGCCAACAGTAGCTGCAAAATTCGATGTATGTTCTTGCTCATTGCAATGTGAGGCTACCAATGAGTTTGAGTGTCTGACCTCTCGCTTGTGTTCTTGCAGTCTGATGGTTAGCTTTCTCCCGTCTGTCCTACATAGTCACAGGGGCAATCGGTGCTTTATATAAGCAAAGTATTCTCCTCCTTCCCACTAACAGTGTTTGGAGTACTGGTTGCTCAGATGAAAGATTTTAGGTAAGATTTCAAAATACAATTGGGAGAATTGAAAGAGATAAAAAAAATACCCACAGGAAAGAAATAGGTTTGTTGGACTAAATGAGACTTGCAACGCCATTGTTGCCTTCTCAACAGAAAGCTGTTCAAAACTGATATTTTGGTTATTTTCAGTTCTCAGAGCTGATGTGTTGTGTTTGTGTTGCTGTCAAATTTGGATTAAAGGCAGCTCATGGAGACAGAAATACTGCAGATCCCTTCCATGATCAATTGCCAGACACTTAATTATGGCAACTGCTAGCCAATGGATCCTTACTGAATGGTTTTGAAATATAGCCAAGGTCCTGAAAAGACAGTTTGGATAACCTCTGCTTAGGACAGTGGTTCTCAACTTTCCCAATGCCGTGACCCTTTAATACAGTTCCTCATGATGTGGTGACCCCCAAACATAAAATTGGTGTTTCGGTTCCTAAGACCATCGAAAATATGTGTTTTCCAATGGTCCTAGGCGACCACTGTGAAAGGGTCGTCCGACCCCCAAGGGGTTCCCGACCCACAGGTTGAGAACCACTGGCTTAGGAGGTTTCAGGAAATTGATCCCAATAATGAATTGCTCTTTCAACAACAAAGTTTTCTTCTAATGTTAAATCTATCTTCTTATATTTTTATTTATTTTTTTATTTTTATTTATTGAATTTTGAAACCATCCATCTCACTCACAGAGGGAGATAACGTCTAGTATAACATTCTGAGTGGCATTAGGGATATGAGAAGGATATCCTGATCTTTAAGGCAATTAAAACAAAACTTTACTGTTCACTACATATATTGAAATGTGATTAGTTATGTTTTTGCTTACCGTGTTGTATGAGCTCCAATCTGTACTTGTGTCACTCAAGGTGGCTAGTAAGATATAATGCATGTTTGCTAAACTATAATGTATGCCTCAAAATAATTGTTACACAAAGTAATCTATGTTAACATAGTTTAAGAAACAAAAAATATTTATTTATATTTCACATTTTTGGACCATCCATTTCTTTCAGAGAAAATATCAAACTTTCTTTCCAAGCCCTAGCATAAAATAATAAATCTTAACTTTTAAGTATGGAATAAGAGCTGTTTATTTTGCATCAGTGTCCTGCTCTCTATAGCTAGTATAGCTATATTCATAGAAATATCCAGTCATCAAAAAGTTCCAATCCATTTATTCCTATCTATCTATCTATCTATCTATCTATCTATCTATCTATCTATCTATCTATCTATCTATCTATCTATCTATCTATCTATCTATCTATCTATCTATCTATCTATATCTATATCTATATCTATATCTATATCTATATCATCTCTATCTCTATCTCTATCTCTATCTCTATCTCTATCTCTATCTCTCTATCTATCTATCTATCTATCTATCTATCTATCTATCTATCTATCTATATATATATATATGAAAATAGTGACACTGGGAAAGCTGATTTGAAGTACATTTAATAGAAATTGAATAGTAAAGTAAATATCAAATAGCATCTATAATTTCAGAAATGCTTTTTATATTGTTTCTTTTTCATCCCTTCTAGTTCCATATGCCCTCTTAAGTCAGGTTCTGTTACATCAATAGAATTCTGGCAGGACAAATGCTAAAGCAGTTGGAACAACTGTCACACAGAAACAAACAGGTAAATAAACCCTTCAGAAATTAATTGCAATTGGAAAACAGACCTCAGTTTTAATTATATTTTGATTAATTTCTATACTATTGTTTTTTACATTTAAATATTGATAGAAGATGCTAAATTGAAGGACAGAATATTGTGCATAAAATAACAATTTAAAAATAGAAGACATTTACAGTAATAAAAGGAAGATAGCATTTACATGAACAGATTAACAGATTAAGAGTTGGAAGGGACTGCATAGGTCATCTAGTCCAACCCCCCCACCCCGCTCAAGCAGGAGACCCTAAACTATTTCTGACAAATGGCAATCCAATTGCTTCTTGAAAGTCCTTTGTGATGAAGCCCTCACAACTTCTGAAGGCAAGCTGTTCCATTGGTTGATTGAACACATAAGCTAAATTCTGTTATCGGATATCTTGTTCTATTTTATTCTTTAAAAATCCCTTAACATTGAGAAATTAAAAAGAAAGATTTTTTTTCTTATTTTGCTTTGTTCAATCCAGTTAATAACTGCTGTCGAGATGGAGGAAAGTCAGAATTGTCTGTATGTAGGCATACAGTAACTTTTATATAATCAAGTACCCAGACTGAATAAGCTTGTTGATCATACAAAAAACTTACATATCTAAAATCATTTCAGATATGTAAAATCAAGGTCAATTTTTATGTATTGAACGTCTTACCTATTGCACTAAACCACAGTATGTATTGTCTCTTGGATAGACCCCAATTACCTTCACCATTGACTACTGGATAGAGTGAGTGGCCATGTTCATACAACACAACTGACAAAGGTTTAACAAAGGTTTACTAATTATGATCTCCAAAATGAACTAACTTTGTGAATCAAAATAGCTTCAAATACAAGTAAAGATGGATATGTCTTTCTTTTATTGAATATTCAATTGATTGAATTAGTTAAACATTAGAGTGTTAATAATTTTAATAAGCATGGTATCAAAATATTGCCATGTCCAATATAGGTTTTATAACAATATAATAAATAAAATCTTCAGACACCGGGTAAACTTATAATTATTTTAGTGTTGATTTAATTATGGGCTCAACTTTCTGATGAATTAACTTAACTTTAATTAAGTTAAAATGTTGAATTATAGCCACTGAAATGACTTCTAAGTAGATAGATTTAGTTTTCGTATTCTTAGGTTGTTATATGCTATACCAGAACACACAAGTATTACTAATAATGAGATAATTACAAATCTTAGGGATTAACTGATTCATCACAAGCCTAAGAAAGTCAGCTTCTGGCACTAAATACAAATAAGATTTTTTCCCATCTCTTTCTAAAAATAAATAGGAACAGTACATTTTGCTGCCATCTTCCTATTCACTAAATAGAAAAATAAAAAGGGGTATAATGTTATACACAGTGAAAATTAATTTCTATGACACCCAGAACGTAAGTACCTAAGTTTAAGTAATAGAGAAATAATACAATAATAATATCCATTGGATATCCATTGGTCTGAAGTGGTGTAGGGTTTCTTGCCTAAGCAGGTTTAACCAGAAGACCTTCAAGGTCCCTTCCAACTCTGTTATTCTATTCTACTCTACTCTACTCTAATTATTAATCATAATAATTTCACAGCCAGCCTTACAGGAAATATTTTAAATCAACATTTTTTATTCAACAATAAGGCATAAAAGAAAGCAAAATTAGTGGTTAAACAAAGAGTAAAACAAGAATTTACAGGCTCCTATTTCTTATTCATGGTAGTTGCGTAATATTGTGATAGTGCCTAAAGCACATATCAACAACATTGCTGCTGATGAAACTCCACTGAAACAGAGTTTCCCACGGTTTCTAATCAGACAAAACCAGAGAAGAAAGCCTCTTGTTTCTCTTTCTGACACTCTCCCCTTCCTGATAAATCCATCTCCAATAGCCAAGTCTGAACTGGAGTACAATGAAATTACAGAAATGTTATTAGTGTACATATTGTCCACAAATGCATATATATGTGGATGTTTTCTGCTTCAGAACATGAGCCCCGCTGAATTAAATCAAAGGCCCCATTTTCAACATTTTGTGACCTAGAAAATACCAATGGGAATACTGCCAGCATAAAAGAAATTCAATTGCAAGTTTCACTTGAGTATGTTCCCAATTAAGGAAGAAGTGTGTGCATGTGAGTAGGCATGATAGTCTTATCTTTCACTGATCAATGTAATACTATTTCTTCAAGCACCATCCAATTTGATACTTTATCTTATAATACAAGATTGTACTTGAGATTGTAATTATTTCTATCAAGAAGTATTTCCATGTATAAATCCGAAATCTCTACTCAGCATCATTGTTTATTAGAAGCACATTAAAAATAAAATAAATGTAGTTATCTCACTGTAGACACCACACTTCAAAGAGAAGAAGTGGAAGCTACAGTCCTAACCATGCTGATTTTGGAATGAATTCCATCAAAAAATGTGGGCCTGATCCCTAAACAAATAATCGAAAATCAAATTATTTAGCTGTCATGTCTTCCCTACAATAGTTCTCCTTGGAGAATCAACCTTGGGATTTAGCATCTTCCAGGAAGGAAATGTCTACAAAGCTCTAAACATTAGTATGTGGCTCTGAATCTTTTAAACAGCATTTGATTGTCTGAAGTTAATAGTTTCCTAGCTAATTCATGGCTAACAGTTGGGATTTGAGTATGACTATAAGAAGTTGAGCATTATAAATTATTTGTACTTATAATCACCATTGAAATGATAAAATTGGTCTGCTACCCTACAGGTTATCATCCTCTACATCTGCTCCTTTGTTTCTTAGCTGTTGTGTCTAGAATTTGCATTTTATTCTAATTAAGCCTGATTAATTATCTTGTCAGGAAACCTGTCCTTGGTCTGTGGATTGATCTTTAACTTTTATATATCACATTGTTGGTATATTTTTCTGTACTGTCTTAGTTTTTTTTATATCTTGCTTACAAACTCAAGATCTAATGCTCTTGAAGGTTTTTATTTTCCATAAGCATGAAAAGATAATTTCCTAAGCATTTTTAAAGATAAACTGCAGGTGTTTTCACTGTGCCCAGTAGTGATTAGTTAAGTCTCATAGTGAGCATCTTTCTAAAGGAAAGAAGGAAGGAAGATAGATACCTTTCATTGAATTTTAAGAGTAGAGTTCCATGAGTTTCAACTAAAACACAATTACATCTAATGACATTTTTTTTCTTACTTGTAAGTGAATAGAGATGGCACAGAACAGATGGCACATAGCATATGCTTAATATCCAATCAATCTCCATATATTTATATCCCATTCCTGTATCTATTCCAATTTACAATAGTTGCTTGTTTTGCTCTCATATTCTCCCTCCTCCCTCCCTCCCCTTCCAGCCCCCCTCCCCCTCTCTCTAAACCAAACAATGGGTTTCAGGAGTTTCCTCTAAGCACTTCTATCACTTATTTGCATTCATAACACACACTACCTAACTATTCCACTTTGCTAACCATACTGTTGGCTAATAGACTGAATTCTTGTTTACCAGTTTTCAGATGCAATGTCTTGACCTAGCTCAGTGATGGCGAACCTATGACACGCGTGTCAGTGCTGACACGCGTAGCCATTTGGGGTGACACGCAGAGGATTTCATGCGATTCATCCTCGGCTCCTGCACGGCCGCCAAGGATGAAAGAATCTGTGCTGGAGGAACGGGGGCGGGACGTGTGATCTCCCCCGCCCACACTCACTTACTGTATCACCGCCGCCCCTTTCTGAGCGCAGGGGCTGCTGGTAAGGCGTGCGTGCCATGCGCACACACGTCATCAGCGCGGCGAGGGAGGACCCGCAGGAGAGGAGCGCGGGAACAGTGCGCGCCTCTCTCCAGTCAGGCCGGCACAGAGAGTCTACTCCTGGGACTGTCGGTTACGACCGCACCACAGCAGGGAACAGCGGAGTGCCAACGGGAACTGTGAGCGCCATTAGCAGCAACTATTGGGGTGCCATGGACTTGTAATTGCCCACAATAACTGAGATAAGTGAAGGGGAGGTTGTGTTAGTTTGTTAGGCTAGTTAACCCCTAATTGGCTATCTATAATTCTATCTGCTGTCACTGGCCCACTGATGGAGCACCCCAAAAATAAAAAACAAAGGTTAAGTAAAGGGAGTGGTAGTGGCCGTGGCCGACCCTTTCAAGAGACATGGAGCGAGATGTATGGCATTATAGAAAAAAATGGCAGATCATTTTGCGTTCTATGTACTGAAACGGTAGTAAGCAGAACGTGGAATATAAATAGACATTTTGAAACTAATCATTCCCAGCTCTTGGAAAAAAGTGAGGATGAAAGGAGGGAATACATTTCCAGGAAGCTACACCTTTATAAGAGCCAATCTAACTCCACCCTTAAATTTATGAAAGGCTCTACAAATTTAAACTCTGCAAATTTGAGCATTGCTCACTCCATAGCCCTGGTTCACGGCACCCCAAACAAGTTCAATAATATCAAGGGCAACATACGAAATTGACTGATGAACAAAGAAGTTATTAAGCAGGTATGTTAAATAATTTGTTTTTGGTTTATTAAATACAATTATATATTGCAATTATACATTTTTGTAGTTTAAACTATAAATTGCGCAAAATTATGTTTTTGTCGAAGTGACACACAACGCGAGTTATGCTCGATTTTTTGCCGATTTTTGACACACCACGCCAAAAAGGTTGCCCATCACTGTATTGGAATTAATTTACAAAAGCAGTGAAGTATACTGCCCAGCATACTGAAATGAAAACCAGTTAAAATTTCTGCTCAGCTAAGGAACTCAGGGATTCACATTTCGCAAGTCTTCATCCTAATTTGAGAGTTCTGATAACGTGAGAGAAACCTGCCCACTTTGGAACAAAGTATAATATCAGCATGTGATAGTGAACTAATATTATAACTAATTGGTTTGTCTATACATTCTATAAGGCTTATCTTATTCAATTTTTCATGTACATTTAACCTATTAACCTGTTCTGACCCATTATTCTTGCATCCCGACGCAACTCACAGCAAGCTGCTGCTGAGTCACAACATTAACCTATTCAGAGCTAAACATTCAAAAGGCTAAAAAGGTTAACAAGGCAGCAAGAGTGCCAACAGCTATCCCCAAGGCTACATCATAATTTTTGACCCCTATTAAAAAGGGGGGAAAAGAAACGATAAAGGTTTCCATGGTCCAATCTTGTTGGACTCTAGAGGGCAGTACTCATCTCTTTCCTAGCCCAAGGAGCCAGAATTGTTCAAAGACACTTCCATGGTAATATGACCAGCATGACTATGTATTGAGGTGCAAGGAATGCTGTTACCTTCCCACCAAAGTGGTACTTATTTATCTACTTGCAGTTGCATGCTTTCTAACTGATAGGTTAGCAGGAGCTGAATAGGACTTGGTACTTGTAGTCTCAAACTGATGATCTTTCGGTTGACAGGCCCAGAATCTGAACCGCTTGACCAACATGCTAGTTGGTAAAGTCAGTTCTTAACACTCTTCCAGAAAAACAGAAGAGTGAGATAAGATGTTCCAGAGGGCAGGGCAGCAGCTGAGGAGCTGAGCACCTCCTAGTTCCCATCATCTGAAATTCCTTGATTGTGATATGCAGCATCCCCTCCCTTGGTGTGGATAGGCTGATGTAATTGGGATGAAATAATTCCTTAGGTATCCTGGTCCCATGCCACGAAGGGCTTTAAATATGTTAAATGAAAGGAGTTTAGAATGTCAAATATTGCCACATCCTATCCAGATAGGATGCAAAGTAAGTTCCAATGGGGGGGGGGGGACGGGACGGGACGGTGGAACTAAAAATACAAAAGCATAGCAAACTCAAACATTAAGGGAAAACCTATGGTTCTTGTTACTGTAGGCATAAAGAGAGAACAAGATGGAACTGTCTTCTAATACAAAAATTTTAAGAAGCACAGAGAAAGATGTACTAAGATTTTACTCCAACAAGGAATAGGGTTATATAACCTCAAAACCTAAAAAAGAACAGATTCACACCGGTAGGGATAGGCAACCACTATGACCTCTCTGCTGATTGAAATTACTTACGTAGCTTTCTATCACTTTAAAATGCAAGAACTTTGAAATGAGCATGTACATATTTATCAAAAAAGAAAACTCAAAGGAACACATGCACACTACCTTGCAATATTTAGCAATTCCAGCAAGTTACAACTAATTTCAAAATGTATTTCTCAAACTCAAAAATGACAAAAAGGAACCGAAACAGAACATTTGTTAACTCTCCAAAAAGCTTTGTGTAAAACTACACAAAAGTAAGTACATAAAATAGAATATGCACATCAAACCAATATCTCTTTTATCTGAGACTAAATATCCCTTGCTGGAAAACACAACTGAGATTATTTCCCTTTCATGTCCTGTTTGGGCTTTCCTGGTGGCCTTTGTGACAAGATAAACTTTTGGCCAGACACAGGAGGACTTTGGACAGACAGACAGACAGTTTTATTATTCATTTGTTGATTTATTACAATTTTATGCCATCCCTCCCTCCCTCCCTCTCTCTTTCTTACATTTTTATGCCACCCATCTTCTCTATATAGTGACTCTTTTGCTCAGGTGGACAATTTTAAGATTGTAATTCCCTAAGCTTATGTTGTTCATTCTCACTGAACTATACTAAGAGTGGCAGAAACTACAGAGCATAAATGTTCTGCAAGTTCCAAAATAGAATCCTACCACTTGTGATGGTACTTATTTCCAGATAAATATGTAATAGGTTGCAGTCAAGGGCATTTAGGAATTGAAACTCTGTAATTGCGAAAGACAAATCATTTTCACGGCACCACAACAAGGTTTAAACAAGTCTGTTCTTGGATTACATACAAGGACTTAGCTTAGTTAATTATATGAATGGAAAGCTAAAGGGGAAAGCCTTTTTCATCACCTGTAATTCTGGGAGGAAGTGTGGAATATAAACATAATTGTAGAATAAATGGATTCTATTTTCTAACACAAATGCAAGTGGTTGTTATATGAAGTTTTAATTATAGTATAAGTTCTCCTCACCCTCTTCACACACATATAAAAAGTAGTAAAACTGTTTTTGCCTCTTGCTGAATTCTAGGTGTTCTAAATGTTAAAATGAAAAGGATTAGCAAAAATATACGAAGAGACAATGTAATTCTAATGAGAAAGGTCTATAACAAGATACTACTTGGGCTGAAATCTTGGTTTTTATACATTATAATACTGGAATTATTAAATAAATTAAAATAATTTATTATATGGGAAGGTGTCCTCAGTGATGGGATGTATATGTTAAACCTACTGCTAGGTTTGCAGCAAAAGTCCAAAATGAAATATGCTTCATGAACAAAAACTGTACTCAAATTAGTGTTCTTTCTTGAAGAATAAGCTAGGTTATCAGATCATGGTCAATACCTGATTTTAACCACAAAATCTCTCTGTGGTTAGTGCAAAAACCCTACTTTTTCTATTTAAATGTAACAACTGTTACTGAACTAAGTCAGAATTCTAAATCATCACATTCTGTGTGTAACTGATTAGAACCTCTTTTTAAAAAAAACATAAGGTCACTCTACATTACAGATTTTCTGAATTGCTTTATGTATTGACTGACTGCATGAAGGGTGATTAATGGAAAAGTTTTCATTTAATGAATCTCAATTTAGAGACCCAAGGCAAAATATGTCCATACAGAACACACTTAAAATCTAATATATAAAATATGCATGCATAAAATCCCATTCACATTTTATGCATGCATAAAAGTAGAAAAATGCATGAAGCATAGGTGAATCCTCTTCTGTCTTCCTATTGGTTCATTCAATCAATAATTTATTGTAAAAGAACACAGGGGGTGTATCTTTTATCTCTTTCCTAAAAATGGAAGACCATGTTCATAGTCTTCATAAATACAGGTTTCCAAGGAACTGAATTTCTTCTTAAGCAGATTTCCTGCATTCATAGAAGCATGTGCATCTCAGATGATTATATTAAATATGTATATATAAAGGTCTAGGACAGGAACAGCTGTGTAGTTTTTCTTCTCCTTTAATCATGAGTTCCTTCACCTGATTAAAGTGAAAAAGGGGCTCCAGGTTTGAATGGATTCACAAATCATTGGATACATGATGGATTGCCAGGTTGTTGTTAATTCTTCAGATTCTTTGCTTTATATTATGGGATCTTGAATTTCCCGTATTTTGTAGCTACTATGACAATGGAAATATCCACACTCATGATTTTGAGTAAAGTTGCTGAGGACAAATTGTAAATATTGAATAATGCTTATATCTGAGTCTAACATTGACAGATCTTATTTATTTGTTTTTAATAATAATGCTTTTAAATTTAAAGGCCCATTTAGTTAGATTCAATGCTAGATTTGCATGCAGATGCTTTTTGAACATTATGCTCAATTTATGGAACACAATAATCAATGTCTCCTCACGTGGTTTGCTTAACTTTGCTATAAGCTTTTTAACAGTAGAATAAGAAAATGTTAAACCATAGTACCTCAGCAAAGCTTCTACTAATACTGGTGTAAAAGTTAATTAATGCTAAATTAGTTTTGAAATTATGAAGCAGAGTTATCATCATCACTAACAGCAAAACAGAATATGATGTACATATTTTTAAAACCACCAGAGCATCTGGTGGCTCTGTGAGTGAGATTATTACTGGGATTCAACACGTGCTGTGCATAATTTTTTCCCCCCTCACCTTCTGAAGAAAATCCCCCTTGTGAAACTAGCTTTTGATAGCTATTTTCCAGTGCATGGGTATTTTGCACATTAAAAAACAAAGCTACATTTATTGCAGTTGAAATTCCAGACTTTGCAAGCAGATACAAATCTTCAAAATGTCACAGATTTGCATATATCTGTTTAAGGTCTATAAATTGCTCTGATCTTGAGATCCATTTGGCAGAATAATTTTTATGTGTGTGAGAGAAAGAGAGACAAGCATTAATAGAATGAAAGGTACCACGGTACTCTTTAGCTACCTGGATCTATAAAATCTTGGGCATTTCCCCAAAATATTAGGATTGTTTCGCCTGATGAAGAAACAGAAGAGATGCACCGGAAAGTAAGAAAATGAAGTTTTTGCTCTGATGTTTGGATTATAACTTTACTTTTCAGCTTTTCATTCTTGCTTTAATTATAATATCCTAACAAAGAGAGGAGATTTTTAAAATAAGAATTGCTATATAGTTATTTCCATTTTTTTAAAAAAAGAACCTGACATTTCAATAAGGTATGGTAAGCTGGATTTTTCTTTTATTGGTTTCCTGAAATGGACTAGTTCTCACCTGGTTATAGGTGGTAGCATATGCTATCATGCTAAGCCATGGGTAATTAGATCACAATTCACCAGATTACCATAATTACTTGGGTCCTGATGTCACAGAAAAGGGACCCTATCAGGCAGAACTTGGCTCCTATTAACTCCATGGATGCATATTCTTGGAAATGTTTTGCTGTGTCTTCTTTCAGGCCATCAGGGTTATGTTTCCCCATCACCCACCCCAGTCTACGTTTAATGCTGAGATTCTGAAATATAAGTGAATTGCTCTGTTTCTGCACAGCACAAAGAGCCACAGAATAACCCGCTATATTTTAGCTTATCATACTGTGTGAACCCACACGTATTATCTGATTTTTCTTCATGAGACAGCAGACTCAATTGTGTCTTAAATGAAGTTTCCACAAATAGACTAAGCTTTATAGATGTTTCCTTAAACCATTTTTGTGATTAATTATTTACATCAGCATAATAATTTCCCTCGGTGATTAATTTCCCTTTTAAAATCAAAAGGTAGTACAGATGCTGGAAGACAAGCATTTTTTTTTGAGGGGGGGTGAGTCTTCTGAACTTTAATTTAAAAGTCTGGAATTTTAAGTTGGGCCCTCCTATCAAGCAGTATATTTAAATTGGATTTCCAAGGAAGTATAGAGTAGCGCCCTTGGTTTCAATATATTGGGCAATATATTTTATCGCTGAGAGCAATAGTTCAATTTTCTCTGTCTGGCAATGAAGTGTCTTTAGACACCTTTGTTGGATTAAGGTGAGAAATATGAGCTTTGCAGTCACAGAATAACAGAATTGGAAGGAACCTTGGAGGTTTAGCACAATCTCCTCCCCATGCCACTCCAGACAAATGGCTGTCCAACTGTTGCTTTAAAATGTCCAGTGATGGAGCACTCACAAATTCAAAAGCAGGCTCTTTCCTGATTAATAACTCTCACATCAGGAAAGTCCTCCATAGTTCAAACTTGAATCTCACTTTGTAAAGCTTCTATTTATTACTCCTTATCTCATACAATGATGAGCTATTGAAAATACAGATAGCCATCACTTAACAATATTAATAGGGACTGGAAACTCTGTCATTAAAGGATGCGGTCAGAAATAAATAAACACATGACCGCATCACTTAGTAATGGCAGGTGCAGCATGCCTGATTGTCATTGTTAAGCAAGGACCACATGTAATAGTGACTTCTTACTTCCAGCCAGCTTCTCCATTGACTTCACATATGGCAATTTGGCAGGGAAGGTTGCAAATTATGATCACCTGACTGTGTGGTTGCTGCAACAGCCCTAGGTTTGATGTCCAGTTTAACTACCACTTGTTCAGTATCATAGTAACTTCAAATAGTCACTGGAGGACTGATAAATGTTGATCACCTGTTAAATATACACCCTCTTCCCTGGGATGGTGATTCAAGTATTGTAAGACTGATTGTAGACTTCTCAAGTAAAAGATACTCCACTCTTTTTAACCATTCTTAACATGATTCAGCCTTCCCTCACCTGTGCCACCCACCACCTGTACCACCCACCACCTTCTTCAATATCCTTCTTGTGCTGCAGCAAACAAAACTGGACACAGTATTCCAGATGTGGTTTGACCTGTCTGCATATAGTGGAACTATTATTTCCTATGATCTTGATTCAATCCAAGAATACTTGGCTGTTTTTGTTTTTGGAAGCTGCAATATTCATGTTCAATTTGTAATCTGCCAGAATGCCCAGATCTTTATCACAAGTACTAGTGCTAAAGTACCACCAATTTTGTGCTTCTGTATCTGGCTTTCCCACTTAAGTGCAGAACCTAAATTTGTTGTCATCTATTTATTATTAGATCAGTCCCAAATGTTCAATATATCAAGAGTGACCCTCCCTTTTCAAGCATTACACATCCTCCCCAGCTTTGTTCCATTTCTAAAGTTCTATCCCCTCATCTATATTATTTATGAAGAAGTTTAAAGAGCACTGGATCCAGGACAGAGCTATGGGATACCCTACTGGTTTCCTCGCTTCATGTAGAAATAGACCTATTATGGACACTTTGAGGTCGGGTTGTTCAATCATCTGTAAATTCATCTGATAGTGAAGCCATCCAGCCCATACTGTTTCATTTTAACAAGAAGGGCACTATGAAGAGACAATAAGATTTGACTACTTCTAGTTTAATCATGTTGGTTTCTCGTAATAACCTTCCTCCTTTCTATGTGCTTGCAAATCCATTCCTCAATCTCTTTTAATAGGATTTTCCCAGGTACTTAGGTCAACCTGGTTAGTCTATAGTTTCCTGAGTCCACGTTTGTTTGTTTGCTTGCTTTTTATTTTGTTTGTTTTTATTTGTTTTGTTTGTTTTTGAGATTGGAACAATAATGGTGCTCCTGAAATTCCTGGCACTTTTCCTATTATGAAAAATAAAACAACAAATTTAAGCATTGCTCCTTATGCTTTGAGCTGACTTCATTTTTAGGGCATTTTATTACCTAATGTTGAACAGAATATTAAAAGAATGGCTATTGCCTGTCCAACATCCTACCACATATGAGGTAGTAGGGGCAGGATTTTGCTACATTGGAAAGTGTTTTATTTTCTGCCCCAGTATTATTTCTCTTCCAATATTCTATAGTTGCTTTTACATTTTACAAAAGCGTGCTGGGAGATCTCATTGTGATCGTCTTCTTCTTTCCCTGTGGAACATCTTGTTCAGAAGAACAACTACTATACAACTGTAGGGCCACAACAATTAATCATAACTATCAGTAGCTTTCTCCCAACCTCTCATTTCATTTCTGCTTGATATTCTCCAAAAATAGCTTTATCTCTCCCTGTCCTTCTCAAAACACATGTCTTATTTTCTTAGATCCATTTGTGGAGATGGCATCTCAATTAAAAAGTGTGAAAATAATGTTTGATCTTCTTCTAAGATATATTGGAGATAATCCAATATTTGGAGCTTTTATTATATCACTCTTACATAAGAGTTAAAAATGAGGTGCTTGTTAATAGTTCACCAGTTAAACATCTATTTCAGTCAAATAAATTAACATTTATGATGTCTGAAATATAATGACCTCAACAAACTTTATAGTTTTCTTGCAACCATTCCATAAATAACTACAATCCACAATATAATAGCTAAGACAACATTTTTTCTTATGATGTTCCAAGCTTTGGACTCAGTTGCCAAACATTATTCTACCAACACTAATAAAAATGTAAAAAGTTACTTGGACAAATTCCAAAATAAGTGTTTCAATTGATTTAATTGCCCTTGAGTGGAAGAATCCAATCATTTAAAGGAAATGGTGTTCACTAAAGAACTAATTATTCACAAAGATCCATTTTGACTGGCTGAGAGATACTAAGAATGTCAAAGTAATAGAAGAATAAATAGAGAAAGAAATTTAATAAATAAATAAAAATAGGAGAAGCTGAAAATGTTAAGGCACAGCTTACAAAACTTTGTGGAGTTTGTGAGTATTTATAATTCATTAGAATAATAAAATTTAATTAAGCAAGTAATGATAACAGAGTATTTGTGAACTAGCTTGTTAGCTGCTCAAATGGGTCATATATGTTTTCTAAAAAATAAGTAAATATGTTAATATTACTGTAGCATAAAAACTATGTCTGGTAAGGCCAAAATTTTATTGATTTTTTTACAAATTGCTGGAAGAACAAAAAGTCATCCTACAAAAAAAAATGAGAGTCCCTAGTACAAAATGAGAGAATTTGAAACATTTGTACAGAATCATGCCCCATCTACTAAGATTGACAGATATTAAATATGACACAGAGAGAAAGCAAGTGAAAAACCAATTACAACACTGGGAGAAATTATGGAAAAAAATCAATACAATTTATCCCAAGGTGTATTATAAGAGAAAAAAAAATTACTAATTTTTTAACTAAGGTAAACAAATCTATCAAGCATTCCAAATCATATAACATAAAGTTCTGTTATGCAGAATGGACATTTTATCATATGTGAAAATATTAGAAAAATACACATTTGTTTGATAGTTTGAATTGAAAATTCAGGGTTTTTTTAAAGGAATTTTTACAGAATGAAAAAGAAAATCAAAACTTCTTGTTAATTGCTGTGAAGACAAATCTAGCTCAATACTGGGAAAGAGATAATTTACTGTAATTTACTTGATTGTAATCATCAGTTGGGGTACAATATGGGGTTTTCTAGCATTTTTAAAACCTTTTTCTGACTATTTTATATTTGTTTTGATTTGGTTATATGCATTTGTCTTGAAAATAAATTTAAATAGTGGTCATACTAAATATCTTGTTTATAGAATTTTAGTTTTGGAGAGATTTCTGGGTTTTTTTTTGACAATGGATATTGAAGGGATTGTCTTGAATTAAGTATTAGCGCTCACAGCCTAAAAAGGCCATTGCTCAATTTTGCCATTTTAGACGACTTCCAATTAGTCTCCAAGTTACCTTTGTAGGGAAGAATAGCACAGCCACAGAGTATTGTAAATGTATGAGATTTTCTGCGACTCCTGCAGACTAAGGTTCCTTTGCTGATTGTGGTGAATCATATAATTTAAATGGAATTACTGCATCACACCTAATCCAGCGAAACATTGTTGTTCAGAAGTAAACTATATGGCTTATTCCTATCTCCCAAATTGGTACTCAAAAGATACAACCCCCTCCAAAATAACAGGGTCAGTTACTTGGGTAATATTCTGAATTCGCAGATTCTACTAAAGCACAAAATGGAGGCTGTGCAATTTTTAGGTTGAAGCGGGAAGGCCTTACAACAGTAACATACTGCAATTAGACTATTGCAATGCATGCAATGTCTGAACTGCCTTTGAAGACAGTTCACAAGCTGCAGTTGATCGAGAGTGCAGCAAAACAAAAGATCCAGCTGCTAACAAAAGTTGGCTATTTCAGCAGGTCTGTGTTTTGGTTGTCTTGCTGGTTGTCAGTAGGTTTCAAGGTCCAACTCAAATCAAGAATCTAGAGCAGCTCAATTTGACCTATAATAAAGGCAATGCAAATATTTTGGAAATGCATTCACTGGAACTATTGGGAATCAGGATGGAAAATCATTGGCTCACTGGTTTGAAACAACAAAAATAACATTTTATATCTGGAATTCATGACAAAACTGATCAGTTATGTACTGTTACAGACTATTAATTATTACTGTTATGGTTTTTTTTAAAATACTTGGTTATTTAAAATGGGGACATCTGTAACCGAACAGCAAATGCTTAATAATAAAAAATGGAGATAGAAAAAATCTCTCAGAAAGATTTTTTTTTAAGTTGGTACAGCTTTTGACATTACAAAAAATAAAAAGTAGAGAAAATACTATTTAATCTTTCTATGCTGCAATGAGAAAGAACTAACCAAGGATGCAAGTTAAAGACATTAATGTGGACTTTAAACATGAACTGAAGCACCACTTTGGAGGCTACAAAAATTCACCCGTTATTTTGGACATTAGAGCAGATAAAATAGAATAATGTACTTTAATCATGTAGAATGTTGAAATGGTTTATAACAGAGATGGCTAACCTTTTTGTTGCGTGCCAAAAGCGACTCATAATGCAATGCACGCATGACACCCTCCATGTCCCACCCCCATGTGCACATGCCCCCTGCCCCCGTGCATGTGCGTGTGACCCCCGCATTCCCCCTTCCCCCGCGCATGTGCAAGAGACCCCCCCCCTGTGCCTCATTTTGGGCCTAGTGGGCCTCCCTGCAGCCTCCTGGGACCAAAAACAGGCCGGGGGGGCACCACCTGCATGAACTCCGCCCCCTGTGCATGTGTGGCAGAGACCCAAAAATCAGCTGGCCAGTGGGAAGCACACATGCATGCATGGTGGAGCTGAAAGGGCTCTGTATGCCATGTCTGGCACACATGCCATAGGTTCAGCATGGGTTGATTATATAGTTCAGACTGGATTTAAGATCAGTGATCTATTTGATTTGAGAGTGATATGGGTAGTATCTAAAGCTGACAAAATAATTACAATTTAGTATTATTTATTTATTTATTATAAATAAATGATGGGACATCATCTTTTACTGTTGGTGTAGAAAAAAATTGTCATTTCTTTAATTCTTACAATTTGGTGCATAACTTTGCTTGGGTTTCAAATCAAAACATTTGTTAAATATATGTAAATCAGTGGTGGGTTCCTACCGGCGTGGGAGAACTGGTAGTGGTTTGGTGGCCTGGGTCACTGGAACTGGCAGAGACCCAGGCCTGCCACAATCCCGAACCAGTTCTCCCAGGTGGGGCCGTAAGCATCGCAATCTTGTTTTTTGCTTCTGTGCATGCACAGAACAATTTTTATTGCACAGCCTGTGCATACACAGTGCGTATCAAGTGCGCACACATGCATCAAGTATGCATACATGCATCAAGTATGCATACATGCATCAAGTGCACCTGCGAAGCACATGCGCAGTACACACACACACACACACATTAAGCGTGCCCACGAGTGAACCAGCAGTATTTCCTGCCAGAACCCACTCCTGATATAAATGTAGTAATGACGTAAAGATAATGTCAAACTATATTCCTGTAACATATATTTGTCACTTTATAAAGAGCTTCAACTATATTCAAAGCTTAACAAAGCCAAATGCTCAGCAAAAGATAATCTTTAAAAAATGGAAAGAAACCATTCTTTTGATACCCACTGATATCATTCAGGGTATGTATTGGCCATTTATTTCTGAAAAGCGTGAAGCAATATCTTCCCTTATGGTCCATATTTAATGATATTAAATTAATTATATTTTGAAAGACCGAATTGATATGACATGAATAGTATATTGTCTCTTTTTTTCTTCCCATCCCATTTATTTCTTTTGACTGAGTTTAGTTCATTCTAATTATCACTAATGTGCAGATTTTTTCTTATAATAAAACCATTATACATATATTTCATATTGATATTAGATGTGTTTTTATTCTGTTAGTAAAATAATAAAAATAAATATTTATTAAATAACTGCATCATAAGTATATAAACTAAAAACCTGTTAATCACTATTACTCACTGCTGTTGCCTATCCTTACAAAAACCTTCTACAGTTAGAGAACTGTTTATATCACCCATTACATAATCCATATAATCATGTAGGGTGTGGATTAGATCAAAGATCTTTTGGAAACCAGTTGTCTCCTGTAGACTAAGTTCCAAGACATATAGTTTTTTTTTCTCAGACTAGCAGTCTATCCAATTAAATTATTTATTTGAACAGAAGCACTTTGTACTTTCCTGCAATCTCTGGATTTATAACTATAACTACTGAATGAAATTGCAGCTTCTTAGCTTTCCCTGATAACTTTGAAGGATCAATGAGCCACAAATACCTAATCTATTATTGTTCCAGCTATACTTTTTAATCAGAGATAATACATCTGCCAATAGGCAATTTAAAACCAGTTTACAATTTTTAGGAGTTATCTTTGTGTTATATCTGGTTACACCCATGTTTCATATTACTTGTAACTATGCATTCCATGTATAAACACAAATAGGTATTGAAGTGATATAAATATAAAACAACTGTTTCTGCTTGGAAAAGTTCATCCATAATTACTGACAAATGAAGAATCATGGGCATTAGCTGGAAGTAAAGTTGACTACACAGTGTGTATGCTACAGCTGACCCAGAGGTGGGTTCCTACCGGTTCGCACCAGTTTGGTAGAATCAGTTCGTCAAATCTACCGAACCGGTTATAAGAGGTTCCACCAGTGGACCCGGAAAGCAGGCCACACCTACAGAAGAGGTTCCAAAATTTTTTGAAACCCACCACTGAACTGACCTTAAAGTGAACTGAACAGATTTTGACAATTTGGCAATGAATGATATAACCCTAGCAAACAGCAGAGGGCAGTGTCATATTAAATGTGACTGAGGTTTGTAATTGCATAAACAAGTGTGGCTATCACAGCACTTGCAAAGCTTTGTCTAATCTGAGAAGCTAGGCAGGATTTGGTTAGGTTAGTAATTGGGATGGGAGACCCCCTCAGGAAATACGAAGGCTGTAAAATAGTCTGAGAAGTCAAAAGGGCAATGGCAAAACTTTATGTATCCAACAAAAATTACATGATGTCACCAGAACTCATATTTAATTTAAACAGAGACCTATATTACCACTGGGAAAACTATAGCTTTGATTATATGCAAGAAACAAGGCCAGTTTCCAAACCAGACATCACCCACTGGTGCTATTTGGGAGAGCCCTATGTTTTATGTAAAACTATTTTCACAATCATAGCCAGCTGCATTTTAACATTTTAAAAAATACTACTACATTCATGAGTTCTTTGTAATAGAGGAACAACTTCTTCACAGAGGGGTTTAAAAAAAACTTTTTAAATGAAAGTTGACTAATTATAGGCTCATGAGACAGAAATGTTATACTGAATATAAGCTACAATGCTCACCATCTTAGAAATGTTAATGCTAGAAGAATGGGGCACTCTGATCCAAAAGTCAATTATGATTTAATGTTTCTCAATTTAATCTTTCAATCAAGTTATTCAAATGCTATGATGTGTCTATATCTACAGAAGACAGAATCGTGCAAGCCACGGTATTTACTGTGACGTCCTATGGAAATGAGCTAGACTTTGAAGATGCAGGATAGAAAGGATCCGTTTTAGGAAGTTAGCACCCACCTCTCTCCTAGAAAATGAAATATTTTAGGAAATATTAAAAGGATATTTACCCCTAAAACGGAGGCAGAAACTCATCCCCCCATCTTGGTCAGTGGGCTATTAAGGCCTGAGCCAGTCTATTCTACATAACCAAGATCTATACCATCTCATTGACCTTCATTGAACCAGCCACCAAGTTTCAACCAAACTTAGCACACAGACCTACAAAGCTAGCTCTGACAGCAACCAATCAGGATACTGTTCCTGTGTTCAAAGCCCAGAGGAGGTATAAAACTCAGGCTCTCTCAGCATCTTGGCCCTTTTCTGCTCAGAACTCAAGCCATGTGATCCTGCTCAGGAATTCAAGCCATATGATCCTGTCCACCATTAAACCATCGTTTCAAACAGCCTACATGGCTCCAGTGTCTCTTTCTCCACTTGGAACTGAACCAAGATGAACATTACTTCCAACACATTTGAACTTTGATGTTGGAGAAGACTCATGAGACTACAGTGAACAACCAAGAAAACAAACCAATGGATCTTTGCAGTAGTGGGTTGCAAGAGGTACGCCCCGGTACAGGCATACCGGTGCCTGCTGGGAGCGCCGGGTACCATTCCAGTATGGTGCCCACCCGCCCACCCTCCTTACCTGTATTTGAGCTCTTCGGCACTTCCACGCATGCACATGGAGCGTATGGCACCTGTGCGACGCTCCAGCAGCTGCAGCATCGCGGAGGAATTGCGGAGCATCACAGGAGGTAAGGATGCATGCATGTGCTGCATGTGTTGTGTGTGTGCTGCGCGCATTAATGTGGTGGACGCCGTGCCCCGTTGCACTGTACTGGTTGCAATGGGATCTGGATCCCACCACTGGATCATTGAATAAATGAAATCACAGTTCCCATACAAGACCCAAATGACCAGACTGAAATTATCTTACTTCAGATATATTATGCGAAGAGTCATCTCTCTGGAAAAAAATTCTAATGTTGGAAAGGTAGAAAGAAGGATAAGAAGAAAATAATCAGCAGCAAGGTGGATGGACTCCATTACAAAGGAGATGAATGCACCGTTGGAGACTTGAAAAAACAGGAATAGATCATCACGGATAAAATCTATCTATGTGGTTGCTAGGAGTCAATAATGACTTGATGACACGTAATCAATCAACTCAATCTTAGCAGTATTATATAGCATAAGGAATGCAAAATAATATATGAAGAACCCCTTCCAAGAACAGGGTCATTCATTCCTTGAAGAAAAATCAAGGCTGCTGTTCACATCCCAATTCAATTTAAATAAATTTGTAACATCTATCACAGAGTAGACAATTACCAGATTACCTCTTGATCTAATTAAAACCAGTGGTGCCTAATTCACTTCAACTTCAATAAATAATGCCAAGAACTATACTGCAAAGAAAGAGAAATCTTCTTTTTCTTGTCCAAATCTACTACCTAGAACTCTTCAGATACTTTCATTTATTTTAAACTAAGGTACATGTGGGCAACAAGTGCAAGAATTATGAAAATGAAAAACTTAGGACTGCTGTTTGATATGATCTTCCTCCTTCTCCCCCTTCCTCCCTGTCTCTGCCTTTTCCACTCATGCCATTCCACCCCACTCCATGGCTGAACCAACCTGTGTGGGCTGAGAGTTATCATCGGTCAATGTGTTCCAAGTGTTTCTTTCTCTGCAAGGGGTCTGCTTCAAGTTACGTACATATTGCTTGCTATACATTGATTTTAACCTCCCAGGGCATTCCATTACAAATCTAAAAGTAGCTGGCTTGGAACAAAGGCATTTTACCAGCCGAACCTAATGACACTTTGCTGAATATCAAAAGGTTTCAAGCCATCTCAGAAAACCTCAATAAGCATAATGGGTTTTAAACAATGGTTAATTCGCAAAGTATTTGTAACACTGGTCAACAAAGATTTTGCTGCCTGAGTACTTTTGGGTGTACCTTATAGTTTTTTGGCTGATAATCATGAAAATAACCTGTAATTTAACCTAACACGTACAGCTTTATAGAAATGTTCTCTTTTTATACAATGGCAATGTACACCCTCTAGTACCTGTTGGCTGTGATACACACATGAAAGAAACATACAAAACATGAAACTATTGTTGAAGCCCACCCAGTACACAAAGTACAATTGCAATGTTTGTGGAGATCTAAAATTATTTGCTCAGTGGCTAAGACGCTGAACTTATCAATCAGAAAGGTTGGCAGTTCGAATCCCTAGTGCCACGTAATGGACTTGTTACTTGTTAATGCTCCTGTTACTTGTCCCAGCTTCTGCCAAACTAGCAGTTCGAAAGCATGTAAAAATGCAAGTAGAAAAATAGAAAGCACCTTTGGTGGGAAGGTAACAGTGTTCTGTGCGCCTTTGGCATTTGGCATGCTGGCCACAGGACCACAGAGAAGTCTTTGGACAGTGCTGGCTCTTTGGCTTTGAAATGGAAATGAGCACCACTCCCTAGAGTCGGGAATGACTAGCACATACATGCGAGGAAAATCTTTATCTTTAAAATTAGTGGCTCTGCTGTTTGGAATGCACCAAGTACTGTTGTTACATATGCAAATGGAAAGAGAGTTGCATTACATTAAATAGAAATGGCCACTCCAAAATGGCCACTACAGGACAGAAAAACGTGGCACATGAATCACTTGTTGACTCAACAAAGATATTTTAGCCGTCACATAAAACGTGGCCTGATTTAAATTTTTGCTCTACTACTTCCATAACCAAAGCACCATTATCTCAGTTCACTAACTAACTATATTCCATTTGCTCCTATAATCCTACAGTTAGAGGTGCTTGAACTTTATTCTCACTTAGTATATTCTGGATCAAGAGTTTAAACCCACATAACAAGATGGTGAATTCTGGCTGCCAGGATAAAATTTAAAACAGTTTCATATAAGTAAACATAACATAACCCATCATACTATTCTCTTTTGGCATTAACAACTTTGTGTAATGTATAGAAAGGAGTAAGAAACAGTAAGCAAAAGAAATTAAAGATATGAAAGATGAAGTAGAAAGCTAGATAAATCTAGTTTAGCTCAGTATCATTCACTATGTTTATCAATATTTTTCAATTCTAAACTATACTTGTTCCCACCACATCCATATACCACTTTATATATAATTCTCTATGTTTTGCATCTCTAACTTTTATCTATCTCTATCATTGTCTCTAGCTAGCTAGCTAGCTAGCTAGCTATCACTCTATGTAAGCTTTGATTAAAAGTTAGTACTTACATATACATGTATTTGATCTAATCTTGGAGAAAAGCATTTCTCAAATAATTGCAATAGTACATATTTTACCAAAAATATTTCCTTTTTTGTACCGACACAATTATAAAACTTCTGTGAAACTTTTGTTTTCAATTACTTGTTCTCTATTTCATTGCATGACTAATGACAAAGTTGACTAAAGAGGAAACCTCAGAAGATATATATCTGTATAAAGTTCATTGAAAGAATTCAATTTCCCTAAGAATTACTGTATTCCCTATTTGGCTTTAGCTGCACTCAGAAAGTTTGTTAGATATGATTTCTTGATTAAAAGTCTTAGAGATTGTGGTTCAGAAAGAAACTAAATCATTATGAACTCGATGCTATTCATCAGGTTCTTCATGAGTGAGACAAATCATAATTTAACATGATTTAATCAGAGTTCAACCTTGGAGAGGCTAGGTTAGGGGATTTCATTGCACCACTGCCACCTCTTTCACAAAGAGAATAATTTTGGAAAATGGTTTCTGTTGATCCTTTTAGAAAGAATATGACATTTTAATGCTGAACATAAGCAATAACTTTCAAATGGTATGCTCATTTCTAAGAAATAAAACACATTGGAATGGAGAAAAGAGTTGGCATTTCAGATCTAGGCATGAGACTCCTAGAATTATTTAAGTAATTCTGGGCCATTGCATACTCCCCTTAGTGAAAGATTAAGACAGCATAACTGAAAATGGCTACATTAAGATGAATAGTTAGAACCAGAGGTGGTATTCAGCCAGTTTGACAGGTTCTGGAGAATCGGTAGCAGAAATTTTGAGTAGTTCGGAGAGCTGGAAATAGGCTGGCTCTGCCCCCACTGCTTCCCAGCTGATCTCGTTGCCCTGAACAGGAGAATGAAGCTGGAAAGCAGGTTAGTGGGGTGGGGAGGGAATGGGGATTTTGCAGTATCCTTCCCCTCCCACAAAGCCACGCCACGCCCACAAAGCCCTGTCCACAGAACCGGTAGTAAAAAAATTTGAACCCCATCACTGGTTAGAACTATATGATAGAATCACAGCATGGTAGAAAAATCCCATCTATGCCACTGAGTTGAACCTACTGCTTAGTGTAGGAATCCAAATTAAGAAACCCGAGCTGGCGCAGTGGTTAGGGTGCAGTACTGCAGGCCACTTCAGCTGACTGTTATCTACAGTTCAGCGGTTCACATCCCACCGGCTCAAGGTTGACTCAGCCTTCCATCCTTCCGAGGTGGATCAAATGAGGACCCAGACTGTGGGGGCAATATGCTCTGTAAACCGCTTAGAGAGGGCTGAAAGCCCTATGAAGCAGTATATAAGTCTAACTGCTATTGCTATTGCTAAGAGAAGATGTCTAGGTCCACAGATGCTTTTTCAAAAGGACTTGTTTTTTCCTTGAAGATGTTTCGCTACTCATCCAAGAAGCTTCTTCAGTTCTGGAAATGAACTGAAGAAGCATTAGCAGAACTGAAAAAGGGTTTTTTGGTTTTTTTTGGATTGGAAGAAAAATATCTTCAAGGAGAAAAAAAAGTCCAGTTGCTTTTTGAAAAGGCATCTTTGGGACAACCATGACCTGGATGACTGAAAATCTCCATAGACATAAGTTGTTTTGCCTTCACCTCAACCCATCCAGTAAAAAATAATTTGGGTAATTGGTTCTGGTACCAAACTGATCTCATGGTTAGAAAAAGTTTCCTAGCATTCAATCTGAATCTGCATTAAACTTAAATCTACTATTTCATGGCCTTCATTCTGGAACAAGGAGGAATTGGTCTTGACATCCTTTTAGCTATTTGAACACTGCTATCATATCTTTATTCAGTCAACTTTTCTTAAGAAAACTCTTTGTGTCTTTCTTATTTCTATCCAAGATGATTCCAATTTGGTCATTTTATCTGAATGCTTCTTAAAATGTGCAGCAATTGCTTTCTGTGATTAGGAAATTATATTTTTGTTCAGGCAGACTAAAGTTGCACTTGAACTTCGTTGCGGCTCCGTGATACTGCTGGCTGTTCCTCAGTTTGCAATCACTTATTATTGCAAGATTTATTTTTGCTAGTACCATTACCAAGACAGCTATTCCCCACTTTTATCTGTGAATTTTATTTTTCTTATGTTATTTAAAAATGTTTGCACTTCTTTCTATTAATTCTAGCATTATTTTCAACTCGCTTTTCCACTTGTTATTTCTATCTCTCACAATATTAGCTAACCTGTTCAATTTTGTACCATCTGTCAATGTCATTTCCTTACATTGTATATCTTCATCTAAATCATTAAGAAAAGTATTGAACAGTGAAGATTTAGGATTGATCCCTGTAGCATCCAACCTGGTACCTCTTTACAATTTGTTATAAAACTATTAAAGAACATTATTTATACTTGCTAATCATAGGATACTTTGCCAAATATGATTCACTATAGGAAGTGTGCCAAAAACATTATTTACATTTTTGCTTATTTATTTATTCATTTGTTTTTTTCCTGTGTTTGTATACCATCACATTCATTAAAAATGCCTTCTGATGTTTGCAATATGAAAACAGAGGATAGAATAGGATAGAATAGAATAAAATGGAATAGAATAGCAGAGTTGGAATGGACTTTGGAGGTCTTCTAGTCCAACCCCCTGCCTAGACAGGAAATCCTATAGTAAAATATCTGTAAGGCACCAAAAGTATCCTATCTCTTCAGGAGTCCCATAAACATTAAAAGTTGTTCTACTAGCTGTTAAGGAAGTGTGTGTGTGTGTGTGTGTGTGTGTGTGTGTGAGTGAGAGAGAGAGAGAGAGAGAGAGAACCTATTTACCTTCCTTCCTTCCTTCCTTCCTTCCTTCCTTCCTTCCTTCTTTCCTTCCTTTCTTCCTTCCTTCCTTCTCTCCCTCCCCCTTCGTTCCTTTATTCTTTTCCTCAAACTCATTTCAATTTTTAATGATTTTGCAAAAAAAAAATGTATGCAATATTAGTAGACTGCTGCCCAAATTTGTTAATTATTATCATTATCAAACTCATAGCTGTTTTGAAACCTGAATTATACTCTAGCCCTAGGAAACCATAAGACAATGAAAATATGAACATTTATATTATGTAAAGATGAATTAGGGGCATGCCATGTTCATCTGAAAATGTGACCATGATATAGATCTTAGCTGACATTTTTAAAGACCTAGATTATGAATGTGTGGCTCATAAATATACAGCACCCAAAAGCATAACTGCTTTTCATACACATCTAATCCACAAATGTTATTTAGTTGAAAAAATAACGCATAAGACTCCAGCTGATACAAACAATGAGCTAAGTTTTATTATCGATTAATGCTGTGCGTGTTCCTTAACCTGAATAGACCAGGAAGTCACTATTTTTCTCTGAGACACATTCTTACTTAAAAAACCTCCCAAAAATATATTTCCTCAAACATTTATAGCTACAAAAAAAAAAAACCCATCTGAAATGGAAGGCAAGGAAATAAACAGGCCGTCAATGTCCTCATTGTTTTGTTTAAAAGGAAAGAAGATCATTCAATCTGTCACCAGATTTCCCAAGATTTTAATTACACACCTAAGTATATTGTATGTTCATGTTTTTTCAGCAAAAAAATAAAATAAAAAAATCATACTGCAGCTTTCCAGTTTTAGAAGTGAATTCTTTTTAGTACTGGAAAAAACATTTATCTTATGCAAACATTTATCTTATGCAAATTGAATAGATTAAAAAATATAACTGGCATACCAATGATACATTGAATTCATGGTATGCTGCTGCTGCCTACTGTTATATGTTTCATCTTGAATATATTTGGCCAATTAACAACTGCATTTATTAAACTGTAGGGGCCATAAATATTGAATTATTGCTGCCCTAAACTGCTAGCATACATCTGTATATGCAGAGATGCACACAAACATACACACATACACAAACATACTATATGGTGGAAATTCAATAGCAAAGAAAAGAAAAATAAGGCAAAAGCAGAAATCCCTACCATTCTTTGCACCAAATACATTGAATGTGTCTATTCTCTCAACTGAATAAGAAGCTGGTACAATTAATAATGTCAATGCAAGTAAGGTTTACTCTCCCTTCTAGTAAAAGGAATTAGCAGTAGACTTATATACCGCTTCATAGGCCTTTCAGGCCTCTCTAAGCGGTTTACAGAGAGTCAGCATATTGCCCCCAACAATCTGGGTCCTCATTTTACCCACCTCGGAAGGATGGAAGGCTGAGTCAACCCTGAGCCGGTGAGATTTGAACCGCTGACCTGCTGATCTAGCAGTAGCCTGCAGTGCTGCATTTAACCACTGCGCCACCTTGGCTTAGGATTATGGATAACCTGGGGCAATTTGAAAATTATTTAATGGGGACAATTTTCCCCCCCAAATGAAACAGGGGACACATTATTCTGAATTTCCTTGTGGATTGTGCCACATTGTATAAGACGATTTAAGACAGGAGTTGGCAACCTTAAACATTCAAAGAGCCATTTTCCACAGAAAAGAAAACACCGGGAGCCACAAAACCCTTTCCTTGCCTGACTATATCCTGAATGGCCACAAAACTAACATATGTAGTTGAATTTGTAGATCTTAACTCCATATAGGAAATGCCCCTTGGTTATGGTGGACAGAAGGACCAAGAGATGGTGAGAGTATTTGTAGATCTTTACTTCATGCAGGAAATGGCCCTTTGTTATGTTGGACAGAAGGACCAGGAGATAGTGATTATTTGGACCACTTTAAACCAAAAAGGTACCATAATGACATTGAACAAAGGAGATGGTGAGTATTTGTATATCTTAGCTTCATGCAGGAAATGTCCCTTGGTTATGTTGGACAGAAGGACCAGGCTTGTAGTTGAATTAAACATTATGTTTACTTCTAAAACTTTTCTTTTGTTGGATTTATCTATGATTGGCCTACCGGGGGTCAAAAAGCTCAATAAATCATGTGTTAGTGGGTGTCGCACGTTGGCTTATTTTGAGTGAGGGAGCAGAGGGATGAAAGAGCCCCATGTGGCTCGAGAGCCGCGGGTTGCTGACCTCTGACTTAGGAATTAAATCCTACAATAAGCACAGGTGACAGTTGAGCTCCGGTGTCTGAGGGATAGCTCCAATAGTAGAAGATATTAGTAACTGAAGCTGGGATAGCTTTTCACTATGCCTAAATGAAGAAATACATTCAAATAATGAGAGAGAACAGTCCTTGAATTTCTTCATGGCCTTCTGTCCTAGTATAACCTGCTTTAATTTGCTTAGCTTTCCAGCTCAGCAGAATCAAATTAATGTTTAGATGTTTTCATATCAAAAGTACAGTGGTTGCAACTTTTCTGAATCATCACCTGAGATCAGTGAAATTAATTTAGGAACCACCGGACTCTGAACTGACGCTGCATGGCCTACAATAAAATTGGGCTAGAAAATGCAATGCAATAATTATTAAAATAAATAAATTCTCTTCCCCACACCCTAGTATTCCCAAAGCTGTTAACATGTAGCAAGAAACACCTCTTTTCTAATTACCACAACAACTTTAAATGGAAAAGAACATTTCAGAATATTGTGTGTGTGGAGGGTAGAGTATTGAGCAAAAAAACAGAGTTGCTCCAAACCAATCAAGAGAGTAGCTCTCACTCCCTCTGGTGATAACTGGGGTTACTGAATACATTTTCGTCTACTTCTTTCTCGCTGTCCCTCAAAGCAAACAACAATCAAAATGCTTCCTCCGGCTTCAAAAAAGTGGCCACACCCAGTTTTGTATGATTTGGTCCACCAGATGTTACATAAAGCAAAACAGTTAGAAGCACCTGCTCACAGGTATCCTTTACAAGAGATCATGTAGGAGAAGAACAGGTGGAGCTGGGGGTGGAATTAAGTGCATCATCAGCCTAGAGTCATTACATTCTCACAAATGGACTAAGTACAACCCCCCTAAATTCTGTGGACCCTTATCTCACACAAATTTAGTGTTGAACTTAATGTAGTGCATAAAGGATCAGGGCCATCCATTAAATTGCAGCACAGATTTATTCAAGCCTACACACAAAATATCTAATCAATTAAAATTAACTTAATATGTGGTTCTGGTCTGATGTTTATCTATTCCGCTAAATTGTCCTGACCGTTAGTGGAGTATATAAACAACAGACGTGAGATTTATCTACTTCACTAATGGTCAGCACTAAATTGGCACTAGATAAAGAGTTAACAGAATTTAAGAAGGGTTGGGTTAAGATTGCTTGTGGGAATGGAATGATTCTATGCTGATCTCTCTCTTAACTCCCCCCCCTCCAGGCTCTGCCGGTCCTTCTCCTATATAAAAATGGATAAACCACCAAACTGCTATTGCTGTTTACTATCTATTAAAAATTGGTTGACTTTGTGAGGTACAGCTATCTGAGTTTTCAATGAAATCATTCCAAAACTTAGCTAGATATGTGTTGTGGCCCAGCAGGAGCCGCTGGAACTGCCGATGGACTCCGATAGCGAGGGACCCTATGAGTCAGCTCTGGAAGATGTGGAGGACCCTGGGCAGGGTTCAGACTCCGAGCAGGGACTAGAGAGGCTGGCTGGCCACCAGGAGGCACCTGAGGCATGGAGCAGTAGTGAAAGTCAAAGGGAGTTTGTCCCTGATGTCAGGCACTGGAGCAGTGGTGAAGATCAAAGGGAGTTTGCCCCTGACGCCCGGAAGAGGCGGGCGGAGAAACGAAGGCAGCAATTACGGAGACAGACTCATAGAAGATAATCAGGCCCAGATGGTTGTGATTTGTCTCTTCCCAAGAGAGTATATAAGAAGAGACTTTGGGAGGAGACCTTTTGCAGAACACAACCGTTTATACCAAGCTGGAGAAGTTCTTGTGTGTATTGTATCTCTTATCTGTGGGAGTCTGGGTTGCTGCCAATGTCTTGTCTGTGAGTGATTACTGTGAATAAAGCGTAACTAACAGTAAGCTTGTGTTGGCGTTACTCACCAGAGGAAGGAGGGTCAGAACAGATATGCTACAGAGTGAAAATGCATAAACGTTATTTGGGGTGCCCCTGAAATAGAGTATCTCTGCAACTTTCCTCTATTTGGTGTACCTATCACAAAAACCTTCTTGCACCTTCCAAGTCAACATGAAGTCACATCAGCCCAGAGGTTCAACCTGAAGCCATGAAATTGTCACAAATACTATACAGTTTGGACAAAAATTGGGACAAAGAGCTGCAAGTGTTCCTAATTGCCACAGGAAGTAAGTGTCAGCCTCTCCTAATTTTCCATCCAAATAAATACAATATTATACTCAAAATCAGAAGTGGGAGCCTGGATAGAGTAGCTAAGTAAGCTCAGAGAGAAAATGTGTATGGATTTTTCTATTTATAGAGGCAACTGCTTACAAAATATCTCCTATTCCAGATACTGGGTAAATAAACACCAGTTTAGCCTCTGTGAAAATATTTGTTTATCTTACTTTTTAATTTTCTCTTCTAGCTTACTTCTGACTTTAAAAACTAGTTGCTAAGGATTATTTGTCCTCCTTTTGTCTGTGAAGAATGTATTTCTATTTCTGAGGGGCATGGCAACTGGCCCTGTTACAAACCCCTGATCTAAGCACATAGTAATAATAAAATATAGTTCCTGTTGATTAGCAATTTTGTCACACAGTGCCAGACTGACTTCTGGCTCCAGACTTTTTTAAAAAAAATTACTTTCGTCTTTTATGACTGCTGTGTGCAAAAACCAAAACCTAACTTTTCCTCTGGTTTGGATGCACTTTAGGATGTTCTTCATTTGGTACAAAATGCCTAGAGTATTAAATGGTTCTCAGCTGATACTAATAATGAACTTCCCATGTATTACTCAGGCAAAACTCTTCGAAAGTTACAAACATATAAATTCCAGCTTAAACATTTGTTTAATTTTAATCATTATTATGTATACTATACATTCTTGCCTTTTATGTATTACCACCATTGCATTTCATTTACTATATTTTAGTTATTATACTTTACTAACAGAAATAACTCTTAAAATATTACAATCTAACACTCTAATCTGCCACTACAAACAATACAAAAAATGTACATCAGATTAAGAAGTAAGTCCAAGTGGTTGCAAGAGGACCAAGTAAGAACTTGTAAATGAGAAGCAGAAACATGGTTTATTTCATCATCTGATGTACATCCTGTTCTACGTTAATGAAGTAGGCCTGAATGTTGTCCAAAGAAAAAGAAATTTATCGGCTGTGGTTGTTCTTTTCCTGTCATAAAAGCAAGTGATTAGAGGAAGGCAAAGCAATTAGCATTAGCCAATTTTCTCCCTTTTGCATTCTGGGATAGCTAGCAGAAAAATAGAGAGCCATTGGGCCTTCGCAGGTCCTAATAAATGTCTTTAAAAAAACAGACCCCATAACTATAAAATTCAGTTCTCTAGAGGCTTTAGTGTTTAGTGAAAAGAGGAAGGAAAAAGGATTGTAAAGTGGATTGATTGTTATAATGACAATGTTGGAACATCTGAAAAACCAGGTTAGGGACAGATTACCATGCAGAAAATCTATCTACATAGTTGCTAACAGTCAACATTGACTTGATGGCACATAATCAATCAAAAATTAATTAGAGGTATTATGTGAAAATAAATTAAGTTATTATATGCATCTTTGTTATGTAAGTCATTTTCAGAGTGTGTTCAAGAAAATATGGAGGATCATAGTCAAAATATCTATAATTCTTGGTTAGAAAAATAAATAATAGAGTATGTTTTCCTGTTATATACCATATTTTTCAGAATATAAGACGCACCAAGGTTTTTAAGAGGCAAATAAAAAAATGGTTTTGCACTTTGCAAACCTCCCCAAAATGGCCCATTTTTCAAAAAACGGACCTGTTTTCCCCCCCAAAAAAAGGCATAAACAGCCTTTAGCGGACTTGCAGAGTGCTCCAGGGGGGGGGGGACAAGCAAAAAATGGCCCATTTTTTTCATTAAAAAAAGGCATGGATAGCCTTTAAGAAGCTTATAGAGTGCTCCTGGGGCTGGGGGGATAAAATTGAGCAAAAACCGGGACTTTTTCGCTCATTTCTGCCCTTCCCACCCCCAAGGAGTTCTCTAAAAGCTTCCTAGAGGCTCTGCATAGCCATTTTGGTGAAGGGAGTGGGGTTTCAGGAGGCAAAAAAATGCTGTGTTCAGTGTATAAGACACGCCCAGATTTTCAGCCTCTTTTTTGGGGGGGAAAAGATGTGTCTTATATTCCGAAAAATACGATAATTTCTCAACAATAAATGCCTTCAATTTGTAATGTGTTAGGCATTAGATGCAACCACAAGATACTGCAGGCCTGGACAATTTGCATCCTAAAATAATAAGTCTTCAAATAAATGCAGTCTAAACATCCTAGCAATGTTCATATCTGTGAATCATCCCCAAAGGTCAGGTTACCAGAGTACAGAATAACAAAATGATAGCAATCATAACTTTCTATTTCTATTAGTCTCTTGGTCCTCTACAAAACAATCTGCCATTCATTAAAATTGATTGCTAATTACATTTATAATATTTCATAATCCTTATTTAGGAGATGAAAAAATTCACTTCTTCTTTAAGCATTTAGTACCTTCCTAAACTTAACATGTTGCCAAAATGGAAGAATAAAACAGATCATGATCTGGCTATTGTATGTGCAGATGACAACTTAAAGATACATTCTAATGTTCATCTAGCGAAAGAATGAATATTCTACTGATTATTCCACAAGACAAGGCCATTATATATTTTTGATAGAGAAAGTAGTCTGTTCACTTACCAATTGTGTAGTATCTCTTCAGTTCACCCTTCCGTGGATTGCGCCGCTGGGAATTTGCAGTGTTATTTTGCTCCTCTTCAGATGTTGTTGTGTTTTTAAGAGCTGTAGGCTTAGTTGGTTGCAGGGCATGTTGTGCTGATGATGGCAAAGGTTCATAACCTGATGCAGAAATTTCAATAGACTGGGATTTTTTCTTTAGTCTAAAAGGGAAAGGATATAATATGCAATTAACAGGTAGATTACAGCTACATGATTCAACTTTTCTCGCTTTGCTGCCATAATGAAAAAAACACAAAATTTCATACTACATATATCACTGTTGCGGTTCACATGGATTTTTCCTATAGAATGGACATACAATGCATTGACACATAATAATGTCTAGTTCAAAAGAAGTTAAAGATGTAGCTTGGCTGTCATGATCAGAAGAGAACATCTTTAGCAGAGTTTATTTGGAAAGAAACTGGAACTTGAGCAATTGTAATTAGAACAATTGCAAATTTCCAGAATACTTTTCAGTTTATATATTAAAAAAATGCTTTATTCAGTGGCGTCTCTGTGTCTGGCTAGTATTTCATTTACAAAAATGCTTAGATTCTATCAACATATGCCAAGTCTCAAAGATGTTGTCTTCTCCTATGTTTTGGAATACAATTCATTTCTAAACTTCTGTAAACCTAGCTAGCTCCAAAAGTAGAGCATAAATATATTTCATAAACAAATAGGACACTATAAGGAACATTTAGAAATATTAAATGAAAGCAATGAGCAATGTGTAATGTATGTCTATTTCTATGCAATTGTGATGTAAATAATTTTTTCTTATAGAAAAAGCTGTACAGGTATCCCAGAATACATTCCTAGTTTATTTACTAAGTAGATATTGCACTTATATATAACCATTATCTGATGACTCTTGATAGCTTACGGCTTATAGGAAAGTTAAAATATCTACCATACAATTAAAAATAAATAATGATTTCATTAAATCTTAAACAAGAATAAACAAAGATGAAAAACAAATAGAAAGATTGCATAATGTTTAAATTAAGAAAAATTCTTCTGGCACAATTAAATTAAGTTCCAAGAGACCCACTAATACAAATTGGAGCAAAATATTCTAACTTTGGAAGAATTTATGACATTTGGTAACAATGCACTCAGAAGTTAATTTGTGTATGGATTTTAAAATGACAGACCAAAAGAATGGTATGGAAAAAGATGTTGAATTTACAAATGAAACTGGGTGATGGCTAAACAATTGAAGGAGTCATACTGTAAAAATAATAAGCCAGAAGAAGTACCTGCATAACATTTTATCTTGAATTTACAAAAAAAGAAAAAACCATGTCAAATTTGCTTGCAGTTAAGAGATGAGATATGGGAGGAAGAGTTACTGTATTGTAGTTCCAGAAAACCGACAAGTTACAGCAATTGTACTTGTTGTGATGATGGAGAAAGTTATTTGCTCGTATATTTTTTCCTTTTTATTAATGATTTTTGTCTTCTTTTTCAAAAATGTCTCTGCACTTTTTTTAGTTTTTGTATTTTTTTAGTTTGCATTAGTTTTTTATCTTTGTATCTGTAACCTTCAATAAGCCTATTATAAAATAGCATTTTAATTTTTAAGGGTTAAATGTTAACTTTTGTCTTACTGCTTTCTTTGTTCATTCTAAAATGGAAAAACAGGTGAAATTTGCAGCACATTCTTATTCACGTATAATGCTAAATTATAATGAGGTTTTGTCCTAGCACAATGTCTGAATCTTACATCTTACAACTTGTTTAACAACCCTGTTTTTTTTCAAAAGGTAAACCAGCTTAATGTAATAATGAACCAGGTCATTCTTCCACTTTGACTCTAGCCAATTAAATTATAAACTTTAATATTGAAAGAAAAATTCAGATGAATTCGGAGAAATTGCCAAGATGAAAGCATTCTATGTGATTATATTTATAGCAGGATGTCCTTTCACGTTTGATTCTTGTGTCATGTCAAAATAACAGTGAAATCACAGCCCATTATCTCCCGAGAAAATAAGCAATTTTGAGTTAAGGCTGGAGCTAATGAGCTGAAATTATAAACACCAACAAGTCTATCAACAACTCATTTACCAATTTTTAAAATGTTTTTTTTAAATATTCTTTTTAATTTAGAAGCAATACACAGAAAGTTGGCAGTACAATGGGTCAAAGGCATTCTTAGCCATGACAACTTAGTGGCCATGGCATAAAAAGTTATTTTTGCTAAGTGGTTAAAAAATAGAAAACAAACAATCGAAATAAATGAACAATTTTACTTCTGGAGGAAAATAAGGAATTCCTTAATGATCTGCTTTGAAGAACACCATTTTAAATCTTTCATAAATTACCAAAAGTTAGAATAAGCAGAGAACTAAGTTTACATATTTATACTGCGCTTTCTAAGGTGGTAAAAATGAAAAGTAACTATTAAAAGTCCACAAATATCTTCGTAAAATGGGTGAATTGTCAATAAAATAGGAAAATAGTGCACGCTAGGGAGACTTGAGGGAACAGATTACGCATTGATCGTCCTGCAGAAAATCTATCTATGGGGTTGCTGGGAGTTGAAAACAATTTGATTGCACATAATAATCAATCAATCAATCTACAATGTACATATACAGCATAGTGGGAGGGGGGATTAAATCTGTAAAATGATTTTTTACAGATCAATAACATTCATGCTCATTTTAATAGAGCTACGTTTGCTTTCTTCGAATAAATTATCTTCATGAAAAGTGAAATACTGAACAAAAAGCCTTGTTATAAAGATACATAGAGAATATTATGTTTCTTTAGTTCTCAATCAGTTTTGTGCTGAAAACTCTCATTTTCAATATTTGAATATGTAATAAATAAATTTCAAAACATAGATATCTGCAGAAAGGTTAAAACCAACCAAAAATCCCCTCAGGCTGTCAGTCACAATTATGCTGTTGAGATTTAAATTTTTGTTAAGTCTCTCAGCAGATGAGTCTGTTGGTTCAAATACAGATGAAAGAACTATCAAAGCTTTTGTCAGATTTTTCCTCCTGAGGGAGCAAAAATCGGAAGAGTGAAATAAACATTACCTTCCTTCTCCATTTTTATCTTCCACAATGTTTTTCTTCTAAATTAATAATTAATCTGTATATGAGAAGGAAAGATGACCTCTACAGGTGTAATAAATGATTCTCAGATTAATAAGATCCAGCTATTATATAAACAACTAGCCTCAAATTCCAGAGCTGTTTCCCTTCTGGTACATCATGTCAAGTTATGAGAAATTCAGAAAATTACCAGCTAAATATATACTGAGATACATAATTTATCCAACAAGTGAATAATTTTCATTTCACTTTTAAATTTTCATTTAGAAAATTAACTCACTTGTTGGAGTGATGATTCTTTTATTTTAATAAATTTTAATAAATCTTGCTAAAGAGAACTCTGTGATTCACATAGTTATGACACTGGGTTAGAGATTAGCAAACTCATATTTGAATCCCGAATGCTTCTGGGATGAGCACCCGTCACTTGCTCCAGCTTCTTGACAGGGACACAAAAGGAGGTCCTATTGACATCCCATGAGCAATGGCGATGTTACTGGCTAATCCTTTCAATCCAGAAGAGCCTTAAATGGTGCCTTCAACACAAAAGTGGGAAGCCACAATGTTTGTGTGTTACACTTCCCATTGTACCTCTATCCACTGAGTTGAAATCCAATTTCTGGGTGGGTGGGTTCTTCTTGCCCTAAGACTGCCCAAAGAAATTTTTGTTTAAAGCCAAATTAGATCCTTAAACAAAAAAATTGAGCGGTGAAATTAACCCTAATTGGATTGCTTTGGAAAACTTTTTTTTTCCTTTGTAACTATTCTTTGTGGATGTTCGCAACGTTTCTCATTTCTCCTCTTAAAGTGAACGGATTGATTTTTCTTCTTCTGCTTTTTGTTCCTTTATTTTTTGACTTCTGGATTAAAACCTTCCTTCTTATTTTAACAATTCTTCCTATTACTTGTTATTAAATTTCACTAAAAGAAATCTAAAGAACTTTGTTTCCTATAAGCCAGAGATAAATATTAGAAAGTGAAAAGTAGCACACTGCCACTCGGAGGTCAGAGGCTGAGGTTGTTGAAACAATGTACCTCTTCTCTTTCCTTCTTTGATTTCACTGACTCTGTAGTTGAAGGGTTTGCAACTTATTTATAGAAACTGATAAAGAGCCAAGGACATGAATTGTTTTCACAGGTGCCTTTGAGAACTATTTTGGCAGGGGAAAGAAAAGGGGGGTAATAGAACCCTTCACCTTTGAAGAGCATAAAAAAACTTGTATTCAAATCAATATAAAATAAAAAAATAAAAGAGGCCTGGAAGGCTAGAGGACAGTGGCTATTAGTTTTTCTTTCTTTCTTCTGTTTTGGAAACATGGATCAATATTCAGATGAGAAAACCTTAAAATTCCAAAATACCTTGGCTGGAATTCAAAATCTATTGGAAGGGTATGAATTGAGAAGAAGTTGGAAGGACTAGTCTTCCTCACAGCAAAAGATGATGGGGTTGGAGCCCCAAAAATTAAAGGGGAGAATGAAGATATAGAAGATAAAGATAAGACAATAGATGAATATATTAATGAAGCAAATGTGGGTGAAAGTGGAAAGAAGGGAATATGGAAAAGAGAATTCGACGAATTGGAGCTCTACCCCAGATTCCAGGATACAGAAGGAAAAAAATGGTAATGATGATGAACTTAAGAGGAGAATTTTTTTCAGAAGCAAGATTGACAACCAAAGACAAGTTAATTTTAATAGCAGCTGGTGAGCAACGACGTTACCTGAGAGATCCTTCAAGCAACCAAGTGTGGAGAGAAGTCTATAAAAACCTTATAAAGGAGATAAAAAGAAGACTGACACCACAATTGGCAAGAGAGATGAGACTGTTTTGTTACTGGAAAGATACAGGTTGACAATGAAAGTTGATAATAAAAAATTAGTTGATTTTGGTGATTAATAAATAGGAATTTAGTAACTCTTTGATTGTTTTAGATTGTTATTAAATGTTTCTTCGTTAACAAATAATTAACTATAATAACAATAATGAAATGATAATGGATACAGCTTAATGATATTTACATGTACTGCTAAACTAGTAAAAAGAAATTTGGATATAAATTGCAAATTGTGACTTGGGAAAAAGACCTATAAATTTTATTAACAAATTTTTATTAAGATCTTGTTATAAATGTGTATGGTTTTTTTGTGTGTGGGGGGGGTGTTTGAGGAGAGGAGATGGGACATAAATAGTAAATGATTTTTAGCCAATTATAATAACAACAAGAAAATGTCAATCGACATTGTTTAACAACATATACATGGTATTGGCAAAAGTAACTTGGATATAAATTCTAAACAGTGAGAAGGGGGGAGGGGGGAAGAATTATAAACTTTATTAATTGACTTTTACTTAAAAGATGTTATAAAGGTGTAATGTTATTGGAGGACTTTTTGAAATAGCTAATGAATGCCATTATGTGGTTGTGTCTTTAAGTACGAATGATTTGCGGTAAAAGCATGTTGAGATAATTGTAGTCGAATGAGAATTGTGGTACATTGATAGTAAGATATAAAAAGATTTTTGATTTAAAGTGTATGATATGAACTATAAGTAATGACTGTGGAAGAAATGCACAAAAGTTATCTGTAACCAATCGATACGCTTTCTACAAGATGAAATGAAGGATGATTCTTTTTTTTGTGTTTCTGTTCAATTAAAATAAAATAAAAGACATACTATGCTTATCCCTAAATACACATCAACTAAAATATTTTTACTATTACCGCTACTGGGTAATATTTTTCTGATATGCTCTGGAAAGCTGGAATGCCATTTAACGAAAGCTCACCATCAGCAGTTCAGAGACATGATTATATATTGCCAAGATTGAGCAAAGCATAGACTAAATGTGTATAAGTCATTCAAAGTAAATGTAGATGTAGGACAGAAAAAGAATTAATACTGCATTAAAAAGATATGATCTTTTATCAAAGCAGTGTGTAGGTAGTCTTAAACCCAATGTCTTCATTACTTTGCATCAAATGAAGATGTAAGGGGGAATAAATGAACACCAGGAGAATCAGCAATTGAGTCTAAGAACTGTTGCAAAATCACTAAAAGGATTTTTTTTAAGGGAGAAGAAATACCAAGCACAATTCCAAATGAGATTATGAAGTAGTTAATTTTGCTTGGCTGTTAATTTATTTGATTCATGGTAAAGAGGAATAGCAAATGTAAAACACAGACTTTTTGGCATCATGAACAACAGTGAACAAATGCATACATCATCACAATGTTGTTGAATGTAGGAAAAGCACCCTTTTGTTTCACCTATGAAAACTGAAAAACTAATGCCATGAATTGTTTTTTCTAAACTTGTTGTGATAAATTTAACACACTGGTCCAAATTTAGTATCCCAACCTTTCTTTTTGGCAGCATTTGAATAAAGGTTTGAGTATTTAAGACTATTTAATTATAAGGAAAAACCTCTTGAGAGCAAGATCTCTCCGTCAGTGAAACAGTCGGTCTATTCAGGTGGTAGATTCTCCAGCAATTTTTAACCAAAATAAATGATGATTTAGTGCATATTAACTAATAGCATTATATTTGTTATTGAAGCAATCAAGACACATTCTTGATTGCATTTTGATTTCAAAGCGATATAGTATTAAATGACTCTTTCTTACTGTCTTTCTTGTTTTACTTGTGTTAAGAGACATGGGGGTGGAATGATTAGAATTGCAAACTAACTCTGTCCATATACCAGGAATTTGAGCTCAAGGTTTACTCAGTCTTCCATCCTTCCAAGGTTAGTTTTGTGACGAACACAACTCAATACACATTTGCGATGTCTCCTTGAATGGGGATGAAACAGTAGCAACCAAATTCCCAATCTCGGAGCTCAAGCCAACAGCATAATTACTGTTATAATTGAAAATCTGTAAATATCCCTCATTGGTAAAAAAAAATAAAAACCACCATTTTAGCTAGTACTAATGCACTAAAAATCATTGAAACTGAAGGCAAGCTGAGTGTGGGGCTCACACACTTTCTATGGGAATTTTATGGTGTGGACTGAGCAGTGTTTCACTTTTCCGCCTTTCCAATTTGTGAGTCACCAACACTACTTTGTCCACTCCTCCATCCCATGAAAGGGAACTGAATCAATAGCTCACATCAACTTTCTCACTGTGGTTTACACATTTTCCCTTAATGTGCAAACTCTATGTTTCCTACAACTCCAATGGGCAGTAAACAGATGAAATGCCTTTTACAGTCCTGACAATATACAGTGGCAGAAGCACGAAATGAAAAATGACCCCATTGTCAGTGAAGAAACGATTGCTTTGATCCATATGCCATGCTGTCTGCAAGTCTATCATCATTAAAAAAGATAAAGTATCCATCAAGTCAAGCTCATCTTCTGATCACCTCAGGGACACATCCATGAAGCTTTCTTAGCAACGGTACAAAAGCGATTTCCTATTGCTGCTTCCTAGGATTTTTTGCTACCTTCCCAGTCCCATATACAGCCATGGCAATGTCTTATACTCTCCCATCCAAGTACAGGCCAAGATAAAGCCTGTTCAGCTTCCAAGATCAAACAAGGTCATCTATTGCTGCTATCATTAAATGCTATTTAAAGTATTGATATAGTTTGCTATCTAAATTTGGAGGATAGGTTCTTTCTTCCCTTATTCAAAGCTCTTGCTTTGATGCCTCTATCAAATTATTCCCATCAACTTTTTCTTAGATTAGTTCTATTTATATTCCATTTTAATTACTTTATCCCAAATATATCTTTCTTTCAGCCTTACATAAACCTACTACATCAGATTTAATTGATTAGCTATTATTTTAAAAAATACAGCTGAAAGTGGCATGCATCCTGTACAAGTAACCCCTTCATCCAAAGGGGTTGATTATAATTATTAATGGGAGAATATTTCCCCCTTTTTTTGCAAGTACAAATACATGGAAGATATTGTGCCAGTTCCTTAGAAATGTGTCTTCTATCAGGTCAAACTATTTAGAAGTATTTCTGCCTTAACAGATTCTGTTTGCAAGTCCTCTTATTATCTTTCCTTAGAATATCGACGACTGAACCCATAATTCTCTCCATGTTGCCAACTTTGTTTCTATCATAATATGTATATGGCAATTTTTACAATTGAGTTAATCTCATTAAAGTACGTATTTCATAAAATAGACTGATGTCCATGAAGAGCGAAACTGGCCCTCCAGATGATTTTAATAACAAGCCATCAAATGCTTGGAGCTGTCCTTCAGCACCATTTGGGGAACCGTAGGTTTCACAACCCTACTGAAGATCATGGAAGTATATGGCTTTGCTGACTTTACAACATCAAACTAGTGTTTTTTTTTACTCCAAACAGCATCCAAATAGTCATATAATATTCCTGTTATTTTAAATTAGGTATTATGTGACTGCAACTGCTGGAAAATCTCTGTTTTATAGCACTTTGAGAAGAGAGTTTTGATATACTAAAATATGGGAGCCTCCATTAAAGATGATTTGTTTAGTAAAATATCACATTAACATCAATTCATCATTCATTGTCTGGTTTTCATTATCAATATTCTTCATGACTCTGGGATTTATTTTAAGGATAACTTTGTAAATATTATGCAACAGAATGTGTTGCCATATCTAGAAGTCTTCTTAATCAAAAGCATATGTAAAATGTCATGTTTTTCAACTGCTATAAAAAGCAAATAACAAGCAGAATGAAATTTTCTGGAGTTTTGAAACAAATGGCTACTTCAAATGTTTACTGATGAGCTAGTCTGCAAATCTATAATAAATAGATGAAAGTTAAACCAACACTGAGTTTTCCATTGACTTCATCCTTGAAAACTCTTGAAAGTAGGTTCATTGATTTGAGAAAGTGACAGCTTTTAATCACCAGGTCAAAATTCTATACCAAGCATTTAATAGAAAAATTTGGTTACATTTACTTATCGGTAATACTTGAACTATTAATAGTGTTCATAAGAATAGTGAAGTCCTGTTGCTTCTCTATTTTTAAAAGATGTCTATATTTTCTGTATCAGATTTTAGCAATCAGTGACTTAGCTGCCTGTTGCAGCCCCCAAAATCCCCTGAAAAAAATTCCCCTATGAAAATTGTGGTTGTCATCTTAAAATACCCAACACGCTTAAATCTAAAACTGAAAACAAAAATTATCTCACTCAAAGCTATGCCTGCTTCCTATCTCTATTCTCGCTGCTTTACCAAACCCTCTTCCAAACCCAACTGAACAGCCAGCAGCCTTCAAAAGATTGCCAACCCCATCCTTTGTCAAATGACTACAACCTTGGAAAGAGTGCTGCTAACCTAAATGTATTATTAATTTAAGAGAGGAAAGGCATTTGAGGTCATGTCTTTTTTTTAAAGTTCCTGAAATGGGCAAAGCCTGTCCTCGTTATTTTGTCAGGACGCTTCAATTTCTCACATGCTGGCACTACATGTTCAAGACTTCCTTGCAAAACAGTATTTGACTTCTGCAATGCAGATCTGACTCATCCATGTAAGTTGCATATTATTAGCCAGAATGGGCTGTGAGAAATTGCTTCAGAAGGCAAAGTGCAAAATGCTAAGGCTTAAGGAAGGTGCACAATTTCTCAGAGAGAAATAACTCTTACTGCTACTAACTTCCTCATAAAACTTCTACCAAATAAGGAGAAAAGTGGACTAGAATAGGTAGTGCTCAATTTACAACAGTTTATTTGGTGACCAAAGTTACAACAGCACTGAAAAAAGTGACTTATAACTATTTTACATACCTACGACCATTGCAGCATCCCCATGGTCATGTGTCAAAGTTCAGATACTTGGCAACTGACTTGTATTTATGACGGTTGCATTGTTCCTGGATCATGTGATCACCTTTTGCAACCTTTTGCAACTTTCTGACAAGCAAGTCAATGGGGACATCAGATTCCCTTAACAATCGGCTTACTAACTTAACAATTGCAGTGATTCATTTAACAAGTGTGGCAAGGAAGATCGTAAAATGGGGCAAAGCTCACTTAACAAATGTTTCAGTTAGCAACTTAAATTTTGACTCAATTGTGTAAGTCGAGAACTACCTGTATTTTCTACTTGTTTTCCAGAAGTGCTAACTTAGTGAACTTCAATATACTTCAGGTTCTGGATTTTGGCAGCTTCCCATAGCTACCTAGGAACAAATTTTGGAAAGTCTAAATACCTAAATTTCAAAAATCATACATTTTAGATACCCTTTTCAAAGAATTAGCACAAGGCAATGGTGAAACTGTTGGATGAAGATCAGGAGACACAGGATCAAGGCTAACCTCAGCCATGGAAACTTGTTTAGCACATAGTATGGAGAAATGAAGGAATGAATGGCATTCATCTTCATCCTGTAATTATTTGAGCTCCAGAAAAAATAGAATTCCTTTTTTCAGATTCTACTCACTGAATATAAAACTGGTCTGCATACTTTGTCTATGTATATTACTTCTCTAGGAAGGTTCCATTTATTGAAGAATACAAATGAGAATTAACTGTTTATTCAATTGTATTGTGATTTGGTTTCCTTCATTAAGATAAAGTTCCACTGTTGATGTTGGAAAGCCCCATTGTCATCAATTTTTCCCCTTTTTGTATCTTGGCATACTGTATCCATCAGTCTTCGAAGTCAATAAACAGCTACTTTATATCTTTTGGAAATCTGGCACAGGCTGCTTTCAGCCTTTGAAGGTCAAATTTGAATTACAAACCTGTAATTTCCCTGAGGTGGACAGTCTTGAAGGAGAAAAAAGAAATATGTGCGAATTCCACTAACATTAACCAAAAATAGCCACGCAACTGTGGTAATCAGAAACTTTCTCCTGTTCGTAGCTCAGATGAGTTAAAGAGAGTCCTTTTGAAATGCTAAAGCAATTCAATCTTCTTTAACAATCTTTTGCAGGTGACAGAAAAACAGATAAGCCAACAATTTACTTTTGGTTGTTCTTTATATAGTATTTAAAAAGTGATTATTAATAGGAAGCACCTGAAGTCTTCATTCAGGCAGAATGTTGATGAACAAGCAAAATACTTGGGATCTAGAAAAAGTCTCATGAGGAAGGTGGTAGAAAGACCGAAAAAGAAAATATAAACAACATGCAATGTAAGCATGCAGATAATGATCTGAATGGCCAAGGCTAAAACTCTACATTGAGTTACATATTTTTCTTTTCTTTTGCAAATTTCTTTAGGAAACGTTACTCTTCTCTCCTTGTGGTTTCTTGATATTGTTTTGGGAGCCATTAACCACTTTAATGGCTAAATGACACAAAATGAGCAACTTTCTTGAGAACATTTTGAAGACAAAAAGATTAAAGGAAAATAAATCCTATGATGGTATTAGCTTAGGGGTTGTAATTTTTTCCCTTGTTATTGTTTTGTTTTATTTGGAGGTAAGTGCTTTCTTCTCTTGCCATAAAATTTTCTTGCTGCTTCAAATTTTTCTTACTACTATATACGCCAAAGATAGAATTATATTATAGATTTAGCAGTGTCGTTCCAACTATAGTTTCACACTTTTTGGAAAGCCATTAAAACTTTCATTAAAAAGAAAAGATCTTCAGGAACATGGGGCTGTAGTTTATCTAAATTTATGACTTAAAGTCAGGTGAAGTGTATCAGTAAGGTAGATATTGAGGTATCTCCACCAGTTTGAAAATCACCTTATTTTTATTTAATTCATTCTGGCACTTTTTCATCTCTTCAGAAAATACATCAGTGAATTGATTGCAGGCAGAAAAAGAACAGCTATAAAAAACATGGAAGAAAACAATTTCCGTTCAACTATTCCACTTGTTTTCAAAAGCAAAGTATTTCAGAAGGCTTATAAAAATTGCTTCTGTATATGAGTTGCTGCAAAACAACAAGGAAGAAGACATTTTATCCCTGTGCATTACTTATCAGTTTTCCATGAGCATTTGATTGACTACTGTCTAAAGCTAGATGTTGCATTTTTGTCAAGCCGATCTGGTCTTTTCTTATTGTACTTTATTATGGTGCATTATTTTAAAAGAAGTTTAACAGTTTCCTCAGCTTGCAATCACCTCAAATCACTTTGTTCCAGAATATTCTCAAAGCACCAAAAGAAAACCAATAATTCAATATATCCCAACATGATGCCTTCTGGATGTGCTCCGTCTGCAATTTTCTTAATAATTAGAATTTGGGGAGTTCAACTCCTAATACGTCAGGAGAACTCCAGAAGGGGAAAGCTACATTATAGCCCTCCATGAGATCATATATAGTTGGGGTGTATAGGGTGTTCAGTGAGGGGTAGCACCTCTGGTGTAGGGGCATGTTGTGTCCTTTTAGGGCAGCTTGTCTACCTTTGGTCCCCACCTGTCACTCAGCTCTCCCCTATGGCTTCTAGTAGCTACAGTATGTGCAGCAGCCACACCACAGGCAACAGTTTCGATACGCTGGCCAAACCAGATTGAGAGAAGCCATTGGCTCATTGACCTTCGGTGAGATAGGCACTTGTCTATCTCGAGCATGTAAAGACAGATTCTGGTGGATTGAGCAGATGAAACCTGCTCAATCGATCATGAAGACGGTTTCTGCAAGCGATCTGGTACACTAAGAGCATGGCAAGACATGAAAGATGCCCTGGTCAACCATCGCGCCCAGCCTGTCGCCAACTGTCTTGACTCTTGTCCTGCTATTGGAGCAAGATAGAATCTGGGAAGAGAGAGTGAGGCTGATTCTGCACGCCTCTACCTCTCTTTAATCCAATTCATGCACAAGTCTTAACATCCCCTCAATTAGATGTCAAGGTCCTCTTCGAACACAATGAACAAACATCATATATACAGGTCCTGAATGCAAATTACTCCTTTGCCACAAGTGTGTGAGTGTGAGTGTAGATAAAATCCAACATTTTCTCCTATTTCATAATTTTATAATCCAGACTTCCTCAACTGAAGAGACCTTGGTTGTATTAAACTATGATACCACACTGTATACATTTTGTATATCTCGATAGCATCCTCTATTTCCTATCCTTTGGGAGCTTTTATGGCAATCAAAGTTCAATGGGTCCCAACAAGTTAACACCTCAAAAAAGAAAAAGAAAACAAGTCCAAAACTGATTGACCCTGACAGCATTTTGATCCATCTTTAGAGGAGGATGTGAAAGATTAATAGGAAAAACAGCCCTCAAGCTATGCTCATTCCTCTTCAGGTTTGTGGATTTAATTTCATAAATTTAATAGTCACTGGATCTTGGCCAACATTAAATCTTTAACTGTGATCACAAGCAACATTCAGTTTGGTGGGAAGGAGAAAGAGCATCTGTAGTGAATGAGGAGCGGGTCTCCAAAATGTTCCAATTATAGGTTTAATGCACATACTGCTTCACTGAAATATAAATAGCACTTAAGACTTATATACTGCTTTACAGCCCTCTCTAAGCGGTTTACAGAGTCAGCATATCGTCCTAACAATCTGGGTCCTCATTTTGCTGACCTTGGAAGGATGGAAGGCTGAGTCAACCTTCATCTGTTGAGGTTTGAACCGCTGGCAATTGGCAGAATTAGCCTGCAATACTGCATTCTAATCACTGTGCCACCACAGTTCCTAAATAATGCAATAAAATAAGTAACTGAATTAAGCTAGTATATATCAGAATGATGATAACATAACGTTGTCTTCCAGAATTTCAGAGAGTTATGGACAGTAGTTATAGCAGTTATAAAACACTTTCTGAATCAAAACAATTTGGCTGATATGACCAATTCATTTGTCACACCCTAGTGCTAAAATGCAGAAGAAACACAAAACTGCCTTAATTATCACAAATTGATTTGTGATCTCAGGACATGGGACGCTGATTTAACACTAATTGATTTGTGATACAGAAGGGAAATTGAAAAGCTGCTGTTTCTAATGAAAGCCAGAACAAAATTTGAAAGGATTTTTTTTAAAGCTGAACAGCTGGCAATAAAACAGAGGCAAATTTCAAAAATAATACATATATATTTACTAGCTGCATTTTTCATATCATTCAACAACTTTATAGTTATGCGATGTTTATGTTAGACTCTTATCCTGTTAGGTATTTATAGGATGTACAGGTATTCCTCAACTTACGACGACAATGGAGTCCAAAATTTATGTTGCTAAGTGAGCAATTTGGTAAGTGAGCTTTGCTCCATTTTATATCCTTTCTTGCTAGATTTGTTAAGTGAATCGCTGTAGTTGTTAATTTAGTAACACGGTTGTTAAGTGAATCTTGTTTCCCAATGACTTCCCCACAACCTATTGAATTAAAAAAAAGATGTTAGTAAAACCACATCTGGAATACTGCATCCAGTTTTGGTTGCCACGATGTAAAAAAGATGTTGGGACTCTAGAAGGAGTGCAGAGAAGAGCAACAAAGATGATTGGGAACTGGAGGCTAAAATATATGAACAATGGCAGGAATTGGGTATGTCTAGTTTAATGAAAAGAAAGACTAGGGGAGACGTGATAGCAATGTTCCAATATTTGAGGAGCTGCCACAAAGAAGAGGGAATCAATCTAGTCTCCAAAGCACCTGAAGACAAGACAAGACAAGAAGCAATGGATGGAAACTAATCAAGCAGAGGAGCAATCTAGAACTAAGTAGAAATTTCCTGATAGAAAAATTAATCAGTGGAATCTACCTGTACAATATTAATCAGAAGTTCAAATGGTTTAATTGGTTGAATGGTTTAGATTGAATGCTTAGTGACCCATTGAAGTTACAATGGCACTGAAAAAAGTGACTTATTAAACTTTTTCACACTTAAAACTGTTGTGGAATCCTCATGGTCATGTGATCAAAATTCAGATGTCAGGCAACTGACTCATATTTTTATAATGGTTGCAGGGTACTGGAATCATGGGGTCATCTCTGGCAACCTTTGGACAACTAAAGACAACTGGAAATCCAGTTTCACTTAATAACTGTGTTACTAACTGCAGAATCAACTGCAGTTTTTCATTTAACAAACGTGGCAAGAAAGGTCATAAAAATGAGTAAAATTCATTTAACAAATGTTTCACAACATAAAATTTTGGCTCAATTGTGGTTGGAAGTCATAGACTGTAAGTCAAGGCTTTATCATCTGCTACTTTAGTATAGCTTATATAAGTCTGAACAAAATAACTAACAAATTATTTCAGTTTTGATATGTTCAAATAAGCACATGGAAGATAAAGTCATAATCTAATTTTTATTCACAAGTTCAATTTGAGAAATCTTAACATAAACAGAAGATAAAAGAATGGGTCACAGCCCTAGCAAAATATCACAATTACCAAGATATTTTAATTTAAGCTCATTCCTCTTCTCTCTCTGTCTTATATTTTTATGTGGCTATATTAACATTTGCTACTTCTTGGAACAAATCCTCTTTCTCAAGTTAAACAATATTTGCTGCAAGGCAACTAATCAAAGCTCAGTCTATTTTAAAACAGTATTCCTGGGGCAAAAATGAATTTAGATCTTCAGGGACTAAATCCAACATTGCATGTTGAACTTCCATTTTCCAAAGGGGTTTGAGTGACATCTGGGGAGTTCGTTGAGAGAAAAAAGATAGAACCTTCATATATATTTTTGTCAAACATAACTCATATACCAAATTATGAAAATGAGAACCACATCTAGAGCTTATAACAAATCACCTTTTGAATGTTTCTACCAAAGTCCTAGACAAAGAAATTTGGTTGCTGATTTTGATGAATCTTTGCAAAGAAATATAAATTCTCTAAAACTTTCTCAAATGCAAGAATCCCTCTTATATGTTGTTGATATTAGAACCACTGTTGAACCCTCCCTTCCTGGTGAAAGTTGGTCTCTTATGTTTTTCCTCAAAAGTTGAGTGATGTACAGAAAGCCAAGAAGGCTGAAGGAGCGCAATAGCACTAGTATTTAGAGTATTTATAAGCTTTATAGCACTCTCTGAGTGGTTAACAGAGTCTGTGCATTGCTTCCAACAATCTTGGTCCTCATTTTACTGATCTTGGAAGGATAGAAGGGTGGAAGGCTAAGTCAACCTTGAGTCGGTCAGAATTGAACTCCTGGCTGTGGGCAGAGTTAGCTTGCAGTACTGCATTCTAACCACTGTGCCACCATGGCTTCAGAATGATGGAGACAGAATGAACTGTGAAAGATTCAACCTTAACATTCCACCTTTCCCTCATATTTTGTATCTGAATAAGTGCAAGAGCATCATCAAACTCCTTTCAGGAGAGTTCCTCAGAATTCTCCTGTCCTCTGAAAGATATTTCAGACACACATTATCTTCCCTCAAGCTAAATGAGAACTGGCAGGAAAAAAAATGAAATAGAATTTTGCAGCCGAGCACTAATAAAGACTTTTGATTCAGACCTGGTAACACATTGCAAGAAAATAGAAATAATTATTCACAACCACGCTTCAATTTTTATTTTCCTTCTCCCTGACCCTTTCTTTTTCTGAGCTAACAATGTCAACTAACTCATGCCTTCATCCACTCCTCAAAGTTCTTTTATGATCATTCAAGGCATAAGAGGATTTATTTTCAAAAGTGCAGAATTCTAACTCCTCAGCATACAAATGCTATTTTAGAGAATGCTCAAGGCAGCAAATTGATGGGGTTTTTTTCTTGATTTGAGATTGTCATCTCTGCTATTTATCAGGATGTACACTTTATAAACAAAGAACAATGGCTATCTAACAATAAGAGAGAAACTTTATCAGTTGATAGGCAAGAGTTGTTGCATTTTATACAAAGAAGTTTGGAAGTCTTGTTCCTACATATTACAGTGAAAATAATTCTCTTTAATTATTATGGTTAAATTAAGTAGACTGCCCCGAAATGTTCTGTAACCCATTTTGAACTGGGATAACAGGTACACTTAAGACATATTTTATACATTTGTTCAAAGAATGATCTCAGAGCGGGGTGTGTGAAGGTCAACACTTGAATTGCATGTACACTCACTCACTTATACCAATGTTGCTAAAAAGAGCAAGTCTTAATTAGCATATGTGTCTGCAATCAACCCATCTAATTATGTTGCTAAAAAGGTCATCGGAAAGCTCATTGTTCTACAGATGGATATGTAGCAAAAACGAAAGAAGGGAACTAAGCATGTCCTATGTAGAAGGCATGTGGGTGTAATTGTAGGCCCTAGGAAGAAAATATTCTAAAGTAGAGTGAAGAACAGAAAGTCAGACTGTTCCTTTTTGTTAGCATAGCTACGTCTCTTGGAAATGCATACATTGGCATCCAGCATCAAACACCTATTCTTCTTTTCTTCTAACGGAAAAGATGAAGAGGTCAGGGGACACACACACACAGAGTAACCTTGCAGGTAGATCTCTGATCCAAGTCAATGTCACTTTAACTATGGTTGAAAAACAATAAGGGTGATAACAAAGAAGGTCTAACAGTAGCTCTACCTTGTGCTCATTCAGGTTCACTCTCTGTTGCCATCTGGTGATCTCTAAGCAGAGGTGGGTTCCCACCAGTTCGTACCTATTCGGTAGAACTGGTTCGTCAAATCTACCGAACCGGTTAGAAGAGGTTCCACCAGTGGACCCGGAAAGCAGGCCACACCTACAGAAGAGGTTTCAAAAAATTTTGAAACCCACCACTGGTCCTTGGATATGATTATTCTACACTATCATGCTCATATTTATAAAACTCAGTGCCTCTGTGAAAGGTAAGGATGACTACTGTGATTGTGGTGCAATCAGAACATTGCGTGTGTTGAAGTTGTTTTAACGCAAACCAAAGGTGCCTTTTAAAAAACGAGTTTACATCATATTCTTATGCATGCCAGTGCTGTGTGTGAGATAATTTAAGGTGGTTCTGACAAGTGTCGTCGGCATCTTCATATCCGGTCACATGGGCGGCAAGCCATTCCCATCCGGTCACATGGGTGGCAAGCCACTCCCACAAAGGAGGCCACACCCACAGAGTAGGTTCGAACAATTTTTGAAACCCACCACTGTCTCTAAGACAGCCTTCCTTAATCTATTGCTTTCCAGATGTGTTGAGACTAAAGTTTTTACATATACTTGCTTCAAATTCTAGAAGTTGTAATCCTAATAGATCAGAAGAATATTAGAGCAGGAATAAGCCTTCTTAAAAGCTATTTGTGCCATACCACCCTCATATATCTTATTTATCTTCTATTCTGCCTTTTGCGTCATCATATTTGCTTTTAATATTCTGGACTTTATTCTAGATTTTAATAATATCTGCCATCATTATGCAGCGTTTACTATCTGGGGTTATTATAATTGCAGTTCTTCAGTTCTTGAAGTTCTTTGTCCTTTTTGACAAGCACTCTTAATTTACTTACTGCAGAGAAGATATGATGGTTTCCCCTGAGGTCTTGAATTCTACAAGCTGACTTTAGGAAGTCAGCTATCTTTTAATTGAAGTTTTCTGAATAATTGACGAGATTATTTTTTTAAACTACTCTAATTTAAAACACTCTATTGCTTACTTGCAAGGATGATATGGTCATAATGTGTAAAATACTTCAAATGCAACCATAATGCTAAGATGGCTTATTACATTAACTAAAGAAAAAAATTGGATGGAACCTTTTTTCCCTCAGGTGGTTGGAAAAAATATACAAAGGTAACACCTTTGAATTATTATGATAGTTGGCCACCCAGTCATCCTGATGTTTAGATTGGATATTGAGTCCTTCTCAAGGACCTAGGATAGGCAGGTTTTGATATTTAATAATATTAAAGGTAACGTTGCAGGATGTGAGGTGTTCCAAATAAAGCTTCCTTTTGCAACTCATTGATGGTGATTTTGTTAACGTTGCTGGTATTCAAATGGTGCTCTAGTTCCTTGTCTGTTTGAATTCCAAAATCCCAGAGCTCGTTAATTTCTTCATTTTCTTATTAGTTTGTCTATTATCATTTCAGCAAAGATTTAAACTACAACCTCCTCAGTGTGCTAAACTGGGCTTTTAGCCACTATGTCATATTTGCGGCTGTTAACTGGATATTAAAATATTAGAGTCCATGCTTGGAAGGGAACAAAAAACAACAATAATTAAGCAGCTTCTAGAATGGCATGTGTGTATGTATGTATTTACACACACATGCCCACTTGAATATGTGCAATAACACAAACACACACACAAGAAGGTAAGCAATTGTCAATGCAACTTATAGGAAGAGGTGGTAACCAAAAGTTTTTTCTTAAACTATTTTGCAGTCAAATTGGCACATGAGGAAAGCAGAAACAATGTTGATATGGAAAGAGAGAGAGTGATCTTGCTGAAGTGGCCTAGAGAAAAAATGACAAGGCAAGTAAAATCCCATAGTCATCTATACCCTCTCCTCATTTAGCAGGAGGGAAAGAGAGAGGGAGGGAGGGAGGGGGAGAGGGAAAGGGAAAGGAAGAAATAGAGAATTTGTGAAAATCATCGCATTGCTGTTGTCTTAATCATTGGTCAGAGAATGATTATTTTTATTACTGTTGTATTTGTGAATGGCCACTAATCACAATTGCTAAATGAAAAGTGGTTTATTCCATCATTTTAATTCTTGTCTTTGACCCATAAGGAAATGACTCAGCTACAAAAGTAATATGAAGACAGACCAGGCATACAAATTAATTTAAAAGTCAGCAAGACAAATTAAGACAAAAAGCCCAACCTAGAAGAGATATTAAACTCAGGTTTTTCTGCAAAAAATGGAAATGTTTAGTAGAAAAGAAGTATATAGATAAAAGCTGAACATTTTCAAAGGCATGACTTTTGTTTACATAAACCTATATTTGTATTCGTGCAAAGATGTTTTTTTAAAAAAAACCAAAGAAGTGAATTTCAGTAAATATTTTAATTTTAGCTCAAATGTTTAAGTTTACCTTTAGCTTAAAAAAAAGTATACTGCTATTGATTTGATTATTTCCTACACTATCCAGAAAATCTTTCTTATGCTACTAATATCTGTTTTGCTATAAAATGTTACTTAGAAAAAAAAACACTTGGACATAAATTTTATTTGAACAGAATTATTAGCATTCTATTTTAAAATAATAGAAATAAGTCCTGCTGGTCAAGCCATGCACTTCTTATGCCAACATCCTGTGCCAATCAATGACCAAACATCTGGAGTGGAAAAGGATAGTAGCCTTCCACTCAGAGATGGGTTCTGGTTCGCACCGGTAGTAGTATTTTGGCCTTGGTTGCCCAAACTGGCAGCAACTCAGGCTGGCCACGCCCCCGAACAGGTTCTGGTCAGCAATGCTGTTGCTGCCATCTTTTTCAGTAATTTTTTATTGATAGTCAACTGCGCACATGTACACGTGCAAAGTGAATGCACCAATGCTGGCAGCAACCCATCCCTGCATCCACTGTTGCTTACTATCATCCAGTATCAAAATATATTACTGTCTGTGATTCAGGAGGTAGCAAATAGCAAGCAATGTTAGTAGCCAGTGATCACTGACAGCCTGATCACTATGACCTTTTCCAGTTCTTTTTTTAAACTTATCAAATTCATAATAACAGAGTTGAAAAGGACCTTGGAAGGAGGAGACCCTATCCTATTTCAGACAAAAGCCTGTCCAGTCTCTGAAGACAAGCTGTTCCCTTGGTTAATTGTTGTTACTGTTAGGAAATTTCTCCTTAGTTCTAGGTTGCTTCTCTCGTTGACTACTTTCCATCCATTACTTCTTGTTTTGCATTCTGGTGTTTTGGAAATTATGTTGCCCCCCCCCCTCTTCTTTGTGGCAGCCCTTCAAATATTGTAAGGCTGCTATCATGTCCCTCCTAGTCCATCTTTTCAGTAGACTACAGATACCCAATTCCTGCAACCATTCTTCATTTGTTTTAGCCGCCAGCCCTCTAATAATCTTTGTTCCTCTTGTCTGAATTCTTCCTGCTATTATCATAGCTTCTGGCAACAAATTCCATAGTTTAATTATATGCTAAATGAAAAAAAATCCTCTTGGATCTCTGAATTTATCTTCAGTGGATGACTCTGTCCTGGCACTGAGAGAAGGGAAGAAAAACATCTCTCTCCATATTATTTGTTCCCTAGAGGATCCCCTTATCCTACTTATTTCAAAGACACTGATCCCCAAGTGCTGCACTTTTTCCTTGATCATTTTCTGATCATTTATGTTCTGGCTGCCTTTTTGACACCTTTTCTAGCTGTTCAATATTCAGCTCTATTTTAAAATTCCCTTATAATAATGCCACATATGCAAATTGCCCTCTTTAAAAAAAGCTACATATTGGGCTGTTGTTTTTGCAACCACTTACCACCATGACCAATATCTATTCTACTCAATCACTGTCTACCACGATCCTATATGTACACACACACATATGCACATGCACACAGGTATACACACAAGAAGTGTGCACGCACACACGGACACATACACACACACACACACACACACACACACACATTGTACAGTTTGAATGTGTCAGCATGTATTACTTTACACAAATGTTACCATTCTTACTCAATGTGGAGAGGGTATCTGGAACCCAAGTGTTTGTCTCCAACGTCTATCCTCTTCTATTGGAATTTATTAAAAGAATCAGTCACAACTCCATCTATACGGATTCCTAGTTTTCAGGTTGCATCAATCCAATACTGATTTATTTCATTTATTCCTACTTTCTTCTTCCTGTTTTTTTAACCTCTTTTTTAATCTATGAAAACTTAGGTAATCTATCTCATGGCAGTAACTTTGGTGAGTGAAATTTCCATAGGCTTTTGGGAAATTAAAGCATATAATTTCAGTTGAATCATGTTCAACAAAAATGCCATCTTTGTTGACATGTTCAAAAAGTCCAAAAAGCTGACAAAACAAGACTACTTTTGCAAAAAAAAATCACCATGGTTCCTTTTTTTTTAAAGCTCTGGGTCATTATTTTATGTGCTGCTTTATTTCTTCTTGATACTTACACATTTTTTTCCCTTCAGAACAGAAGTTCAGCCGAATAGCCCAGAGTTTCCATTTTCATTCCGTAATCCCTTTTTTAAAAATTGGGGTCATATTGGCTCTGTTTCAGTCCCCAGGAACAGATGCTGATGTTAAAGAAAAACTGGATCTTTTTGTGAAAAGATCAGCATTTTTTAAAGTTATTTAAGAACACTTGGAGAAATATCAACTGAACTTGGTGATTTATTTATTTTTAGTCTGTCAATGTGGATCAGATCTCCCATTCAGCTTTATCCATGGCATATTTCAGATTTCCATAGCAAGGAAAATGGTCTAAAATCAATAATTAGAAAGAGCAATTTGAATTGAAAAAAATTCTAAAGAGTTGTGATTTTACTAAGTATGTATGTGTCTGTGTGTGTCTCCTTCTCTCTCTCTCTCTCTCTCTCTCTCTCTCTCTCTCTCTCTCTCTCTCTCTCTCTCTCTCTCTCTCTCTCTCTCTATATATATATATATATATATATATATATATATATATATATACATACACACATACATACATACACACACACATACATACACATACACATACATATAGATAGATAGATAGATAGATAGATACATACATACATACATACATACATACATACATACATATATATATATACTTTTTATATATCCTATGTACTCAATGTTCAAATCAGTTATTTACTGGCTATGATACATCCCCATCATTATTAATATTACTCAGTATTGTAACTTGTTTATAAGTAGAAGAATGATAGGGAACTATGTTAACTGTTTCAAAGACCTTGAATCTATATGTAAATTTATATAGCATGTACAGGTGTTATTTTATATATGGCTTTCAAAATCTACATGACAATAAATTATCTTGATGTCACTATTTTTATAGAGACATTCCTTAGTCTTTTGGGTTTAGTTTAATATACTAAGTACAGTTGCTCATAAACATGAGAAAAATCCATCTTTCTTACAAACTTGCACTAATTAAGCATTTAAAAATCTTATCAAATAGTTGCAAATAAACCAAATCATAATTATGTAATGAAATACAGCTTGGAAAATGTGAAGCAATATTGCTTATCATCAAAAACTACCCTTATAACATAAGATTAAAAAGTAAATCATTCAGTAAGATAGCTTTGAAAGATTAATATATATCCTTGAAGATAGAAAATGAAATGTTATCATCTGTGATCCTAAGGAACACTCAATTTCTTTATTAAAAAAACTTTAAAAATATGATTGGAAAAAATACAGTTTATCTTACCAATTATTTTCACCTTATTTAAAGAGATACTGCTGATTCTGTTAAAAACCAACTCTTTCATTGCTACACAACTGCAGTTTTAAGTGCAAAGGAAATTGAAATTAGCCCTATTACTATAACCATTTACTTAGAAAACTTTATAACAAGTTACAAGATACCAGAATAAGAGAGTTGTAATAGACCTTGGGGGTCTTCTAGTCAACTCCCTCCTCAAGCAAGAGACCCTATCTCATTTCAGAAAAATGGCTGTCTGGTTTCTTCATTAAAAAAAAAAAACTCCAGTCATGGTGGGATGAGCAGAAATATTTGTACAAAAACTTCCACAAATAATTTAATTGTGTGGGATTTGAACTGTACCTGGAAGCATTCTGGAAGCCAGTATAACTCAGAGCAATATCATTATATGGGCGAGCTTTGATGTGCCCAAAACAGTGTTGATACATTCTCGACCAGCTGCAGTTTCTGAATATTGTTCAAATAAGTCCAACTTACAGCTCACTGTAGCAGTGCAAGCAAGAGATGTCTAAGATACAAACAAACATGATCAGGGTCTGCCGATCTAGGAACAGACACAACTGCCAAACAAGATGCTATCTACTCCTTCAGCAGATGTGAATCTAAGAAATGTCCCAAAATATGCACCAATGTTGTCCTGATAATTGAAATCCCATTTAGACCTAAAAACAGAACTCTTCCAGATCCAAAGGGTTCTAAAACCCATAGACATTTAGTTTTGGCTAGAATTCTGCTGCAGTCCGTTACTTTCCATCAGAATACAGCCTCCAGGCATAGGGAAAGAATCTTAACAGCCTCACTTAGTGGGTCCAGGGCAGAAGAGCATAACTTCATATTACGAAGTACTAATGATACTTCACCCGGTCTTGATGGATGATTCATCTAGTGGTTTCATGTAGATATTAAATAGAAGCTGAGAGAGAAAGAGACTTGTGCCCTGAGGCACAAAACTTCATCTCTCCCCACCAACACCAACTGGAACTAGTTTTAAAGGAAGGAGAAGAGCCAATATAGAACCATGTGTTCCTCCCCAGCTGCCATTTCCAGTCCTCTAAGCTAGTCCAGAAGGCTTCTGTGATCAGTGGTTTTGAAAAGCAGCTGAGAAATTAAGCAGCCTCAGGGCAAGGAACTACTCCATGCTTTACCACTCTGACAAGTGTAACCAATGTTGTCTCAGCGCTGCAGCCAAGTCTGAAAGATTACAAACAATCCTTTCCCTCCAGGGCTCTCTGGAATTACAAGTTAGGAAGGAAAAATTGGAGACAGAGCAAATTTGTACAATTCTGTTGAAGCCAGAAATGGCTTTCTAGAAGCACTAGACTTCTAGAAGCACAAGAGCCGAGGTGGCGCAGTGGTTAGAGTGCAGTACTGCAGCCACTTCAGCTGACTGCTAAGCTGCAGTTCGGCGGTTCAAATCTCACCAGCTCAAAGGTTGACTCAGCCTTCCATCCTTCCGAGGTCGGTGAAATGAGGACCCAGACTGTGGGGGCGATATGCTGACTCTGTAAACCGCTTAGAGAGGGCTGAAAGCTCTATGAAGCGGTATATAAGTCTAACTGCTATAACTGCTATAGACCATTTTTAAAACCTCCTTAACAGCTAGTGGAACTATTCTTTCCCCTTGGAAAAGCATTAACCACCTATGTGTCATTATTTGGGAGTCCTTAACCAGTCTGGTTTTTCCAGTTGCAATGTATGGCTGTGAAAGTTGGGCTATAAGAAAGGCTGAGCACCAAAGAACTGAGGCCTTTGAACAATGGTGCTGGAGAAGACTCCTGCAAGTCCCTTGGACTGCAAAGCGATCAAACCAGTCAGTCCTACAGGAAATCAACCCTGACTGCTCTTTATAAGGACAGATCTTGAAGATGAAACTCACATACTTTGGACACCTAATGAGAAGGAAGGACTCACTGGAGAAGAGCCTAATGCTGGGAAAGATTGAGGGCAAAAGAAGAAGGAGACGACAGAGAATGAGGTGGCTGGATGGAGTCACCAAAGCAGTCGCTGTGAGTTTATATGGACTCCAGAGGATGGTAGAGGACAGGAAGGCTTGGAGGAACGTTGTCCAGGGGGTCATGATGGGTTGGACATGGCTTCGCAACTAACAACAACAAACCAGTCTGGTAGGAAACAATTCAAACACACAGGTAGCCAAACTTAAAGAGTTCTGAATTCAGTCCACTTCATCAGGTCTAATAAACTTAATCTCTTCCCAGATAACCAAGCCAGACTCAGTCATCTCTATAGCCCTACAATAGTTACAGTCAAACCAAGCAAATCTGATTTTTGTCTTATTATTGTCTTAAAAACAATCTTTATAGTAAATTTTATTTAAGTCTCTCCTTGCCCAAAAGGTACCCGTTCACCTTAGAGATGCCAGATGGCTGTCTGCAGATGTGCTAAGAGCAGAAAAATAATTGGCTTTTGCCCCTTTTATCACAAGAAGTAAAACTTAAGAAAATCTCATGTTCATTCAGATTCGGTTTTACTTTTTCTCCATTATTTTTCCAGATTATCCAAGTCTGAAATAAAGTCCTAGTGTCTATTAATATTTGATGCGTAATTTTCATAACATCACATAAAAATACTTCTAACCGGTGCACTGAATTATAAAGATGAAAGATAAATAAACTTTGCAGACTTTGTTCAGAGCTGCAATTCTAGGATATATATTTCAACATACTTTCTCCCTTCCCCCCTTATTGCTCTTGCAAACTACTCCTTGCTTATGCACACTGGATGAATAAACAGATCTCTGCATCTCTGCTGGATGGCAGAAATTTGGCCAGACTAAAATAATAATTCATACCTCAAGGCATATTTGCTTGGAGTCAACATGAGAAAATGAAATAAATGCATCACAATGTATTCCGTTCTTAGATACAAAAAGAATTGCAGATCACTGATTTGTATCATTGATGATTTTTCATGCCCAGAGAAAGTGTAAGAGAAGAAAAGACAGGCAACTGAAAATAATTTAATATACTTTCTTAAACAGTACGACCAATTGTTGACTGTCAGTTAATTAACCAGCCTAATACATTAAGCTGCCTCTTGTATAATGAAAAGTGAGTTAAATGGTAAACAGTTACTGCTGAAAGTTTAAATGCACATTCTTGGGTGTCCTTTATTTAATTTTTGCAAGGCTGTGCCTGACAATTAAATGTGGTCATGTCATACAAGTAATTAACTTTCTCCCATTAAGTTAAGGAAGTCAAGATACCCACCACAAGAGCACAATCGAATCCTTGCTTTTTTTGTATACGCATTGATTCATACATACAAAAGGTTTCAGACTTGATTGCACTGCTGAGATTATTATCTTGACTTTTTTTTTATTTTCTTCTCCCTGGCAGGCCCTGTGAGTAGTTTTAATGTTTTCTTTTCATATAATGGTTTAAAATAAGGTCTCACCAATTTATGGAGAGCCAGTTTGGTCTAGTGGTTAAGGCACCAGGCTAGAAAGTGGGAGGCTGTGAGTTCAAGTCCTGCCTTAGCCATGAAAGCTATTTGGGTGATCGTGGGGCCAGTTCCCCTCTCCCTGTCAGCTCAACCCACCTCTCACAGGGTTGTTGTTGTGAGACAAATAGGAGGACAAAAGTATGTTGCTTATGTTTGCCTCTTGAGCTATTTCTAAGAATAATAAAGGCAGCATCTAAATAAATAAATACAAATAAAATTGTCAAAGTTCAGTAATATGGAAACACAATTTGATTTGGTGACCCCATCATGGGTTCTTGTGGTTTTTTTTAACTGTACCAATTAGATTGTCCCGGCGACAAAAGAGCCACAAGAATATTGGAGTCTTGATAGGCAGGATTTCATATTTCCCTATCAGAGTTGGTGAAACATTTAATTTGAGCAAAACACGATAGAAAAGTGAAATGTGAAACTTACAAATCTATTACTGAGTGCTTTTTATCTTATATGAGAGGAGTTCAACATTGGCAACTTTAAGACCTACAGACTTCAAATTTCCAGAATTCCCCAACCAGTCCACATATCTTAAAGTTGCCAAGATGGACACTCCTGTCCTATATTCTATACTATAGATAGATAGATAGATAGATAGATAGATGGATGGATGGATGGATGGATGGATGGATGGATGGATGGATGGATGGATGGATGGAGAGAGAGACAGAGAGGCAGAGAGACAGAAACAGATATAAATATGCACTCTATATATCTGCTCTCCCATCTGTTTCAAGGTTGCATCTTAGAACACTTAGAAAGATGGAGTAGTCCTTACTTAAAGATAAAGGTAAAGGTTCCCCTTGCACATATGCGCTAGTCATTCCCGACTCTAGGGGGGAGTGGTCATCTCTGTTTCAAAGCCAAAGAGCCAGCACTGTCCAACGACATCTCCGTGGTCATGTGGCCGGCATGACTAAATGCCAAAGGTACACAGAACACTGTTACTTTCCCACCAAAGATGGTTCCTATTTTTCTACTTGCATTTTTACATGCTTTCAAACTGCTAGGTTGGAAGAAGCTGGGACAAGTAACGGGAGTTCACTCCATTATGCGGTGCTAGGGATTTGAACAGCTGAACTACCAACCTTTCTGATTGACAAGCTCAGTGTCTTAGCCACTGAGCCATTTTAGTCCTTACTTACGACCATTCATTTAGTAACCATTCAAAGTTACAAAGGCACTGAAAAAAGTGACTTTTTACACTTTAAAACCACTGCAGCATTCCCATGGTCATGTGATCAAAATTCAGGTGCTTGGCAATTGACGAAGGCAGAATAGATTTGTTGTTATATAACTAATGCTCTTTGGAGATTAAATACCATAATCTCTATCCAACTACATGTAAGAAAACAGGAATATTTAATCCGTCAAATACATTTATTAAATAAAGCAATGAATACGGAAAAACATCAGGTGAAAACCCATCGCCCACCACTTACCAGCCCCTGGAATTTGTAGAAATCACTGCTTACTTCTTTTTTAAAATCAACATTTATTGTGAAAATGATTGAAATGAAAACTATATGCAAGAAAATATTAAATTAAAAAAACGCTTGAGTAGATAAATTGTTTCTAAAAATTAGGTGGATCAGTAACTAATATATTAATTTAACAAAACCTTCCCCAGTCAATCATAACTGGAAGGCAATATCCTGGAATGCTGAATTAGAGGATCAGTGCACTCTTATCCTTACGCCTTCATGCAAAGATAGACGTTCAAATATATGATAATTTTACTAATTTTCTTCTCTGATAGAGTAGGATATAGACATGTTCTACTACCATCTGCTGAACTACCATGATGGAAAACGTGTTTTTGGTATTGTATATTTATTGAATGTGTTATATTGTATACAAAGAGAAGTTATTGAGTCCTACTTAATCAATTACTTGTGTGTGCTTTCTGAATATGATTGTTGCTGCAAACTCTGACACGTCCTTGCAGCAAATAGCAAACAGCCAGGTCAGCTTCAGCACATTATTACAGCCTGATTCAGCATCAATTGGCCTCCCAGAATATCCCCAATCAGTTGTTATCCTTTCCAGGCTGCAGGGATTGCCACAGATTATCACCTCCTCTGTACCGCACGTTTTTGGCTACATTCAGTGTATAAGACGCACCCAAATTTTCACCCTCTTTTAGAGAAGAAAAAGTGGGTCTTATACTCAGAAAAATATTATTTTGGAAGAATTCTATGATCACAACCAATATTTTCTATGACTTGCAACCACATTGTACCTATCTCTGGTTTTGATGTTATTCTGAAGCATTAATCTCCTGATCATTCTGAGAAAAGCATACATTACAGACATATTTTCTGCCACCCAAAACATAACATTAATAGATTATCTCTCAGAGACACATTTTTCATTGAAACACTACAATCATTTTGTCTAGACAGAACTTTGAAGCCGTACAGATTGTCTATACTTATCGATGAACTAAAATGGATGCTGTGGAATCCTAATAGAAATGTAAAGGCATTTGCGGCAGTAATTTAAAACTATTAAAAATTAAAGATTTTGCACAGCCTCTTAGTAAGAGAAGGGGAATATTTTATTTTTTAGGAGAAATAAGCAGTCTAAAGAAGATGCAGACTGTAGTTCCAGAGAAGTGGGCATCTGTCAGAGAACATTCTGGTAATCAGAAGGTGCCTATAGCCTGTTATATATGGCTGGGCTTTGATATTATTAGATTCTGAAATGTGAACAACAATCAGCTTTCCTTCTTTTTTTGCCTGACCTTAATGAAGAAAAAAGTCTGACTGCAGAAGCAGCAGTTCCCCCTGGCATCATATTTTGCCAGAAAGCATCAGGTTCTCCTTCCTGAAATGGAGGCAGACAGGTGGTGTTAGGAGTTCAGGGATTGCTGAAGCTTTATAAAGCACGTATGGGTGGGGGGGGGAGAATACATCATATTAGGAAACACCATCTGGCCCTCAAAAATAAAGGTTTCCTTTCTTGCAATTCCTTTCCAAATCCTCTTAATTCAAGACTACGTTTGGATTTACAAATTGCATTAAGTCAGAATGCGGCTCGTGGGTTTATTTTGGCATGTTGTAGTCAATATGGTTTATATACCATGTTTTATGAATTATTATGCAGCCTGAAACTGGACAATAATGATTTTGTAAGCAATCAGTGATCAAGCATAATCCAAGATTACCCTGAAGAATTTGGAGGACATTAGAAAATGAGGGATCTTGGAGTCCTAATGGACAACCATTTAAATATGAGCCAGCAGTGTGCAGCAGCTGACAAAAAAAATTCTAGGCTGAATAAACAGAGGGATAAAATCAAGATCACATGAATTGTTAATACCACTTTATAATGCCTTGTTAAGGCCACACTTGGAATATTGCATCCAGTTTGGTTGCCACAATGTAAAAAAGATGTGGTGACTCTAGAAAGAGTGCAGAGAAGAGCAACAAAAATGATTAGGGGACAGGAGGCTAAAACATATGAAAAATGGTTGCAGGAACTGGGTATGTCTAGTTTAATAAAAAGAAGGACTAGGTGAGACAAGATAGCAGTGTTCCAATATCTCAGGGGTTGCCACAAAGAAGAGGGAATCAAATTATTCTCCAAAGCACCTGATGATAGGACAAGAAGCAATGGATGGAAACTAATCTAGGTGCTCAAGAAACAACTTACAACAACTAAATACTAGTAAGACAAAGGAGATTTTCAGAAGCACAGAGGGGAACCTGCCCCACTGTATATCGAGGGGGGCTGTGTGAAGAGGGTTTCCTCTTTTAAATTCTTGGGAGTGCTTATTAGTCAATATCTCACTTGGAAAAACAACAAATCTCTGGTGACTGGAAAGGCGCAACAGAGACTTCATTTCCTTAGAGTCCTGCGAAAAAATCAGGTGGAATAATGGCTGATGACCTCTTTCTATTGGTCCACCACTTCATTACAGTATGGTACGCTGGTTTAACAGCTGCGGACAGGAAGGCATGAACAGAAAGTGATCAATTCGGCACAAGATAGCAATAGCAATAGCAATAGCAGTAGACTTATATACCTCTTCATAGGCCTTTCAGGCCTCTCTAAGCGGTTTACAGAGAGTCAGCATATTGCCCCCAACAATCTGGGTCCTCATTTTACCCACCTCGGAAGGATGGAAGGCTGAGTCAACCCTGAGCCGGTGAGATTTGAACCGCTGACCTGCTGATCTAGCAGTAGCCTGCAGTGCTGCATTTAACCACTGCGCCACCTTGGCTCTTAAACCATTGGTTTCCCTCTAACACCTCTGAATGACATCACCAGATCTCGCTGCTTTAACAGAGTAAGGAAGATACTCAGAGATGATTCACACCCTGGTCAATGTCTCTTTGCACTTCAACCATCAGGCAGAAGACATCAAAGTATAGCCAGCCGAACAAATAGGTTTAAAGATAGTTTCTATCCTTGGGCTGTAAGACTTTTAAATACAACCACAATCACTCCATGCACATGCTAGTTTTTTTTTCTTCTTCTTTCTTTTTTTTGTTTCTGCTATAATTTTGCACCAGTGAGGTTAAAAACCAAATTTGTTGTATTTAAGTACAATGACAATAAAGATTATACTTATAGAGAAGCAGCTTAGAACTAAGGAGAAATTTCCTGACAGTTAGAATAATTAATCAGTGGAACAACCTGCGTCCAAAGGTTGTGAATTTACATCAACTTGATTTAAATCATAATTTTTAAAGAGCAATTGTCATCTCTGTCCCACAGTGGCTCCTACTGAGCCTGTTGACTCACCAATATTCTTAATATTGCAGAATATACAGCCTCATGCTAAATAACTAAACTCCATTTCATTCTGAATAAACTAAATTATTAATGTAAATTATTATTGGAAAAGTATCTTTAGATAGATTTTTACTCCAAAAGCATTTTATTCAAATAAATTTAATAAAAAATAAAAATAAATCTGATTTAAATTTAAAAAAACCTGTTGTTATTGTTTTTTAAAAATAAAAAAATCATTGGTTTTCATCCACCCTGTGGGTCAGTCAATTCCTTCACAATCAAATGGATCAATGATCCCCCCAAAGCAGATTCCACACTTTTGGGGAAAACCCCAGGAAGAAACAAAATCATTCCAGTTATGATCACTAAAATAAATAAATCTTTTTTCTAAAAAGTACTGAAAATGTAATGAGCAAGTTGGATCCTTTTTCATACGTTGTGGCAATTCTGTAACACTCAAAAATACTGGAAAATGATTCACAGTTGTTTAGATTTGTTGTGCTCCTACTCTTATTTCTTTATTTGTACCTAATTCTGTTTTTTTATGCTACTTTTTTCTTGTATTTTGAAAAATAATTAAAAAATTGTCAAGGGCACTGTGTGATCCCAGTTTAATTGTTTGTGTTCTATTAAGGTCTAAAACGTTTCAAGTTATAAGATGGTGGACCCAAGGCTCACTTTCGTTATATCTTTGACTCACTGCCACTATCAAAATGCTACCAGAACAGGCCAATTGTTTTAATAGCAATTTGGTAACATGATATATAGAAATGTGTCCTGACCCCCTCCTCCATCCAGTAACAAATGCCGAGACAAGCTTAATTGAAATGTACTTTAATTGCAAGACACCAAACCTCGGTGGCTGAAAACCAAGCAGAACAAACAGATAAAGACCTTGGCAGCAACTCAGACAAACTCAGGCAGCAATAAACACAGATAAGGCTTGGCAGCAATCCAGTCTGCCAAGCTCACAGTAATGTCCTCCAACATTCAATCCAGCGTTGACTTCTGCAAAGAGGGCCATGTGCACAAGTAGCTTTTATAGTCTGGAGAGGAGCCTAATGACCACCAGCTGAGTACAATCACCTCCTGTAATTGCATAATTGTTCCTGACGCCTAGTAGCTCTTCGATGGCGTGCATCCAGGAACAACTCACTACTGGCCTCCGGCTCACTCTCCCTTGTCTCCTCCCCACTGGTCCAAGGCTCAGGTGCCTCCTGGTGGCCAACCAGTCTCTCTGTGCCCTGCTCGGAGTCGGAACCCTGTCCAGGGTCCTCCACATCCTCCAGAGCTGACTCAGAGGGCCCATCGCTGTCGGAGTCTGGTGGCAGCTCCAACTGTACCTGCTGGGCCACAACAGAAATGAAAGCAGTGGTGCAATTCAGCTGGTTCTATCTGGTTCGGGTGAACCAGTAGCAGTGGCAGTGGGATGCTCTGCCCACCTACCTAGACATCATCTCATCTGATCTGTGCATGCATGGAAGGTCCTGTACATGTGTGGACATGGTGCATGAGAGCGAAGCGAGCTCACACGTGCTCACATTTGCGAAATGGTTGCAAAGGTAAGTTGATTTCACCCTGGAATGTAAGAAAATTGTAGGTAATAGCAAGTGAAGAATACCTGGAAGTTCAAAGTGTGGGGATTTGTTCTGTGTATGGACTGAAAGAATCAGAAACAAGAATGTTCTGGGCCTGTGCAATCCAGCCCACTTCTCCATTTCCAGCAGTTCTCAATTTGCCCGCCAGGTTCATACCACTCATAGTCAAACTACCAAATATTGTTCACAACATACCTTAAAGTAACTTTTACCCCATTAATTAGATTGGGGAAAATAGATTTGCTTCTGTTTTATTCCCCCAATGGAGGAGAAAATATTGAAATGAATTTGAATTTGAATTTACTTTATTTGTATGCCGCCCTTTTCCCTGAGAGGGACTCAGGGCGGCTCACAATTCAAGGGAGGGGATACAAAAAGTTACAAAACATAAAGACCATACACAGCTAAAAAACACAACACTCATACCATTCGAAGTGGGGCTGCAAGTCTTTAGCCCCAGGCCTGCCGGAACAGCCAGGTTTTAAGGGCTATGCGGAAGGCCTGGAGGGTGGTGAGGGTTCGAATCTCCATGGGGAGTTCGTTCCACAGGGTCGGAGCAGCCACAGAGAAGGCCCTCCTCCGGGTAGTCGCCAGTCGACACTGGGCGGCTGATGGAATTCGGAGGAGGCCTAGTCTGTGGGATCTTATTGGTCTAGTGGAGGTAATTGGCAGTAGGCGGTCTCTCAAGTACCCAGATCCAATACCATGAAGGGCTTTGTAGGTGACAACTAGCACCTTGAAGCGATTCCAGAGATCAACAGGCAGCCAGTGCAGCTCGCGGAGGATAGATGTTACGTGGGTGAATCGAGGCGCACCCACGATCGCTCGCGCGGCTGCATTCTGGACAAGCTAAAGTCGCCGAATACTCTTCAAGGGCAGCCCCATGTAGAGCACGTTGCAATATTATGCCCAATATTAGATTCTTATACTAACAAGCTGGGTTAGAAAGTTTTATGAACCTTCTGTTTTTTACTCTACAGTAATTTGCTTCCTGGACTTTAGTTTCTCTAGTTTCCCACACTTCAAATTAATTCCAGTGGAAGACAACTTGAGGGGATTCCTCTTGGGCATCTTTTGTGGAGAGACACAAAGAGGTGCTGCAGAAAAATAAATAAATAACAGTACCATCTGCCAACTCAGAGCAACAAAATGAATTGAAGAATGCTATCAAAGGTAAAGATGGAAGCATTTCAAATGAAGTTAAGATTGCAAACCTTCTTTCATAGGAGAAGAAAAATTTCAGCAGACAGAAATAACGAGTTCAGTATAAGTAAGCTCTAAAGCAACTAATTGCTCAGTTGCCAGCTATTACATTCATTCACTTATAATATAAGAATATTTTAAAAATATGGTTATTTTAAAGATGTTTAACTTTCTTCTGAAACAAAGGGAATTTATTATCGGCAGCCCCTGGCCCTTGTAATGCTGAACCTAGGATAAAACTCTGCTTTGTTAAGCAACGTTCTTTCTGGTTTGAGAGATAACTTTGATTGCTTATGGGAGAATGGAAAATACTAGAATGCAGCAATTTCTTCTCCTTTCACCGAGGATACAAGCAAGGGAAAGATGTACTGAAAGTAAAGTTGCAATTTCCCATTCATTCTTCCTTTTTTGAATAGGAGCCAGCTCTAAAAATCTTATCTCCTAAGTGCATAGTTCTGCCTTAGAACGCAATGAAACATAGAGGAAAACACATGTATATAGAAAGACGTAATATGAAAAAGATGACCTTATGTTATCACACACACACACACACACAGAGAGAGAGAGAGTAGGGTATTGTGAAAGCTGATACCACGTTGGAGAGAACTGAACAGCTGCCAAACTTCATGAACACTGAAACAAGTCCGTCAAATCAAGCTGCAGACTTGGTATGATTGGGCCTGCTGTTTTCCAATGAGATGAGATAAATTCTTGCGAGGGATGTTGCTACAATTGTTTAAAAAATGTCAAACACATCTATTTTAGATACCTTAATTCAGTCTGCTAAGGATTCAGGATCCCTCCTTGCAGCCCAAAAATATGTCACGCAGGGTGCAGAACAGTGCTACAGTGTTTGGAACAGATCCTTAACCAGCAAGGCCTTTGCCATCTGCACCTGCTTCAAGGAACAATGACTCAGTTTAAGTCTGTCCCTTGTGTGAGACTCTTGCTTTACACTCTTATGACTCAAAACAGCTGACTTCTTCACCACAACATTCTCCTCCTTGGATGTGTCATAGTCCACGCCCACCCCAGCATGGGTAGCAAAAACCCATCACGAAACATCACATGACAATAACATGATGCCACAAGTTTGACATCCGTGCTCTAAAGTTTCTGGGGTTCTGCCTGCCACCATTCTTGTTCTTCCCTATGGGAGCATGTTTGATCTGAAGTAAGACATTTCCAGACCAGCGAAAGTCCTGCTTACATTGGCATTGCTAGAAATGTTAGGTCTCTTTAACTCACATGATTTGGTCTTGTTCACCTATAGTTTTCTTTTGATTTCAACTTATAGCATATGTGAATAAAGTTCTGGATAAAAATATAAGTACTTAAAGTTGAAAATGTAATTTTGAATTATATTCCTAAAAAATGGAATTTTGCATCTTATAAAAAGCCTGGGACTCGGAAAAAGGAATAATTTCCCAAAGATGAAAAAAAAAAATCCACCTGATATTAAAGAACGGATTAAAGTTATGTGTTTATTATCAACTTTAGAAATGTCTTTAGCTTTTAAAAATGAGAAAGTAGAGCAATATGTTTCTATATTTATTAGGTTTAATAATAAGGTAATTAATGCATTGAATTAATAGGCTATTAATATAACAATATCATCAATAACAAATCATCAAATGATTAAAAGTGCAGATTATACAAAGAAGTGCAGATTATACAAAGAAGAAAGAGATCATAAATTCAATTTGTGCAAGAAGATTGCATAAACCAAGTACAAATAACCTTCTGAGGTTGCAAAAATGATTTATTGGAATATCTGTAAAAAATAATGTGTGCCAGTCATGAAAAATTAGTGGGAACATATAATGGGGGGAGGCAGTTAAAATAAACATATTATTATTGTGGGATTTCCAAATACAAGCTTATAAAGTCTCAGTGCATAACACACTGTCAGATTTAACTGTGGTTGAAAAGAAGAAAGTGTGCCAATGCCAGGCGACAGTAAAATTGGAGAAGATCACAAAGTATTAACTCCTGAGCATTGAAATTGAATGATTATAGCCTAAACTAGCCACGGTGGTCCTAGTGTTTATTGGCACAGTGGACGCCAGACCAAAAAATCTTGAATGACACTTAGAAAATCTGTGAATTGACAAAATTTCAATCTGTCATTTATAAAAGGCCACACTGCTTGTATCCACACATATTCTACATCAATATACTGCTACATCCTAGGATGTAAGGTCTCAATATATATGAAGGCCAACAGCTACAAAAAAGGCAGCCCTGATTTCTCATGGTTGTGTATATAATACGTGATCTCTTGGGATTCCATGAAACGCTAAGAAAATGCATCAAACTTTAGTGATAGAAAATTCCATTGTAATCATCAAATAACCTCATGATTATAGACCAAACCTTGGTGGCGCAGTGGTTAGAATGCAGTACTGCTGCTACTTCTGCTGACTAGCGGCTGCTAGTAGATCCAGGCTCACCAGCTCAATCCTTCCTGGGATTGAGGTCGTTCCAAGGTCGGTAAAATGAGGACCCAGATTGTTGGGAGCAATATGCTGACTTTGTAAACTGCTTAGTGTGGGCTATAAAGCACTGTGAAGCAGTATATAAGTCTAAGTGCTATTGCTTTGATCGATTTATTAAAATATGCATCCTGGTCATGGTAGCTGTCAGTACCAGTTAAGAAACTACAGTAGTTTCTACACTACAGTAGAAACTACACTTTCCACAAATATAAAGAATAAAATGAGTTATCCAACACACGAGTCTGTAGCAACTTAAAACAGTTCTCCTTAATGTTAATAAGAACCAAATATCAGAGTTTTGTTTATGACTGCTGTCTATATTCTCTAAGAATATTTCCATTTATCATCATCATACATTTCTGAATAATTCTTAGGATTTAATTGTCAAGATTTTAACATTTAGAAAAGTTCATTTGGCTTTCCTTTTAGAAAGGAAATGTTGAAATCTTGACAATATAATTGCCTAAATGTTGAAATCTTGACAATATAATTATTCACCCAGAAGTAAACCTTACAGTGTCCAATATGTCTTATTCTAAGGCATAGGGCTTGTACTTGATTTACTTGATGTACTTGATCAAGCAGTATAGCTTGATTAAAATAGGAGTATAATTCTGCCCTGTTTATGATATAGTGCAGTCAAAAATGGCATTAAACAAGGAAGGGCAATAAGGAAATGCATGATGAGTTCATGATGAGTTCATGAGCATATCCACACTGTTCTCTTAACAGTATTTCTTCATGAAATTTATGTATAGCTTCAATCTCTAGAACATGTATAGATATAAATTATAATAAAGCAATACATGTAATCCTCGACTTACAACAGGTAATTGCTGCCAATTACCTCCACTAGACCGATTAGATCCCACAGATTAGGCCTCCTCCGAATTCCATCCGCCGCCCAATGTCGACTGGCGATTACTCGGAGGAGAGCCTTCTCTGTGGCTGCTCCGACCCTCTGGAACGAACTCCCCGTGGAGATTCGAACCCTCACCACCCTCCAGGCCTTCCGCAAAGCCCTTAAAACCTGGCTGTTCCGACAGGCCTGGGGCTAAAGAACTGTTGCCTCCGCCTCGAATTGGTATGACTGTTGTGTTTTAATTATGCATTGTTTTTTATGTCATTTAAATTCTTGTTTGTATCCCCCTTCCCTGGTTGAGTTGTGAGCTGCCCTGAGTCCCCTTCAGGGAAAAGGGCGGCATATAAATAAAATCAACATCAACAACAACAACAGTTCATTTAGTGACCGGTTGAAATTACAATGGCACTGGAAAAATGACTTATGACCATTTTTCACACTTACTACCATTTCAGCATCCCCATAGTCATACCATCAACATCTGGGTGCTTGGCAACTGGAATGAATTTATGATGATTGGAGTGTCCCAGGATCATGTCATTACCCTTTGAGACCCTCTAACCAGCGAAGTCAATGGGAGAGTAAGATTCACTTGACAGCCAAATTACTAATTTAACAACTGCAGTGATTCACTTAACAACTGTGGCAAGAAAAGTCATATAAAGTGGGGCAAAATTCACTTAACCAGTATCTCAGCAATGGAAATTTTAATCATAAGTCGAGGACTAACAAAAATTTTGGGTTCAATTGTGGTCGTAGGTCGAGGATGACCTGTAGTAGCATGGAACTGTAACCAACAAGAATTGTTCTGACCGAGGCTTCCCAAGAACATGAAGCAAACTCCTTGTCGAGACAAAAACCCCTTTTATTAATTTACTGTGAATTCTGCAAAATCTTTCAAGGTAGGACTTACAGTCACAGACTTTATCTGGCTTGGAGAGCTGACAGGCTGATATCTGCAAAACTTGGCAAGGAGCCTCGGAGAGTCACAAACCAATTAAGCGAACTAATTGTTTCCACTCCACGGCAAACTCCATTCTCGTTTTGCTCCTCTTTTATTTCCTCTGAGAGGGTCATCATCCACCTGTGGCCTTATTCCCAAGTCGACCCCTGTTCTTTAGCTGTTCCCTTCGTCTGGCAACTCTACATGTGCACACACTAGTAACAGGCTCCAGCTGTTCATCTGTCTCACTGATGTCTGACTCTGAAGGCAGCTGATAACTGGCATATGCCCCTCTCTCTGTCTCCAATACAGAGAACCTTCCCCAGACTCCAGAACTGCCCCATGTTCCTCTCCAATCTCCTCACTGTCTGAATCTGCTGCTAGCTCCGTGATCGCTGGCAGGCCACAACAAGAATAAAACAATTTTCTCAGTGGAATTGAGCTATTGGGCTATTATAATCTCACTTTTAAAAATTCCCAGACTTCTTGTTTTCTCCTTGAGGATTCTCATCCTCCACTCCATCTGTAATGCACCTGATTGATTAGGACTGTCCTAAGTCTACATCCAGTGCTCCACATTTCTCAAATGAGATGCTTTTACATCACAAGTTATAATAAGCATGTCTGATTCATACATTTCGCTGTCAGACTATGATTTGGGTCACTGATTTATGTTGAAAAAAACCCAACCAAAACCATGGTTGAGCTGAGAGGAAATTATTAATTATGCCATCGCTTAATCAAATATCCGAATAACCTTTTCCAATACATCCCTTACAGTCAGACAGAATTTACTGTAAATTTACAATATTTTTGGCAAGCTATCATAAATTGATCTTTAAAGGTTACAGATAGTTTGCTGTGTTCACACCTACAAGCATCCATGTGGGTGGAAAAACATATTAAGTGACTTTGACAGAAATAACAGAGAAGAGAAAAAAGGTCACCTTAAAAAAAAAAAACAATTCTCTGAGCCAGCTTGTTTATCATGAAGCTCAGATTGAACTAAATATAACACCATCTAAATCCCTTTCTCACATTTCAGTCTATCTCACCAAATTGCTCATTCTTCATATCCATTCTATATTTATTATGAATAGTAAAACATATTTTTTACTAGAATAATAAACACAGTAATTATAACTTAATAATCCTAAGAATGATAAAGGAAACTGGGGAAATATGTTGCTAAAGCATTATTTTTCTGTAGCAAAACAACATAATTGATGGCTTTGGTACTCTATTCTCATGAATTTATTTCAAGAGAATCTGTGGTGCATTTTTGGAATAGTAAGCACTTTTAATTTGCATTTGGTTTAAATGTGAAAATGAAGCATATACTTAAATATTTCCCATTGAAACCAACAATCTTGGTTGGATTGGACATTTAATTCAGAGTACGTTATCATAGTCCAATGCTGTGAATTTTGGGTTGGAAGTTCTAAGAAATAAGGGAATTGATCTATATACACTATATTGCCAAAAGTATTCACTCACCTGCCTTTACTCGCATATGAACTTGTATTGGCTCCCAATAGATGTTCAGGTGCAATTCAAGTTTCCTGGTTATTTCCTTTAAAGCTTTAGATGCCCTAGAACCGAGCTACTTGCAGGACTACCTGCTCCCCTCAACCTCTGCCTGCCCCATGCATTCCCATATGGACATGCCACATGCTCCAGATCTCTGCTGACTGATGTCTAATGGATGTTGTTACAAATTCTCTACCCAATACTCATATTAATACAGAACAGATAAATGAAAATCAGTCTGATAAAATCCAGACTAACTATAATTAGCACAAAGAATAATGAAAAAAGTCATCAATTTGGAGAAGTCACGTTATAACTGATATGCATCTGTAGGATAATAAAAATGAATGAAGCATGGAGTAGACTAAGGAAATATCTAGGCACATTATGGGCACTAATGCAGTGTCAGTGACTCAACAATGAATCCAAAGGGGAATAAAATACTAACAGCAATTCAGTCGGGAAGACATAATCACAGGTTAAATACTGTAAGTGCATATGCGAGTAAAGGCAGGTGAGCAAATATTTTTGGCAATATAGTGTAGCAGGGGTGGGATTCAACCAATTTTGACCAGTTTGGGTGAACCGGCAGTTCTGGTGATCACCTGCCTCTGTGCTAGTCTGTCCTATATTTCCTTTGTCTGAAACCCAGTTGATAGGTGCAGCAGAGCTGATTTCTGCGCCTCAGCTGTTTTACTCACTAGGGATGCAACGGAAAATATGTTTTAGTACATTTTCAAGTGCACTGTGTGTATGCGGAGCGTGCATTCCATGCGTGTAAAGCGCAGACGCAGCAAACCGGTTGTTACACCAGTTGACTTCCACCACTGCTATATAGAAATATTTCACATGGACAGTTGGAATAAAACACATTGGTATCTCTTCCTATTCTGAATCAGAAATGGATGGATGACTTTTTCACTTAAGGAACAGTGGATGACATTGTCAACTGTGAATCAAAAGAGATGTTATTTATTTGCTTGGCTCAGCCTTGGAAGAAAGATGTTACTGGCAATCAAGGAAAAAAGACCAGTAATATGTTGAACATTAGCTTTATCTTTATATTTGTCAGGGTGGTATCTTCTCAATCTGTCAGGGGTGAAAGACTAAGTCTACATGTGAAGTTCCAGTTAAACTAATTTATTGCTATACAGCCTTATGTACAGTAATCTTCTCAACGTAATATAAGCACCTGTTAGATAGGGTTCAAGAAATTTGAGGGGAGGGGGTTAGACTTAGTCTGCTTGTGGCTCTGTAGGGATTTCCCCTGTATTATTAGCTGATTTCAGTATTATTGCTACCATATGGAACCACTTCAATGTGGCTTTTATGGAATTGTTAAAATCCTTAAAGACTGAATTATGTTCCACTTTCTGATGAACTTTCTAAGGTCGCTCATCTCTTTAAAGCAATATATCTCCATTCTCCTGGTGACACTGTTGCAGGTCAAATTAATACCGCTCTGTGACCTTGCTTTCTATTTGGCATTTATTATTAGATTATTGCCAATAATTCCTGCTAGGTTTTTCTTTCTATTCAGTGTTGCCATTCATTCATTGACTCACTCCATTCATTCATTCATTCTTTCATTCACTCACTCCATTCATTTACTCACTCATTCATATACATGCATGCATGCATACATACATAACATTCATTTGTTCATTCATTCATGAGATTTATAGGTTACCCAAATGTATTACAAATCTGGGAAGTTTACAAAATATGAGAGTAAAACCATAATAAAAACAATTACACCAAAAGAGAAACATTCAAAAATATCAAACTTTTAAAAGAACAATATATCACATAATGGGGTACATCATCCGTTCTGATCAATTTTGCACACTAGTTAAATGTTATGATCCTTCATTCTTTGTACTACTTGCATCTGTTTCATCTCTTTCTGTTTAAATTAGAAGATTAGAAGGATGTTTAGAAGTTTTGTTTCCTATTGCCTGTTTTAGTTTGCAGCCCATATATTCAAATGAGCAAATGTCTTTGGGAGGAAGGCTAAGAAATAAAGGGCATCGTGAATCTCCTGGGTCATTCTGGAAAGCTCATTTCTTCTAATCTCATTCTAGTCTTTCCTGTCTGTGGAGCTTTTATTTTCAGGTGGGATTTCTTGAAAGTGTACAAACTTGATCATATTTTATCCACAGAAATTGATTTTTATATGTTATTATTATCCTCTTTTCATTTTCCAGTAGCCCTTTCTATTAACCTGTATCTTTTAAAATACATCTGGATTTTGAAATTTTCTATTTTTTTTGGTAAAGTTCTTGATACCTTCCAATCAGAAAGAGGAATTATTTTTCAAGGCTAATCATAATTATGATTACATTCATGATGGAGGAACAATCTGGGAAGCCTATCAATTTAAAATTAATATTTTCAGCAATTTAGACTTTCTCAGCCAGCAGGGGGCAGCACTTAGTTCACCTTCTATGAATTCACAGCTAAGCAGGGTCAGATAAAATTGTAGAGATCTCTAACACATCCGGGAACAATTTCTGTCCTATTTCCAAAGAAAGTGCACAAATGTCACAAGGAGTTTAGTATCATTCAAAGGAGATTTTACCTTAGATAGATTTCTTATTATTTCCAACATCCTTGCATTGCTACCTTTGTTAACATGTCACTGTGAGATTTTTGCAAATTCAGTGCATTACTTTGTTGATTATCATGCCACATAGATATACTTTGGCTTATGTATTTTATTTGGATTCAATTTTTCATTCTCTAGTGCCCTATTATTGCAACAAATACTGAAAGCCATGCCAGAAACTAAAGCTCTTTCCCACATGCTGAATAACAATGAAGAACACTTGTATATTAAAAAAAGAATTTGCTAGTGGAAGTAGGGATTAAAGCACTCTGCCCTCAATTTGATATAATTTGCCCAAATGGTGAATTTGCAATGTAATGCAGTAACTATAGCAATTGGATTAATGGGTTGCCATTACTCTGGGCAAGCATCCTACTCATGGCTGATGGGAGAACAAACCATGTCCAATATAAAGTGTTCTTAAATTGCCAATAGAAATCTGGATATATTAGCATAATTATCACATGCATATGAATTGGCTGGCTGGAAAGTTATTTCCATCAGTAACAAAATGTTATTTTAGAAATCCATATTTCCACCCTTCAAATCTGATTTGTGTCAAAAGGGCTGAGTCACTTTTTGTTCTAAGCTACCGTTTTCCTCAATAAGTCAGACTTGATTGGATAAAAGAATAACCAAGTTGGAACGGACCTTGGAGGTCTTCTAGTCCAACCCCCTGCTCAAGCAGGAAACCCTGTACCATTTAATACAAAGGGTTGTCCAGATAAAAGGTGATCATAGAACATGCTAAATCAAAGCTTCACAAACCACTTTTGTGAAGACATCTACCTCTAAACCAGTTTTCCAAGATCTCTTTCCCTCCACTCATTTGCTATTCTGATTAATTACAATCTTCTACAAATTCCAGAGGTTGATCTATAGAACCTATCCAAAGAGAAGTTATACTAACTTCTTGTAAAAAGTCTCTTTGCTACCATGAACACATTTTTGGGAAATGAAAATAGCAGAGGATAACAGGAGTAGATATGGCTGGATATAAGTAATAGATCCTCCATGACACATTAGCCAGGGAAAAGGAAAAACTCCTCAGCTACTTATATCAGTTATATATGTGCTGCTTAGAATACTTACCAACACACAGCAACCAACTTCTTTCCCCTCTGCAAGTTGAGGACTTAATAAGCTGAGGAGTTCTTTTTTTTTTTAATGGAACAATCTGATCAAGTCCTTTAACATATTCTGGGCACTTTCAAACCAGTTAAATCTTCTAGGATATTGAAAAAATATGGTACCTGAGATATAAGTAATCAGTAATCCCTCTCTCCCTCCCATCACATGTCTCACAATGAGCAAACTATATTTTCAGTTATCAGGAAGCTGATAACTTTTATGTAACCTATTCTGTGCATTTGTCCTACCATCCAGTTTGTTTGAGATCTGTCAAGACTAAAATAACCATCTTACATGACATTTAAAACCAAGAAGACAGGCAGAGTTGAAGTGTCTGTGTGTAGATGAGATGTTGATGCTGGGAGGAGAACTTTTTATTTATTTGGCACTGGAGTATGTTTTGGGAAAAGCTGGACCTGTGCGGGAGGGACAGGCTTCACTTGAACCAAAAGAGGACGAAACTAAATTAAATTTAAACAGGTACACTGGCTCTTTAAAAAAAGGCAGGGGGGAAGCTGACAAGAGTCAATAATTATCTGGTTTGAAACAATCATTGTTTGGGAAAAGAGTTGAAAAGGATTGTGTCTGCTCTAATGGGGAATTAATAAAAATAGGGGAGGATAAGGGAAGATAAGGATAAAAAGGTGCTGTCCATTTAACAAGATTGAATGAAGCAGAGAAATACATCACAAATCAAAATAATACAGTAAAGGTTGCTGTGTAGCAGTGTTTGTGTACAAATCTAAGAAACCTGTGGGTCAAAATAGGTGAAGTTGAGTACCTGTGTGAAATTGAAAATGATGGAACTAGGGGTAATCTGTAGGATTTGATTATTCCTAGCTACAACTCTATGGGTAAAACTTGTAGGAAAGAATGCACTGGAAAAGATCAGGAAATGTAGGTGGGAATTAAACAAGCATCTCAAAAAGGATGTTTTATGAGAGATTTTATTGGCCCCACATTGACTGTGAACATGTTTTCAAACAACAGCAGAGAACTGACATTCTTACATACTAGAAATAACTGTGCATGGGAGCAGATTGTCACAGAACCTACAAATATCTTTTATTGTGTCTGTTACAATTTCTTTGATCATTAAGAGCTGCTCAGAGTTGCAGGAAGTTACCTATGTACTGGATCTCATACTATGGGTTGTATGCGTGAGACTGCATTACAGTTTGTGCTATGAGTCCTGAAAGTGGTGTGTGTGTGTGTGTGTGTGTCTTTGTTTGTGTCTGTTGAACTAGAAATATGTGGTCAAGCAATCCTGGTCTGTTTGGTTGGTTGGGTATGCTGTCTAATAGTGTTGTCATGAATTTTATGTACCTATTGTATATTTCCAGAATCTATTGTTTATTGTCAGGATGAAATTGTCATTGGATGTCATCCAATTGTCAAAGCTGATAACTTTTGTCATTGGATGTCATTTGATATCAAATGACAATTTCATCGTGACAATAAACAAGGATGAAATCATGGCCTCATTGTCATAGCACTCTTTACATCCCTACAACCTGAATTAGCAAAATAATTCATGACAGCATTATTACACGGCAAACCCAACCTAACCAAATACATCAAGATAATAAAGTAAAACTAGGAAAACAGCCTTCAAATCCAAGAACATTTTTTGACTCTAAATATTTTCATCGCAATGCTAGGCAACAGGTCTGCATGGCTGACTAGCATTGCAAAGAAAGGTTTTAGAGTCAAAAAAAGTATCACTTAGAAAGATTTCTCCTAATTAAGAAAACAAAAAAGGAGCATAAACTCCAACAAAAGATAGACAGAGAAGCAAAGAGAAAATTTGAAGAGCATATTGTTAAAACAGCAGCAACAGGTAACAAAAGATTCTACAAATACAACAGAAGCAGGATGTCAACTGGGAAAGCCATTGGTCTTTTGGATGAAAAAAGTGTTAGAGGAGAAAGAGTTAAAGGAGAAAAGGAAATTGTGAAAAAGCTGAACAAGTTATTTGCCTTCATATTCACAGGAAATATGATTTCTAAGCCTGAGCATCTTATTTCAGGAAGGGAATCGGATGAACTGAGTCATAGAGTGGTGACAAGAGAAGTGTTAGACCTTATTGACAAATTGAACATCAACAAATCACCAATCCCTGGTGGCATCTATCCAAGTGTTATTAAGGAACTTCAATATTAAATCATGGGATCCTAACTAAAATATGCTGCCTGTCTTTACTCTCAGCCTCTGGGGTTGAGGGTTGGAAGGTGGCCAATGTAACTCCAATTTTTAAAAACGGACTCATGGGGTGAGCCAAAAAATTATAGGTCTGTCAGGTTACAATCAACTTGCAGGAATATAGTGCAGACTGTTATTAAGGAAAATTAGCAAATATTTGAAGATACGTCTTGATCAGGATTACAAAACGTTGCTTCACTAGTCTACTAGAATTTTTTGAAGGCGTTAATAAACCCTTGGATAAGAGAGTGGCAGTATACATAATCTGCTTAAAATTTCAAAGATCCTTCTTACTGAGAAGTCCATCTTCAGGACTTCTCAATAAGCTCAGTAACCCATGAAATAAAAGAGTAGGCATTCGTGTGAATAAGCAACTGATCAAAGAATAGAAAACGAAGATTAAATGGACATTTCTCATAATGGAGAGATATAACTAGAATCCTAGGACCAGTGCTTTTAATGAATTTATGAAAGATCTGGAATCAGTCATGACTAGTGGAATAGCCAAGATTGCTGATGACACCAAATTGTTTAGAATGATTAAAAATAATAAGGAATTTCAAAGAGCTCCAAATGGGGATAGAGTGGGAATAAATGGAAGATGTCTGTCCATCTATCATCTATCTATCTATTTATCTGTCTGTCTGTCTGTCTATCTATCTATCTATCTATCTATCTATCTATCTATCTATCTATCTATCTATCATCTATCTATCTATCTATCTATCTATCTATCTATCTATCTATCTATCTATCTATCTATCTATCTATCTATCTATCTATCTATCTATGCCAGCCATTTCAGAAATATGGCACTTGGCAGCAACAAAAAAAAACATAATAAAAACATCTTAAAATAGCCATGGAAAACAAATAAAAAAAGGATGCATATCATGGACCGAGGGGAGGAGTGTAAAATCCCATACATAATAAAAACCATCTTGCAGGTTCCCTGTTTCCGAAAGGTCCCCAGGATTACTAAAAAAAAATGTACTGAGAGATCTCCAGAAGATCAAGGCCAATTCCACACCAGTAAGGAGGGGAATGATGTTCCAAAAAGCAAGAAGAAAAGATTCATAGCAATAGCAGTAGACTTATATACCGCTTCATAGGCCTTTCAGGCCTCTCTAAGCGGTTTACAGAGAGTCAGCATATTGCCCCCAACAATCTGGGTCCTCATTTTACCCACCTCGGAAGGATGGAAGGCTGAGTCAACCCTGAGCCGGTGAGATTTGAACCGCTGACCTGCTGATCTAGCAGTAGCCTGCAGTGCTGCATTTAACCACTGCGCCACCTTGGCATCTGCAGGGTCCTGTCAGATGGAACTCCTTGGAAGACAGGACCCCCTAACATGCTCTTCCTGCCTGATCATTTGGGACTAGTAGATGTAATCAGAAACAGGCACTCTCTCAAATGCCCTTGTTCCATGTGAGAAAACATAAAGTGATGAATACTAGTGCCAAAAATCCCAATTTCTCATGTAAAATAAGGGAATTATAACTAGCCGTGACTGATCATGAAAGAAATTTAGGAATAGTGGAGGTTCAATGAAGGTATCAATAAAATGTGCATCCACTGTAACAAAGGCCAAAAGCAGGTTAGAGACAATAAGGAATGGTACCGAAATTAGAGATAGCAATAACATAACTCCCTTCAATAATCAGAGTACATCTTTGATGCTTGGTGCAGTACTGGTGGCCACAAATCAAAAAGGACAACAGAACTAGAGAAGATTTAGAGCAGCTCTTTAGGGCAACTAAAATGATCAAGCAGTTGGAACAGTTTCCTTGTGAAGAAAGGTTGCAACATTAGGGGCTCTTCTCTAGAAAGGAGACAAACAGAGGATATGATTGAGATGTACGAAAATGATGCATAATGTGGATAAACTGGAGAAGGAGAAAAAAAAGTGCCAGAACCTGGCATCACCCAATGAAATGACATTCCTCTGAAGGCCATCTGCTGTGAGATAGTGGCTTGGTTGGCCACTGTGAGAATAGACTCCTGGCCTAACTGGGTCTATCCATCATGCTTATGTTTAAAGGAAATAAGATCTGAGAGCTATCATCTTCTTCCTTAAAATCCTACAAAAGAGCTTTTTCTTCCCCCCTCCTTACCATTTTATTCAGCTCAAGGGAATGTTTAAAAGATCATTCAGCTTAATATGAAGCTCGGGGACATTTTCACTTGAAATGACCCTTTCCAAACATAAATGCAGAATCTCTGGTTGTAAAAAGATACACAATCCTTTCTGAAACTTTGTACGTAGTTATCAATAAAACATGGCTCCTTCTCTTGCCCTTTTCTCTGAAACTAAACCCTGTGGCTGCCAAAAGACAAGGGAGAGACTGGTCCTTGCTTTTGTCCTTCTTGTTGAGAAATGGTAAGTAATAATATCAAAGAGGAGCAGTGAAGAAAACAAAAGTCTGAATATAAACAGTGGCCCTTCTCCTTGGGTTCTGATTTCAGCAGGTGATTAGCAGTGATGGGTTCCAGATCCCATTGCAACTGGTACGCTGCAACGGGCCCAGGCGTCTATCACATGCATGTGCGGTGTGCATGCAGGCGCACCACTGCCCTATGACGCTCCAGCTGCTTGGCGGAGCGTTGGGCAGGCGCCAAACGCTGCGTATGTGTGCCCAAATAGCCCGGTTGGGTAAAATACAGGTAAGGAGGGCAAGCAAGCATGTGAGCCCTCCGAAGCACCGTACTGGAACGGTACCTGGTGCTCTCAGCACGCACCAGTACGCCCATACCGGGCGTGTACCGGCCGTAACCCACCACTGGTCATTAGCTATGAGAAACTGGTAGGGCTGAGATAAAGAAAACTTGGATTTCCATCCTGCTTCCCAATAGCTTCAAAATCATATTCAAAAGTGAATAATGTCAAACCTATCAAGGCATCTGAGTGTCCTTTAGCCCAAGAGGATATATCTAAATAAACAGCACCAGTATACTGAATACAGTGATCAAGGTTGAAGGACAAAGTCAGGGTTATTTTTTAACCCATTTAACCCAAACATAGTCATAACGAAAAACAAGAATACAGAGGTTTTATATAGAAAATGACTGCAAAGGAGGGGTACCACAAATACACTGGAGAACTGTATAAAAACACCCCCAGATCACTTGACATTACAGAAGTAAGATCATTGAACTACAGCCAGATATTTTGAGAAGTAACGTCACTGAACTACACCAGATATATTTGGTTTGCAGGTCTTAGAAAAATAATATGAAAACTACAAGAGTCAAGAAAATATAAGCAGAACTGATGCTGTTAAGGTGTGATTGTGATTTATAAGCAAGTACAGAAAAACAGCAGTGGCCACGTAATCTCAGAAAAGATTAATCTGCATTTCAATATAAAAAGACACTGCTGAATCTACCAAGCAAGTACAATTATTTCATATGTTAATAAGATAATGTCAACATTTGGCAATTGATCCTTTAACAATATACAGAACAAAAAATGCCAGGAGTCTTTTAGAACTGGCAGAAGCATATTTCATGTGAACATTAAATATCCGATAGCTAAAGGAAAAGGCAAGACTGTTGCCAAAAGTCATTTGTTTTTGTTTAATTATTTATCTCTTGACGTCATGGACCACAACAAATTGTCAACAGTGCAGTCAACGGTGTACCAGATCACTTAATCTGCACACTGAAGAATTTATATGCTGACCGGGAAGTCATAATTAGAACAGGATATAGAACAACTTATCAGTTATAAAGTAGAAAATAAATGCAAAAAGATTATATAGGTAGTCCTCAACTTATGACCATAATTGAACCCAAAATTTATATTGCTAAGTGAAGTATTTGTTAAGTGAGTTTTGACCCATTTTATAACCTTTCTTGCCACAATTAAATGAACTACTGCAATTGTTACATTAGTAACACAATTGTTTAAGTGAATCTGGCTTCCCCATTGACTTTGCTTGCCAGAAAACAACATGACTCTGGGACACTGCAACTGCCATAAACATGAATCAGATGCCAAGCATCCAAATTTTGATGCCTTGACCATTGTGATGCTGCAATGGTCATAATCATAAGTCACTATTTACAGTGTCATCGTAACTTTGAACGATCACTAAATGGACTGTTGTAACTCGAGGACTACCTGTATTCTGTCACCCTATCTATTTATTTTATATGGAAAACATATCATGAGAAAATGCTGCATGAGAAGACAGAGAAACTGGAATTAAAATTACTTGGAAAAACACACCGAGAATGCAAACAAGATGCAATCATTCTCTTGTTGAAGGTAAAAGAAGAGTATACCAAATTAATATTTAAAAAAACAAACAAAAGATTAGGTCAAGCAATAGCAATAGCAGTAGACTTATATACCGCTTCATAGGCCTTTCAGGCCTCTCTAAGCGGTTTACAGAGAATCAGCATATTGCCCCCAACAATCTGGGTCCTCATTTTACCCACCTCGGAAGGATGGAAGGCTGAGTCAACCCTGAGCCGGTGAGATTTGAACCGCTGACCTGCTGATCTAGCAGTAGCCTGCAGTGCTGCTTTTAACCACTGCGCCACCTTGGCTTGGCGGCAATGCAATGCAAATAGGCAGAGAAGAAAGCAGCACTTTTATCTGCTTTATCAAGGATAGAAGTAACCTGGAATTAAGGAGAAACTTCATAATAGTGAGGACAATTAACCAATAGAATGGCTTGCCTTCAGAAGTTGTAGAAGTCTTTTAAGAAGAGACTGGACCATCACTTTTCTGAAATATTTATAATGTCTCCTGCTTGAGCACGGAGCTGGACTCTAAGACCGCCATGGCAGTGTTAGGGCCATGGATTTCTCAATGGTAACATATGGCTGTAAAGGTCAAATCATTAGAAATTAGATCTTTTTCTTCAGCAAGGAGAATATTATTATTTGCACTATGATTCTAGAGAAAACTGGGTTGCGCCCTAAACATGACGTGTCTGAATACATAATGTGATGTCCACTGGAAAAAAACCTTGATATTTATTAAAGGTAATTGAAAAGGAAGCCAAAAGAAGATGTGATAGCTATCCCTGATAGCACCTGAGCTTACAGAAACTCAAAGCAGCAGCTACGGAAAGTCAATCATTTCACTGATCTCCATCAGATCATTAAGAATCAGAAGTGGCCGAATAAATGAACAACAACATGCAACATTTGGTCTGAATGCAGGTGCCAGACTCCAATGGGAACTCCCCACAAATCTGGCAATATTCAGTGACAAAAATAGCTTGTATGACCTCACTGAAAAACAAGGTAACACACCAATGCAAATGGGTTGCAAATAGATACACTGAACTTGTTCAAGGCAAACTGTAGCCATGTCCACCCCGAAATAGTTCTGGCTCCTTCTACCGAAATGTCACATCTGCTCAGTGACATTATCATGCCAAACAGCTTTTTGCATCCTGCAGGCTGAAAATTATTATTCAGAAACTGTAGTCCCTCAGCTGGAAAAGTTTGGCCACCCCTGCTGTAGTCCCTCTCCCCTGCCCACCTGCTCTCTCTTGCTCATGATTTCCTGTGCAAGGGAAGAGGCTTCCTGATCTAGTTAAATTCTTAAGCAGCAAAAGATTAATGCTTGAATAAGACATAATAAGGGTTGGGCAACCTTACTTTTCTGGGCTGCCAACAAAAGTGTGTATAGTCAAGGCTATGGTTTTCCCAGTTGCAATGTATGGCTGTGAAAGTTGGACCATAAGAAAGGCTGCGCACCAAAGAATTGAGGCCTTTGAACTGTAGTGCTGGAGAAGACTCCTGCGAGTCTCTTGGACTGCAAGGCAATCAAACTGGTCAGTCCTAGAGGAGGTCAACCCTGATTGCTCTTTAGAAAGCCAGATCCTGAAGTTGAAACTCAAATACTTTGGCCACCTAATGAGATGGAAGGACTCACTGGAGAAGATCCTAATGCTGGGAAAGATTGAGGGCAAAAGAAGAAGGGGATACAGAGAATGAGGTGGCTGGATGGAGTCACCGAAGCAGTAGGCCTGAGCTTAAATGGACTCCAGAGGATGGTAGAAGACAAGAAGGCCTGGAGGGAAGTTGTCCAGGGAGTCGTGATGGGTTGGACATAACTTTGCAACTAACAACAACTTTTCTGGCAAAGCAAAAATGCAAAACAGGCAGAGATGTGTCCTGCAAGGTTGTTTTCCCCCTTCACATTTGGAATGGTTATGTTTTTAAACCAAATTAAGGACTATTTTAAGATTATCATAGACCAAAATCTGAAACTGTTTTCTGGAATACTGGAATAAGCCAACATAATTCTTCTCTTCAAGGTGACTTATAAGATGGTCCTCTTTAAACAGAAAATCCTTGGCAAAAGAAAAAGTGCTGGATTGTATCTCTTTAATATTCCCTGTGAAGAGGGGGATGTATCGGAGACAGTCTAAATAGCATACAATTTAATGGAGGTCATGTTTCATTCTGATGTGAATTTTAAGTAGGGCAATATATGTAGATGGCAATTACTGTAATGCTTTTCTGTTGGAAAGTATAAAACTGTGACCATAGTCTCATAATTATGTCTGTTCTTAAAACAGCACATGACGTTAAACCATGACAAATCTGTGCACTTCTCTGAATTCATGGTTTTGTTTTCTGTCCTGGCATTTCAAAATGGAAATAATAACTCTATTTTTTCCCCTCTCATTTTCAAAATAATTATGTACTGCATTGTTGATGAAGTAATGTAAAAGGCACATCATTTGTTTTAGAACCTATCGTCCTTCCTTAATGTTTAGGCATTAGAATCAATGTATTAAAATAATAAATCATGAGGTTTAAAGTAAAATGTGTGTAAGAGACAGAAAGACACAGAGAAAGAAAAAACCTGACAAAATAACAGCAGTCCTAATGATCAATAAGAATCATTCTTCTACACTACATCCTTGTCAGCAGGATGTAATCTGTCAAGCGTGAAAGATAAGGAATTCTCAACTGATTTTTATTGTTCAACCGTGGTTGACTATTTGTGGATGGATAGATCACATACTTTTAAACTACAGGATCCTGAGTTCAATTCTTGGTTTCAATAGGTAAGGCCTCTAAGTTTGAAGCTCTAAGGGTGATATCCATTAGGATATTAGTTAGATCAAACTTCTTCAAAGATACCCAGCGTATTCCAGACAATAATTCCCATAATTTCTATCCATTGGTCACACTAGTTGTAGAAGATGTGAGTTGCAATTCAATATAACTGAAATGTTCCAGTTATGTTGACCTTAATAGTCAATAAAATGACATAGTAATCAGTATGTCCACACTTACATTTTGAATAAATGCAATCTTGAAAAAGTGACTTAAACCATTTAGGACTTTCACAGCATTCCCAAGGTCATGGGATCAAAATTTGGGCCGTGGCAACCAGCATGTATTTATGACATGTTGTCATCATCCCAAGATCATGTGATAGCCATTTGCAATCTACCCAGCTGGCTTCTGACCAGCAAAGTCAACGGGGGAAGCTGGATGAGCTGTACAGCTGCATAAGTCTCTTAACTGCAGTGATTCATTTAACAACTGTGGCAAAAAACCCTTTGTAACATTGGGTGCAATTTACTTAACAATGGCCTAGCTTAGCAATGAAAATTCTGGTCTTAATTGTGGCTATATGGACTACCATATTTTTCGGACTATAAGATGCACCAAAGTATAAGATGCACCACGATTTTGAAGAGGTAAATTAAAAAAAAAGTTTTTGCACTCTGCAGGCCTCCCAAACCCTCTGCACACCTCATATTTTTTGGGGGGGAGAGGGCCTCCAGAGCTTTGGGAGGCTTAGGGAGTGCTTGGGGGGGGGGACAAAAGCAAGCAAAAACTGCCCTTTTTTGCTCTTTTTTCTCCTCCTCAGCCCTCAGGAGCACTTTGCAAGCCTCCCAAACCCTCTGCACATATTTTTGTGAAGGGGGAGGGGTTTCAGCAGGCCAAACATTCTGTATTCAGTTTATAAGATGCACCCAGATTTTCACCCTCTTTTTTGAGGGGGAAAAGGTTCGTCTTATACTCTGAAAAAATACACTATCTGTATAACTCTTCCTTTCTAGATCTTCTGTTGTTGTTTTTAACAAATTCAATCCTATACTATAATCATAAAATGCAAAGCTGTTAAACCTATTAAATCAAATTTGTCTCAAAAACAAGTTAATCTAAGCATTAGCATACAGACAAAGACTGCTGTGAATTTTATAAGCTAATATTCATGAATTTTCATTTTGTAACAGGCCCCAATTCAACAGCACTCCTACCTTCTTGGAGCTCAAATATGAGGTCCTTATTTCAGAGTTTTCATTTCTACTCCACTCATTACATTCCATTTAAAGCCTTTCTAATCGAGTATACGGTGCCTTAGCAAATGGAACAAACAAAAGGTTAAAAAGTTACAATATTTATGTAGTTACTTACTAAGGACATCTAAACTATATTAAAGTAAGCAAAGTATCTTTACAATCCCCAAGGCAGGTCACACCTTTTGAGCACCTCTAATGTTTGGAAATTGAAAGCGGATAAATTTGACATGTCCTATGACCCAAAGACATTTTTAGAAGATCTTGCAAGGTGGGAATTATCTCATGCCATCAACCCATGAGCTAGATAACTCAAGACTATGATCTCAGAAACCAGTTTTTTCCCAGGGATACCATTTGCATAAATAATCATTGATTCTCCATTCCTTTTGGAATGTTGTTCTATCAAAAAATACTACATGAGCCTAAACTTTTGATTTTCAAAGGATTCAAAGTCCAACACATTACAACGGTTCTCTGCAGACTATTGACCATTTTAGAAGGAAAAGATAACTGTCGGTTGATTTGGTAATCTTGGAAGCACTACTATATCCCTGATTTTTCACTTTATGACAAGTGAATCCTATCTGGATAAACCAACAGAATCACTCAGCATTGTTTCATATTTTTTATATTGAATTACAAACTATTACACCTTCTCACAGAACACCGTTTTATCTCCTGTGCATTTCGTCTCCATTCTGGGTATCTATTTTTATTTCCCTAAAGGCTAAGAATCTGGTTAAAAAAGATTTCCGAGTTACATGGGTGAAAGTATCCTTTATATCTCTTGCTGCCGGTTGTTATTCTCATCTACTGCCATTGCTTCTCTGCTTGAGTAACTTTCCTAAGGAGCCTTGCCTCTAATGTCTGTTTCCATTCGAGACGCTCCTTCCTTTTTCAGTAGCTAAAGCTTGGCCATTAAATTCTCCAGTACTTTGACCTGTCACTCAAGGGCTGTTATGAGTCTGCATGTTGTATGAGCTGCAATTATATTGTTGAAGCCATTTTGAAGAGTCTTCAAGGCTGCCACAGCGAGGCTGGATGGAGCTGTGGGAATGTGGGGTAGGGAATAGAGATAGATGAGGACTTGTAGCCAAAATAAAATTCTTTCTCCTTGGGAATTAAGGACATTCCCACCAGGTGCTGGAGAGGCGTAGACTGAAGCCAGCTGGAGTTGGAACTGTGTCCTGGTTGGGCCACGTGATGGACTTGTCGACTGGGGTGGGGGGAAAGAACTTTGATTTATAATTTGGGTGGGAAAAGCCTTGAGTCTTCAGAATCTGTTTTTTACCAGATATGCCAATATGACATGTCTAATAAATTTGGACTTTTGAGGAGAGCCTTGGCCTCGGAGTTTTGATTGCATTGGGTCTTACTTGGAACCCTGACATTTATATTGGGAAGAAAAATAGAATCTCCTGTCCATTCATTTTCATTCTGGCTTCCTAAGGCACCATCCAAAGAAAGCCTTTAGTTATTCTTGTCTTGTCGCGCTCTACATGGGGCTGCCCCTGAAAAGTGTTCGGAGACTACAATTGGTCCAGAATTCAGCTGCGCGAGCGATATTGGGTGTACCAAGATACACCCATTTTACACCTATCCTCCGCAAGCTACACTGGCTCCCTATTGGTCTCCGAACGCGCTTCAAGGTGCTGGTTATCACCTTTAAAGCCCTACATGGCCTAGGACCCGGATATCTGCGAGACCGTCTTCTGCCACACACCTCCCAACGGCTGATAAAATCACACAGGATGGGCCTTCTCCGGGCGCCGTTGACCAGACAATGTCTGGCGACTCCTCGGGGGAGTACCTTCTCTGTAGTTGCTCCGACCCTATGGAACGATCTACCCCCAGAGATCCGGACCCTTCCCACTCTCTCGGCCTTCCGAAAGGCTACTAAGACCTGGCTATTCCGGCAGGCCTGGGGCTGTTGACCTCATGAATGAGGTCCAGCCCCGCCTAGATTGAGTGCATGATGTGTTTTTTTTAAAATTCTGTTTCTCTTCTTTATTTTTTTTAAATTTTTATCCTTTTAGAGATTTAATTCTGTAAGCCGTCTGGAGTCCTTCGGGATTGGGCGGCATATAAATTCATTAAATTTGAATTTTAAATTTGAATTTGAATTTAGCAAACTCCTGTTAGTTCTTTCTCAGGAACAACTGTAAACACTTTCATTCAATGGGCTTCCTCCTGGAACCAGGTTGCCTTATATTTCTCTTACATTCTCTGTTTGCTCAGCAGGAAGCAATTGCCTAATCATCTACAATGGGTAATCAACAGCTATTCAGAAGATAACCTTTCCACTCCTCATTGCTCATCATAAATCCCTCAGAATCTACAGCTTCTTTGATCCCTCTGCTTCCTTCTTTCTGTTGAATTCTCTGGCAAGTCCTGCTAGCTCTCCCTTTTCTCTCCCTTAAACCAACATTCATTTTTACACCTATAACTTGCATTCAAGTTTGGTTGCCACACTTATTTATATCTACTTGCAATGATATACAATTTCATACAGTAATTATAGTTGCAATATTGAGCATAGCTTTGTGTTATTTATTTCAGCTCTTTACTGCAGAGCTGACGCGAAAAGGTATAAGAATATAGGAATGTTAATAATCTTAAGCATAGAATATTTGATGATTTTTAAGTTTCAGACGCAGCAAAAGGCATATGCAAACAGTGATACCATGAAGGATGAAGTTGATTGAGATAAACAGTTAGCAAGGTTAACAAGATATAGTTTTTTACCATGCAGAACTACATAGAAAAGCAGTAGAACTAAACAATATATAGCATGCTCAAAGAAAACTGCAAAACTTGGGAAATCAAGAATATTTAAGCTTTTCTCGCTGCACTGTAACCCCAGTGAATCTGAAATATTCCAGGATTTATCATCTCAGGAAGAATGATCTTCAAGTTTAGTATGCAGCAACAGCCCCACAAAAACTCAATGCAACTCTTGGTTGCATAAATAGAGCAATAGAATCAAGACCATGTGAAGTATTAATATCACTTTATGAAATCTCACTAAGACCACACCTGGAATACTTCATCCAGTTTTGGTCACATTATAGCAAAAATGTTGAGCCTCTGGAAAGCTGATTAAGGGCCTGGAGAATAAAACATGAACGAATGGTTGCAGGAATTGGTATGCCTAGTCTAGTGAAAAGAAATGCTAGGGGTGATATGATAAGAGTGTTCTAATATTTGAGGTGCTGCCATAAAGAAGAGGGCCTCAACCTGTTCTCCAAAGCACCAGAAAGCAAGACAAATAACAGTGAATGAAAGCTAACCAAGGACAGAAGCAACCTAGAACTAAAAAGAAATTTCTTAACAGTGAGAACAATTAACCAGTAGAATGGCATGGCCTTCAGAAGCCGTGGTTGCTCCATCACTGGAGGCTTTTAAGTAGAGACTGGACAGCCACTTGTTTGGAATGCTATTGGGTCTCCTGTTTGAGCAAGAAGTGGGCTGAAAGACCTCTAAGGTCCCTTCTAACTCTGTTATTTTATTATTCAGTTTTCCACTTGTGACATAAGGGCAGAGCAAATAATTCATTCATGTATACAGCAATATACAGCAATATGCAACATACAAAATATACAGCAATATGCAGGAATGTGCTTATTTTCCAAAGTGTAAATAGGAAACTTAAGAACCTTGTGGTTCTTAAATTGCTTTGCCCAATTTGATTTAATTTGTCCCTTGCTTACCTTCCCCTCCCATCCCTTCTCTGATCTTCAAACTGAGGCCTATCTTCACTTTTGTTTTTAGGTTTCATTGACTTTCTTCCCATCTGTCAGTTATGAAGATGACATTCCCATCCAATGTATCAGACCCATTTGACTTGGAGCTACGTTCACAATGTGGAAAATATTTTCAACCACAATGTTCTGAAATACTGGAAGATATTCCTTGGGGAAACTGCTATGACTAGATAATCTTTATAAATATGTTATGAAGTCTAATCGTTTATTGCCAAAGTTTCAATTGCATAATTATTCTTATTATGTGTCTTCAAGTTAATCTTGATTCCCTGCAGGTGAAAAGTCATTTTTCTTGCCAAGATATTCAGCGGGTGCTTTGTCATTGACATTTTCCTAGGGCTGAGAGAGACTGACTGGCCAAAGTAGATGAGAAATCATTCTCCTGATTTCTAGTCTGATGTCTTAACCACTACACTAAATAGCCATGTCTCTCTCTATGCTGCGGTTTTAATCCTGAACTTTTCAGCAGCTTTTTTTAAATAATTACATAAAATATTATGCACCATAATATGTTTTAAAGTTCAAAGTTTCTTATGATTTCCCTTTGCCCATTAAAAATACCCGAATAACTAAAAATGATGAGTTTATAGTCATGCACATGAGTCTGAATTAACCATGGAATGACATGTTTCACAATGCTCAGCATGCATACAAGTGAATCTAATACTCACTGGGTGGCCTTTGTTGAGTCACTATCTCTGAGCCTCAGTTCCCATCTGTAAAAGTAAGAATATTTTTCTACCTCATGGGAGTAATAACATGAATGCAATTACCACGTTAAAGCAATGTGCAAGACGTGTTACAGACCACAGGTTATAAAATAATGTTCTAGTACTGAACAATGGCAAAATATAAGTGATTATGAGCTTCGCAACCTATTACATTTTTTCAGTCATCCAAGTTCATAATGATTCTGAATTCACTTTATATAAAGTATGAGTTGATTTGAAAGATAACCCCTTATTTACCCTTTCATTTCCCCTCCCCATCTGTTTCAAAGCTGTTTGATGTCTCCTGTTTTTTAGCATTAATTTTCATATATTTCGCTGATTAGTCACAGAGAGAAGTGTTGTGTAGAGCCAATGTAACTGTTGCCAATTACTGGACTTTGAAACATTGCTAAGTCTGACTTTAGCGCTAAATCATTTTCCTTTTTTTTTTTAGATATGCTCTATCAAGCTATATAAACAGAAATACATATGGTAACAGAATTGATTTAATTAATGTTCAATACTCATCAAGAGCAACTAAGATTACTGTTCTGATCCATAAACCCAATTGATTACAGACAGAAATGCAAAAATAAAAACAACCTAGAAAGATGAAAAGGATATAAAACTTAGAAAAAACAGGAGGCATTATTCCTTCAGATGAAATGTGAGTGGCTACAAAATTCAAGCCTATATTACCAAATTGTCAATTGGAAAACCTTGATTTGGGTCCTCAAACTTTTCATAAAATAGTCAAATTTTCTCAACCTGCAGTCAATCAATTAGCAAGCATTATAAATCTGCTAAACAAAGGCCAGTAGTAAATACTGTCCAATTTCTTTTTTTAACAAAACAAAACTTCTGCCAGAAGGTAAATTTTATTGAGAAAGGTAGTATTCAAAATTAAGCAAGGATTGAGTTTTTCCAGAAGACATTTCAGAAAAGTTTGAATCCATGGTTATTTAAATACCAGTGTGCACACAACTGAATCCTAAATACAGATAATTCTTTAAAAATTTGGTTATTATCATTATTTTGCCATGATAGAGTATTCTAGACCAGCATTTTCCAACCTTTAAGATGTATGAACCTCTATACTTAGTATGCTGGTTGAATAATTTCAGGAGTTGAACGGAAGTTGGCCCATGGCAACTGGCCTATGTTGTTGTTGTTGTTGTTGTTGTTGTTGTTGTTGTTGTTATTCAATTTCCAGACAACTGTACCCGGCTGAGTCAGAATCTTCATCGACATAAGGAAGCTGAAGTTCACACATCTTAAAATTGCTGCTCTAGATAATACTGTAAGTTGCGAGCAAGGTAAATTACATGAGTACAATGAATCATTGTACTATGGTCCACCATGAAACTGTTGCATCTTTGCATGCCAGATGCCTTCCTTTATTTCACAGGTGTCAAACTCGATCACATCACTTGACATATTGTGATGTTTTTTGCTTTTGCAGAGCCAGGATGGGCATGGCCTGTGCATGATGCATCCAGCCCATGGGCCGTGAATTTGACAGGCCTGCTCTATCTTCTTCACAGAAAAAGTAGCATTCTTCTAGGCATGGCAAATTCAATTATCAATTATCAAATCAGAACCAGGAAGAAAGTAGTGTGATATCACTTCATCAAGATTGTAAGGCCTTACCGGTCTCCTTTTTTATCAGAGGATATATCTCCAGTTCAGTGCCGGACAACACACCTTCTTATATACACCGGTGAATTTGTCATAGGCATTTAAACTTGTACATCTATCTCTCTCAGTCTGTGATAGTTAATATGTTGTAAGATGCCTACTGTGCTCTTATATCAGTATATCAGTATAGGGAATATAGTCGGGAAGATAATTTCTCCCACTTTCTGGTGAGCCTGAAGTATATTTAATATTTTCAAAGTGGAAACAGCAGGTCAGGGGCAGTCATCACTGAGGACCACAGTGAGAAAGAATAGGCACTATTGCCTAGCTAAATATCCAATGATAAGTCTCATATCTACTTTGTATGCCAAGGGGACATTATTTGTTTTTAAAAAGGGAAATGAGCATACTTGTCTGACAGTGCTGTCTCTTTAAATTAGCTGCTAAACTTCCTGCTGTATATACATATCAAACTTCTTCTGATTATCAGAGAATCTGGCAGCACAGAAAAAGGAAGCCTGGAGGGAAAATTATGTTGTCTTCTTGCTAGTGAAAAATGGAAGGGGAAAATGCACCCACTTGGACCAAGAGGAATTAAAGAATTATGGGACAAGATGTCTCTTGCCCTTCCAATGTTGCTGATCTCAGCATTTCCCAATTGGAAGTCCTGAAAGGCCACAGAATTTCCACTCCACCTTACACATCTATTGACCTATGTAATGATAGTTTTACCCTTGGTTTGCAATTTGCTGATCAGTGATCAGCGAAAAGATCTTCCCTTGCCTGTGCCTGTAAGCCAATCCTTGCTCAATCCTATGAATTATTCTATTTTTCCCTCAAATTACTGGTAATAAGAATAATGTTCTTGAAAATTGTTTGTGTATTCTCAATCATTGAGACCATGGTTGTCCCAAAGGTGTTTTTTCAAAAGGCAACTGGGCTTTGTTTTTCCAATTAAGAACGGAAGAATATTCTTGTGTGAGAAGCGAAATGTCTCCAAGAAAAAAACAAAGTCTAGTTGTCTTTTGAAAAAACACCTTTGGGTTGAAAAGTGTTCTTTTATTGAAAGGAAGTATTGATTTTGAAATCCCTTCACATGTACATTTTTGAATCCTACCATTACATACCATGCTTTAATATCAATGATGTTTTATACCATGTTTTTAATACAAATACATCTTATTTTTAATACTAACCATAAGTCCTACACACATGTTCATAAAAACTTCATATTTCCAGCAGAACTGACTTTTCCATTCAAAACAAAATTCCATCAAACTTCATCCACAATTTTTGAAGTCTTCTGTACGTTGTGTCTCGTGCAATATTCAGAAAAAAACAGAACAAAACAAGAGAGTTGGAAGGGACCTTGGAGGTCTTCTAGTCCAACCCCCTGCTTAGGCAGGAAACCCTACACTATTTCAGACAAATGGTTGTCCTCTTCTTAAAAACCTCCATTGCTGGAGCATTCACAATTTCTGGAGGCAAGTTGTTCCACTGATTAATTGTACTAACTGTCAAGAGATTTCTCCTTAGTTCTAGGTTGCTTCTCTCCTTGGTTAGTTTCCACCTGTTGCTTCTTGCCATGCCCTCAGGTGCTTTGGGGGGGAAAAATTGTCCAAAAATATTTGGACAGAATATCTTTGACAAAATTCCTGTTTTGTCAAAGTACTGTAGTCTTTGTGATTATGTCACTTCAACAGATTCATGCCACAGACAATTCAATAATTAAGTTGAATCTCAGTGTCTGCTAATTAGAATCCTTAAAAGTTAGGACAATTTTTGGTAATAATATCCATTTAGAGAGCTAAAAAAATATGTATGGTAAGACTAGCTGACAATAGAAAATTGTCAGATCTGTGATTCAGCTAACTCGTTCTGATGACAAGTAGCTTCCAGTGATTTTATAGGAGAAATATTTTTGGCTTTGCTCCTAGTCATTTTATATCAAGATGCTTTATCCCCAGTCTATGAATCCTGAACATTTTCTTTATTGACAGAATATTTATATAAGATCACCCAGTACAAAAATGAAAAGCAAGAAAAAAACAGTTATTAAACAACAAAATAGGGGTTGCAAATTGCTATACTGTGCTTATCACACTTCCATCAAAACATAAACAATTTTTTTAAAAAAATTCTAAATAAAAACAAATGATTGTTATTGTAAAATATCATGTAATCTCTGCCAATGGAAAACCTATTTGATAATGTTTAAATTTCTCTGAGGTTATTTTCAAAACAAAGCATCTACCTTAATTTTTATTGATGTTTTAGGTTACTAAGAAGGAGACGTGCATTCATTAGGATATTGTTATTGTCAGGACTTTCCATTAATAACTGAATGGAAACTGTCTGCTAAGAATATACTGCATTTAACCAACGTTTTACAAAAATCAAACATTAAGTATTTTTCTACGTGCATCTTTTAAATTATACCTAGGCATTTCCTATGAATAGGAAATTTCCAAAATTAATTTTTATGCTGGTTGGGAACTGCCACATTAGAGAAGGCTCTTTAAATGCTAAGTGAAAGATGCTTAGAGTAAGTTGAAAGCATAGATAAATTCATTGAAACCCAATGAGAAAATGCTTCAGGATAAGGAAGCCAATCTATCTTATTAAGTACAGAACAATATGTCTCTATTTTCTGATGGCACTTTTGTCAATACGTATGTCTGGAACTACCAATCTGCTCATTTTAGGAGAGAACCTTTTACTCATCAAGGCTCGCATAAAGAATGGTAGTACAAATCTTAAAATGTCATTTTATTGAAAAGCTGTCCATCTAACACAATATAAGCATTGCTATCTTCTTATGAAATTTTCAAAAAGTCTGGCCATAAATAACTTGTGTACTACACCAGGAAGATTGTTATATTTATTATTAGAATAAGAACACTAATAAGAAGACTGCTTAGCAGCATTGGTATAAGCAGCATAGGATTAGTTATTCTTTTCCATGAATATTTATATTCTAATTGCCTTAGTTTCACTGTACTTTTAAAAATGCTTAGGCACATAAATTTATGGAAGCAGATAAACAGAATTTGCTGAATATACCAGCGATAATTATTTCTTTCCTATGAACATTATGAGTGCTGCATAAGCAGATTTTGAGGATCAATGTCATTTTTCATTTAAAGCTCAAGATGAACATACTAGAGGCATATTATTCCCCTTCCCTTTCTGGCTTCCTCTACAAATGTTATAATTTTTGAATGGCATGCATTGATAATTCAACTTCATTCTCACAATCAATCTTTCAGTTTGTTATATTGAAAAATAATATTTTTTCCAAGTTCAACCAGCAAATCTTATGCCTGAATAGAGTTTGAACTCAGGTCTACCATTCCTAAGTCAGAATTTTAACTGCTATGCAGCATTTATTAATACAGGTTGTCTGTGCTCCATGCTATATCAAGAAATTCCACTTTCCTGATGACCTTAAATATTACTACCATATTATCTCAAATACTAATTTATGAGATTTCCAAGATTCCTGCAAGATGTTTGTTCCAAGAGATCACTGCCTATCCCAAATATCTAGCCAAAGACAACTGGTTTAATCATATTTCTACAAAGTTTCAAATTATATTTTACAATCACAGATCAGTAATAGATTTAACTTTTGATTTGGTGTGGTTGTAAGAAAAGGGAAAGAAAAAAGAAACGATTGTTAGATTATATTTGATGTGAATTGTTGCCTTATTGTAAACCCTGCAACAATAAATTGTTATTATATAGGACAGTGATGGCTAATGTTTTCCAGACCGAGTGCCCAAAGTGAACCCCCCACATGCAATGCACACATCCTCCGTGCATGCACCCTGCCCCACACATGCGTGCAAGACCCACCCCCGCACACATGCTCAGCCCCCACATGTGCCCAGCCCTGTTGTGCCTGCGTGTGTGCCCCTCTGCATGAATTCCAACCTCTGCGCATGAGCAGCAAAGACACGTGCCATAGGTTCACCATCAATGGTATAGGACTATTATTGGTTTTCTACTATCATGTTATTCCTAGTCTCTATTCTTTAAATCGATAAGAACATGTACTCAAGGTTAAAAATTATTTTGTGCTTATAACCTAACCCAAAAAACTGATTCTCCTTGTCAACATCAATCATATTAATCAATCATTTTTTTTCAGAATAAGTCTAAAAGTTTTAATATAATATAAAACATGATAGCTTAGTCATGATTATAGGATTTCAGTTCATTTATAATCAGGACGAATAGGCAGATTATACACAAATTTATGTAGGACAAATGTAAACTTAGCTAAATGTAACAGATATTTGCCATGTGCGAGAGTATCAGGGCTGATCTTGTTACCTCTACAACACAATGGTTTTCTCACAAGGTATTGTGTTGTCACCATTCAGTCCCTAATAGGATCAGGTCACAGTATAGAACTGCGGATAGTATCTGAAAACATAGCTGGATATCCCAATACCAAAACAGCCACTCAAAAGCCCTTTGACCCCCAAAGTCAAGAGGCTCCTTTGACCACTATTGCTGAAAACTGCTACCCTAATTTCCCAATATCTGTGGCTGGAAACCAAATGGAATACAGGCAAGTATTATAATAGGCTTAACAGAGTTTTTAAACCAATATAAAGAACAAAACAGTTGTTATCATTTTACATCATTGTCCTGCCCCTGAGAACACTTAAGGTACACAGAAACCTCAATACAGTCTTCGGGCATCAAAAGAGTGCCAATTCCTTTGGTAAAATAATTTTTTCTTTAATTTTTATTTGGGAATATCCAGAAGACTTTATTCCAGATTTCTTTTTCACTCTAAGCCTTTCTGTATCATTCTATCTATCGGAAACAAGACTTTGCTACTCCTCTTTTCATCATGGTAATAACACTCAGGAAAGTTTAGAAGTTCAGGAGAAATTAAACCTCATTTGCACAGTGCAGAATATTTTATAAAAATCCCTTTCGAGATGTGCTAAATCTTGAACTTCCATCTATTATGGCTAGATTGATTGAGAATCTTGGGGCATATATTCATAAAACTAAGATAAAGAGAAGCAATTCATTAATGGAAAATGTGGTGATAGCTTGGGGTTGTTTGATAGCTAAAAAAAGAAACAAATTCACAGAAAAGGGTATAAGGTTCTTCTGGTTTCTTTACTCTTAATAGATGATCCTAAAATGTAGATACTGTCAGGCCTGCAGTTATATCCCTTTTTGGATCTTTGGCCTGCCATACTCTCATACTCTCTCTTTTTTCATTATGCTGTTTCATTAGTGTAGTAGTTGGGAGGGGGGAATAAAAAGGAGTAGCATTGTGAAATGTGTTGTTGTCATTCTTTTCTAGAAGCCTAAGGTCATCTTTTGTCTCTGCACCTCTGCACTTGACCGGAACAAGCTGGGTGGAGATGCGAGCGTGGAAGAAGAAGATTGGACCATGTGATGGATTTGTGGGTGTGGGGACAAGATCATGAACTTTCAACTGGGTGGGAATCCTAGGTAACTTCCAGAATTGGGATTCCACAGATGTGCTAAAATGTCTGACTTATTAAATTTGAACTGTAAGAATCATTTTGCCTTGGACTCTGATTTAATTCTGCATGATACTTGGAACGCTGACAGATACTATTCACCACTTCATTATCTTTTGTTCTCTTCTTCTAGAATCTCTTATTCTATGGATGATTACAGTATCTGTTGTCATTAATTTGGTTTTCTACTTGTAGTCACATGTTTTGATTGGGCTTCTTGGTTTTTAGTACTAAACAATACTACCATCATCTTTTAATGACCCCATAATCCCTTGTGGGGTGGAGTCTGGGCAAGTGAATGGACCTGAGTGTTTACTGGGCGGATGCCCTTCCTGTCGCCAATGCAAAGTTATATTCAGCATATAAATTCTCATCGTGCCCAAAGAGAGAAATGTCCACCTCTACCTAGGATTGAACTCACAGCCTCCTGATTGTGGGGTGAGAACTCCACCTCTAGGCCACTACACCACTCCCACTAAACAATACTGCCATACTGAAATGGCAACGAATTGTAGTCTGTACAAGTAACATCTAATCCTACACATATCTTCTAAGGCATACTTCCCTAGTTCAGTGGGGCTTTTTCCAAGTGAAGTGAGCATTGCATGGCAGCCCAGAATTATTGCATAATTTATCACTAGCATTTACTTTCCTCCCTTCCATTTTCCTTTCCTTTGTCATTTTACATTATAAATTCATTTTGTATTTGTGCATGCCTACATACTGTTTTAATGATTAGTGGTGTATATAATGATATAAATCATGGGTATAATAGGCAGAGAACAAGGCACATTTAAATCTGTTTCCTCAAACGATATAGTTTGAAATTCCTTAGTCATTTTATTATGCCATTTTTTTAAAAAAAGTTATTAAAAAGGCAGTTTTATAACACAATCTTCCCTGGACATTCTTCTAATTGGTGGTGTCTGGATTTGATTTAATTACCTTTTTAACTCTGAGTCTTCCAAAATTCTCTTCTCCCTTTCTTATGTTTCAAGCAAAGAATGGAAAATGAAATTCAGTACCAAGGACAGCACCAAAATATCAGGAAGGTGACATGTTTCCTAAAAAGATTCAATTAATCACTAAACATCTAAGAGCATATTATATAATATCTCAAGCATTTAAAAAGCCAAAAAAAACCCTCATCATATTATCATGCCAAGCATTATTCACCAGAGTAGAAAGGTGATATATCAATCAATAAAATAAAATAAATATTCAGCTGTACCCTGATTTTATATACCTCGGCTTCAATTTAAGTTAGGTCCTCTATATGGCAGGATTCAACCTCATATAGAAGCCAACATGCATAAATGAGCTGATCAATGATTGTAAAAAAAGTACTAGTACTGCTGTTATCACTCCTACTACTGTATACATGGAAATTTTTCTCATTTTAACTATATATAGGAATTTGGTATCATTTCAGTGATATTAGTGGAGGAGCAGGACTTAACCAGGGTTAACACTTTAATAATACTCTTATAAATTTTCCTGAAGATTCTAATACACTAATTATTTCAGTTACTATGGAACTGAATAACTGCTACACACATTTATCTCTTTAGTGCATTTCACAAACAACGATTTGTTCATGGTTTAAAGGTTCTTTTCAAAAGCCAATTTTGTCATACAATCTAGTCTGAACCATCTGTAGGAGACAGTAATATTTATTTTACTGACTAATTAAATATCTTCTCACTAGGACACTTATGTAAGTCATTATAATCATATTGATAGAGGAAATAAGATGATATAACCACTAAATGCTGTTTGCAAACTGAAGTTGATAGAGAACAAATTAGCCTACATTCTTAAAAAAAACTTAAAAGAACTGAGAAGCAGAGAAACATTTATTTATTTATTTCTCTATTAATTATTTTCCCACTCCACAATGTTTTAACCTTAGTAGAAGATCAGTGTTTACAAACAACATGCTAGTGACATTTTTATAAAAAGATTTCCATCAGTGGAATTCAACTGTGCCTTATCAAGAAATAATTGTTTTGGATATCTGGAACAGAGTTGGAAGACTGATTGTCTTTCTACATGCTGTGTGTATAATTAAAACATTAATGGAAAGAGGTATTAAAAGTAGACACAAAATGCATATGAAATTGTACTTGAGACTCCTAATCAAAAATGCAAACAAAATAGTAAGTGCTTAATTTTTTAAAACAAGAATGTTGAAATTTAGGACATTTTAATGTCATAATGGGATGCAGTGGCTTAGTGGCTAAGATGCTGAGCTTGTCAGTCAGAAAGGTTGGCAGTTCGGTGGTTCGAATCCCTAGTGCCGCGTAATAGAGTGAGCTCCCATTACTTGTCCCAGCTTCTGCCAACCTAGCAGTTCAAAAGCATGTAAAAATGCAAGTAAAAAAATAGGGACCACCTTTGGTGGGAAGGTAACAGAGTTCTGTACATCTTCAGCATTTAGTCATGCCAGCCACATGACCACAGAGACATCTTTGGACAGCGCTGGCTCTTTGGCTTTGAAACGGAGATGAGCACTGCCCCCTAGAGTCAGGAATGACTAACAAATATGTGCGAAGGAAACCTTTACCTTTATCTTTAATGTCATAAGAAGGCAACATTTGTAAATAATTGCCATAAGATTTATAAAGCTCTAATACAAGCAGCATTTTACTTCTCGCTGCAGAATTTATAAAAGGGTCCAATAAAAATATTACTATAAAATATGTTATAAAACATTAACAGAAAACAAATTAAAACATTGTTATATATCTAAAATAAGTAATCTCGGTTGAAAGGAAAGAGTAATTGATATATTTTACCTAAAATAATATTAATAATGTCATATAATTATCTACCATATTAATATTTTTAATATTAACAATATTAAAATATTTTAATCATAAATTCATGATTAGATTCTTTTATTTCTATATACTACCTCAATACATCAAATAATTTAATATGATAGCAAAATACTAATTTTCTATTTAACTATATTGTGATTACAAAATGTTGTACATAAGGAAGTGCAAAATATTGTACATAATTTCATTTCCATAAGAGGGTTTGTATTGAGAACACTGGAAAGTACAGAGTTCTAAATGTAGCTAACATTACAGGGTATCCTTTTAAAGTATCTGAAAACGGACTTCAAGGTGAAAATGTCATACTTAAGAGTCAGCATCAAATTTCTTTGGCAAAACCTGGCTAACTTTATATGGACAAAGCAGGATCAGACTTCGATGCAGATCACAAAAATTTAAGCCTGCAAGGTAAATCAGTGGCAGGAGAGAAGGCAATGACAAATCGTTTCTGCAATGTTGCCCCAAAAAAACTTTATGAATATGTTTATACAAAAGCTTTGTTCCAAGTTCTACTCATAGGAAACTATGCTATTTTAAAAACTGCTTTAATAAATTAAATTGTCTATGTCAGATATAAGCAAACTATGTCAGTTTCCCAGTTCTAATTTCCCAATGATATTTGCATCAAGAATAGATTTGTTAAGATTCTCAGAATCGCTACTGGCATGCTTTATTTTTCTACTGAAAAACAGTGAGATATCATGCTGCTGACACAGTTTCCAATGCCTTGAATACTCTCTTATGTGATTGGCTGCTAAAATCTGAAAAGCTGCCCCTATTTCTCCCTTGTTTATGCAATATTAGAAACACACAAAATCTGGCTACTTTGCAACTGTCTATCACAAGAAAGCTTTTCACAGAAAACATACAAAATTATTATTACAGGGCTTAACAGCAGCTTTTTTTTTTAAGTTCTGCTTTAAAAATGTCAGACATAGAATGTCTACTAATATCTGTTTAAATTTGTAATTGTTCTTTTTTTAAGACAAGAAAGACAAAGGAAAGAGATTTTCAAAATCTAGACTCTGACTTTTGTATTCTGATATCTAAATTTGGTGGAATCAGGCTTCCAAAATCTGGTTATCATGAGCCTGGGACAAATTCTACTGATGTTTTTATGGCAACAGATTTTCTGAGATGTATTGCTTTAAATAAGCGATGCTACCCTTATAGGAAGCCTATGCACTCTCTTAGTTTTGTTAAAATAATTGGCAGCATACTTTAATAGTATGATCTGCTTAAAACATACTTTATTAAATATCGTAAGGAAACAAGACATTCTCTTGATCTAAGCAAATTGACAATCGCAACATTAGCCTTATTTTGTTGTATTTTCATACCTCCTAATTATGATATAACTGATAATATATATAACATGCTTACGTTTGTATATTATATATAGAGAGATCAAGTGAAATGTTAATACCACGTTATATTCCCTTGGTAAGGCCACATTTGGAATACTGCACTCAGTTTTGGTTGCCACATTGTAAAAAGGATGTTGAGACTCCAGAAAGAGTACAGAGAAGAGCAACAAAGATGATTAGGGGACTGGAGGCTAAAACATATGAAGAACGGTTGCAGGAACTGGGTATGCCTAGTTTAATGAAAAGAAGGACTAGAGGAGACATGATAGCAGTGTTCCAATATCTCAGGGGTTGCCACAAAGAAGAGGGAGTCAAACTATTCTCCAAAGTACCTGGGGGTAGAACAAGAAGCAATGAGTGGAAACTAATCAAGGAAAGAAGCAACTTAGAACTAAGGATAAATTTCCTGACAGTTAGAACAACTTGCCTCCAGAAGCTGTGGATGCTGATGTTGATGAAGATGTTGGATAACCATTTGTCTAAAGTGGTGTAGGGTGGAGCTGAAAGGCAAAAGGGAAGCAGTCTGCTCCCTCCCATATTTGGGCATACCAGGTGCTTTGACATGACATGTGTGTGTGTGTGTGTATAGATAGATAGATAGATAGATAGATAGATAGATAGATAGATAGATAGATAGATAGATAGATAGATAGATCTCACAATACAAAAAAGAATGATCAATATACTCATAACTGCAAACATCTGGAGACAATTCTATCCATTAAGAGTTTTGTCCTTTTGTTCATTGCTCTATTGAACACTAGTCTTTTCTCCCTCAAACCTGGATAATATTTAATTAAAGCTTTTTAAAAAGCCTTGTTTTAAAGAGTCTCTTCTGCTTTAATTATAATATTTAGTTCTTTCTAGTTCCTTCTTTTCAATTTTCATAGTCCCCTCTTAGCATCTTTTATTTTCTAGTCAACACCACTTTCCCAGCTATCATGAAACTTGCCCTTCTGATTGTTCTTAGCATCCAAAAGGCCATTAACTAGCAATTTCTTAAAGTGGTTAAGAAAGGAAGTATGTGAACCCAGTTTGCTTTTAAATACACCACATTGTGACTTAGGAGTAATGACTTTATCCCAGTTCCCAGAGATCTAAACCCACCAGAGACCATACCTTATGGTCTCACAGGGAGTCACTATATGGAGCACTTGTGGGCAATCCTGGTCCACTCCTTGTTCCGGAGAAGAATTCTGGTGAACTCCAGCAAGATGTTCTGCCACTGAGAGAAAAGTCACTCCCACACAATCTGGGCTGGGGCTCTCAGGACCTTACCCACCCTTCTAAGACATTCCCACTCCTTGTTTTAAGTGTAGCTTCAATGCTCAATGCTTGGATTTGGGCTCCCTTTGTCTCTTGGAGATAGCTGAGATATTGCCAGCCAAAGGAATTCAGTTCCATTCCATGCAGAGAAGGGAACTAGGTCTTGTCTGGAGTTACCATCTCTATTTCAAATGATTAGTTTTTTTTTAAAAGTGTGTTTGTTTATTGCAATTCAATTATGAAATAGAAACAAGGAATGGAATCTATAACATGCTATAAAATGCTATTGATGATGTTTGGAATAGAAAAAATAACAATCTCCAAAATATTTGAAAGTGATTAGTAGAACTTCCAAACTTAAATCATATTTTGAATTATGTAATGGGAATAAATACACATTACACATTTTGAAAAGGCAAAGATCTTTATATAATGATCTTGCAATATATGAAGCCAACAAGGGTAAACATGACACAGCATGTCCTAAGCAGAGGAGAAAGACCGACCAGAGATCCCAAAGATCAAGAAGTAACACAGGCAAAAAAAAAGTTCAATGAATATTTTTATTTGATCAATTATAGTACAATATCACAGAGTGAATTCAGAGAGGTTCTCAAAAATTACTGCAGCTGTCAGAATCACCCCAGTGGTAATCCACCCCATTCTCAATTGTTGTCCACAAATAAATAAATGATCCATGGATATTTCTGAATAATTGCAGGTCAAAACAACAAAGCCATGGTATAAACAAGATACAGTAAACTACACTAGGAAACAGCTAGGAAATGCCTCTATATATTATAATCAGCAATACCAAAATGAACATAATAAATGAGGTAGCTTAAAAAAGAGATAACCCTGTCCATCCTTTATCCAATACTGTGTAATAAAAATATGGCACCACAGGATCAGCTTCACTCCACTAATTGTCTATTATGTGTCTTCAAAAATCAAAGTAAAAGGATGTATAATGTATTGTTATATAGTCACTTCCTAATAGGAGAAGTTCTCAAAATATTCAGGATAAGGAATCAACATAAACCTTTTTCTGGGGCCATAGCCAGGTAAACCCCATATCCCACAATTTATTGTCTTGTTGTTCCTCAAATTTTCTCTTGTTCTTTTTACAGGCAGTCAGCCAGCAGTGGAGAAGAGCACTTCCATATCCTGGAAGACATCCGTTAAGATTTGCTGAAGCTTTATGAAAAACAAAGATGACAAGTGACTCACAGCTGTTTGCCCCAGTAGCTATAAATCAAAAAGATGCAATTGGCTTGGCTTAGTACAAGTGTTTGGAACAACAGAAGTACTGAGTGCTGAGCCTAAGTCTTCGTAAATTGTGTGTATATATTTATTACCTAGCCCTTGAGGAAAAAAAGAAGCAGTGCCTGACTCATTCTTTAGAACAGTATGGTTTTTAAAAAAATCAGCCGCATTTTCTTCATAACTCTGATGAGTTCAGGAAGTCCCTGTAGGAGAAGAAGAGTCAAAATAGAAATCAGCCTAGAATCCCTATGTAGCCACAAACGGACTGAGTCCAACTCTTCTTAAATTCTGTTGACTCTTATCTGACACCAAGATAGTTCTAGCCATTAGCTGAGTCTTGGCATAGGCATGATCAGTAAATAAATCCCTTTAATTGAAACTTCACATGGGATCCTGATGTTTTGCACCTAACAGTCCCTGATTTTATATATTATGGTTAGGAATTTGTTGCTGTTATTCATTATTTTGAATAATTACGAAAAGAGTAGCCTTCTTTATAATTCCATCTGTTTTTTCTCTCTCTATCTCAAGGAATCATTCCTTTGGGATGAGGGGGGAAAGCACTCTTGTAATGCATTTCTCCACATAAGTCCTATTATCTCTTCTGAGACACTCTTCTCCTTAAATGCACTGATTCCAATTCTATCCCTTTATAGTTTTACCACAGACACATAATGAGAATTTCTTCAGTAGCCTAAGGTGGTTTCAAGGGTTAAGCACTATATATGATCTTTAGGAGCATTTAAGTGTAATTTATTCCACAAACATTAGTAAAGCAGCAACATTTGGCTGACCCGGTCTAAGCAGAGTCGCTACTTGGTTGGGCGACTTCCAGGGAAGTTGAAAATACAACATGAAAGGAATCAATTATTACTGGGGCCAAGAAAACTGCACAGTTGGGCTCCACATAATCATTATGAGCTCAACTCAACTCACAATGCTGCAGGAAAACAAACCATCAGCAGGCCACATCTAGCCATGCACACAACCGTGTTTACCCCTGAGGCAAATGTATTTTATAGTTCTACTAGCTGATAACCTAGAGTTGTCTGGGTATTTATTTATAGGGGGCAAATGTCCGGACCAAACATAGTTTCTAACGTTGGATTTTCCCCCGCACAGAAGAAGTCCCCTTGCAGAGTACTGTGAAGCTGTTACCATGACAACTCCACTGCGCTGTACAGTAGAGCCATTTTATGGCAGTACAGAAGAAGTCATTTTAAGGCACAACAGGCTGTATCTTAACAAGCATGCACCCCCGAGAGGTGTTGGGGTGTCTTACCCCCACAATATTTTTTTCCAGAGTAAGTCATCTGTGTACCAAGTTTGGTTGAAATTGCTCAAGGCATTCCAGAGTTATGCTGGTGCATACAAACACACACACACACACACAGACAGCCATTTGTGTGTGTGTGTGTGTGTGTGTTACACAAATACAAATAGCTAAGTCCTTATTATAATACAAAAAAAATGAAGTAAAATTTGGATTTTATTTCAAGACTTGGATTATCCTGGGAAGCAAATTTATAATCCCATTTACTGTATGTTCCAAGCCAGCTCAAGGTCAATCCTTTTTCTCCAGAAATGGAAAAGATGTCATGTCCAGTCAACTGCTACCAAGAATTTTCCAGAGGGTTGCCCTTCATTTATACATTTTTAAAATCTAATTGGAGTTGGATTGTTAAAAAATAAGACTGATTGACCCAACTGAGCTTCAAAACGTATAATATGTTGCTTGATGGCAATGATCAGTCCCCCTTCATTAGAATGGCCTCTCTTGAGAACCCAGAGTGTTGCAGTTTTTTTCAGGGATATCTTTTTCCTCTTGATTTGTAATTATCTGCACTGAATTAGAATCCTTAACCTTATGGGAAAAAACCCAGTAACTTTAATAACTAGTAGTCAACAATGCAAATCTATATCTCGTTTCTACTTTACTATAGTCTGACTAGGGTCCCTTTTTAATCACCAGGAAACAGTTGAAATATAGTCCTTAATATTTGAAACTGAATCTACTCCAGAGGGACAAAGGAATAGTTGTGGTATCAACTAAAGACTAAGCAAAATTGACATGTACTTCAGCCAAATAAGGCTTTACTAATGGAATATGCTGTTTCCCTCTGGCATTATAAGTGGAAGCATTATACAACTGCCACTGGTTTTTTTTCCCTTATATTTTGAATTACATAGTTTGGTATTGTGTTTGGTACAGTTTCTGAATGACCATGTCCAGATATTTAAAAATTTCTGACTTGCTTCTATCATCCAGCCATTTAGGCACCAAACATTCTCATGAAGTTTGTACATTAGTAGAATCAGCCATTTTTCTATTGTAGTGTTTATGAGTTTACCTACAACTTTGATCTGGAAATGATATCATGTAAATCTGAGGTCAATAAATGCAACGCATAATGCAACATCTGGCTCAGATGAATATCTTTCAGCCAGATGCTATGGTATAAGGGAACGGTCAAAGAATTCAGCTCTAGAAACTGCCTGTTCATCTGCCAAAATATGTTCTGAATTAACACAATTGGGAAGTTATTATGTAAACTTACTTATGCTTAAGATGAAGAGCTGATAGTTGCCAGGTTAATCTTCATTGTCCATTTTATAAATGGGAAGTATAATACTTAAACTCCAATCCTTTAGTATCTGCACAGTATAATCAGTGTAAATAAATATGGAAGCTAATATGGTAGTCCATCATTCCAAAATATTGTATAGGACTTCAGCAGAAATTGCTTCTGGGTCTTACTGTGCTTAAATTGTTTAGCAATCTGTTGTTGTTTTCAGAACTTGTTATGGGGGATAATATGAAACTTTAGATTTAATCAAACAAGTTAACTTGAGAATGTATTGGCCCCAAATGACTCTAACATATCATCCAGGTTTTTTTTCTAGCTATAAAAATTCCAGTGCAAATATCTACTACAAATAGAATTTTTTAGAACCTGCTGGCCACAATTAATAACACTACAAGCTAGGAATCTACTCTTATTGGGTCCTGATGGCTTTTCATTCAATTTCTAGACCCCTTTCTCCTATTTCCTAAAAGCAAAGTATGCTAGAGTCATTTGGGGCCAATACATTCTCAAGTTAACTTGTTTGATTAAATCTAAAGTTCCATATTATCCCCCATAACAAGTTCTGAAAACAACAACAGATTGCTAAACAATTTAAGCACAGTAAGACCCAGAAGCAATTTCTGCTGAAGTCCTATACAATATTTTGGAATGATAGACTACTATATTAGCTTCCATATTTATTTACACTGATTATACTGTGCAAATATTAAAGGCTCAAGGTATCAGAATCAAACCAGGGTTTGATAAGCCCTACTTTCATATGTTTTCTTTTTTGGGTCTGGTAGCAAAGCACATAATGGTGGCTGGAGTAGCTAAATAAAATTAATATATTTCTGTAAGATACAAATTTCTAAGTCCAAATTTCTAATCGGCATCTTTGTGCACTAAAAAAATAGCTGTTGCACCACTTTTTCAAGTACAGTCTGGAAGAATTAAGGTCAACCCCAAGTGACTTTTCATTCATTATCCATGTATCTGGGTTGTCCAAGGTCATAACAGCAACCCTGGTACTTTGCTTCTCAGATTCATTGCAACAGTCCTAGGGAGCTAGGAAGACCAAATTGATTAGTGATTTGGCCATTCAGCACATTGTTACAAGTTCACAACTCATCTAGTCACTTTAGGATGTCCATCTGCCCAGAATCTGGCAAGGCACCAAAAGAGTCAATTAGCCTTGCTTCTAGAGATTCATAAATGCACTCTCTTTTTATAGATATTGCAAATTGTACTTTCTCAAGGGCATCACTGGTGGAGCATCCTTGAGTTTATCTCTGTTTAATTTATTACACTGTTAAAGAAACAGTATTCTCGTGAGCAAACTAAACTAAAAGCAGAGTAATTTTTTCCTGTACGAACATAAATATTGGAAATATTAAGAAGTTGCTCAAGACCAATTTCCTTTAAACAACATACCTGTAAGTTGTTACTCTTCTGGATGGTAACCATTTCACTTTCAGTAGATTTAACAGATACTAGTAAAAAAGCATGTAAGCCAGTTCAAGGGCCTTTTTTAAAGTCCAAGCATCCTCTATTCGTTCTTCTGTTAGATATTTGTAGGATGGCCTGACTCAAATGCAAATAACAACTTCTATTTCTCTCCTTTTTCCATGCTACACATTAGGCTCTCACTGGCCATTTTTCTTCCTGTCAGGTTTGGACATAAGTCCAGCTTTTTCCTTCTCCACTGTTGTTTGTTGAGCACAATTAGTGGATTTTACACTAAGAATACATGCCCTGGCAGTCTCTTATTGTTGTTGTTGTTTTGGCTTTCAACAGACTTTATGAAACTTTCTTTTAGAAACTCCATCTCGTATTTTTTAAAATTGCGGTCACCAACTTGAACATGGAGATTACTGCCTATTCTGTCAATAAAGGCTGTCTGGTTATAAAATCTGTTACAATCTCCCTTTTTAGATCCATATCATTCTCATCCTGCAGTGAAGCTGCTGAACAGATGGCAGAAGTCTCACAGGAGGCTTCTGCTGCTATCTGAGTTCTCCTTCAATGTACAGAAAATTTCTAAAAATGGATAACTTTCCGTCTTTACTTATAAATCCCACTCCAGGGGATTCCTATCTGTTTGACAAGTATACAAGGCTCAAGTTATTTCTTACTTGCTATGTGTCTGTCAGTGGTGGCTTCTGGATCGCCCGAGCTCCTTACCCGTCCTTTAAGTCTTTGGCGCTTCTCCACACGCTCATGGCACATACGGCGCATGAGCAACACCCTCCCGAGCTTCTTACCTGTCCTTTAAGCCTCTGGCGCTTTTGCACATGTGCATGGCCTTTGGTGCATACTGGTTGGAATGTGCCCAGCATCACCCACATGGATGTGCATGGCGCACACATGCATCATACCTGTCTGTGCCGCTTCCAGAAGCCTCTGCGATGCTCCAGCAGCTCAGCGGAGCATCACGCAGGCGCCATATGTGCCATGCACATGTGTGGAAGAGCCAAAGGCTTAAAGGACAGGTAAGGAGCTCGGGCAGATGAGTGGGCCCTCCGGAACACCATACCGGAACAGTGCCCAGTTCTCTGGGCAGGCTCTGGTACGCCCATACCGGGGCGTACCACCTGCAATACCAGGGCGTACCACCTGCAATCCACCACTGGTGTCTGTCCATTTTCAACTGTTTAGAAAAGCTGGATGAAGCCTGTGGTCCAGGAAGTACATATTATCTCTTCTTTATTTTTCCTATCATGCAGTCCAGTCTGATCAACGAGTAATCAAAAATATTTAAACTAAAAGCTAATAACTGCTTGCTAAAATGAAATGTTTGATAATAATTACTAGTTAGCTAATTTACCTAAAGGTAAAGGTTCCACTCACACATATGTGCTAGTTATTCCCAACTCTAGGGGGCAGTGCTCATCTCCCTTTCAAACCTAAAGAGCCAGCGCTATCTGAAGATGTCTTCATGGTCATGTGGCCAGCAAGACTAAATCCCAAAGGCATATGGAACACTGTTACCTTCCCACCAAAGTCCTATTTTTCTACTTGCATTTTAACATATTTCCGAACTGCTAGGTTGGCAGAAGCTGGGACAAGTAACAGGAGCTCAATCCATTACACGGCGCTAGGGATTCGAACCACCAAACTGCTGACCTTTGTGATCAACAAGCTGAGTGTCTTAGCCACTGAGCCACCACGTCTCTTTGATAATTATTTCCAGTTACCTAATTTACCTAAGAACAACATTAAAAGTACAATAATAAAATAGCATCATTTTTGTATGACTAGCAGTACATTCCCATTAATTCCTTCTACTGATTCCAACGTGGTCTGATCATTCAGAGCAAGGAAGGAACCAGAGGGCTCAAGTAGATAATATTCTAATGGTTTTGTCTTTGTCTGGCAAGAGACTATTTATGCTTGAAATCACAGAATGGTAATTTGTTATATAGATCTTGTTTACACCACAAGCTCTGCCTTACAGATTTCCTCTGAGAGCAAAATCATATTTTAATTGTCTTTTCTGAATAATTCAATTTTTTTTCTGTTTAAAGTAACACTCCACCTCAGCAGAAGCATTCAAGGACTCTTGTTAAAGTTTTATCTCTGTGTTTGTTAGCAAAAGAACTCCCAATTAAATATGGGCCTGCCAACTAAACAGAATATGTGAGTGTTCTTCCATGAACTGAATCAATAAAGCTCTTTCAGTTGCCTGCTCACTTCTGTTCTCCTACACTTTCCACCCCTTTGCTGATACTGATTTTTTTTTTAAAAAAAAATGAGGCACATTTTTTCTTTTCTAAAATGAACTGCTTAGAGTGCAATGGAAATTTGCAGTCTGGAATAAACATTGTGGACAGTAACCTGAGCCAGTTGTTGTCCTTGAAACTAGTGATTTTCTCTCCTAAATTTTCCCATTATTGTATATTTGTAATGTATGTGTAAAAAGGAGGGAGAAATTCAATCACTGCACATAAATCACTTCCTCATCTTCTACTGATGTGCTGCGTTATATTCCCAAAGATGAAAAGTATCTTATTTTAAAGATGAGCAAAAAATACAATGTTAAAGTATCCCATTCTGCCCAGCCATACAATAGAGTTGAATGTATGCTATGAATATGGCTTTGGTAGTAACCTCTAGATTATTACATTGCATATCCTTTGAGTTGAGTTCGGGTCCTGATGACTTCATGGAGCTATCCATATGGTTTTCCTTGCAACAATAAGGAAATGATTTCCCCATTGCCTTTTTTGTTGTTGTTGTTGCATTTTGCAGTCTAGTCCACAGCCCTGAGATTCTCCAATGGTCTCTCATTTAGGTATTAACTAGTATGACCTGCTTTGCTTTTTCAGGTAGCCTACAGAACACAAGGGGCTGCTATTTATTATTTTGAGCCATCAACATCCATTTTTGCAGCCTGATGCCATTAACACTGGTATATATTAAATAGCCAGTTAGAGGCAGTGTGCAAAAGCTTGAATACACACATTTAATATTTAGATACCTAGCCCAATCTAAAATATCTAGGTGGTACATGTAATTTTTTTTTTAAAAAAATGGAAACCTTACCTAATTAGGATCATACAACAATTTCAAATGGTTGTCTGCAATGAACTGGACAGGTTTAAATAACAAGATAGGTTCTAAAGAACTTTACAAAATATTAAGAGGCACAGGGACAGGTAGATCTTCAACAGCAATGTGTTTCAGAATATGCAGTCCATTACAGAGAAAGCCTGCCTTCAGTTCCTGGGAATGAGATCTAGAATAGGACCTTGCTAAGGGGCCATAAAAGGACAGGCAGAATTCAAGTTAGGAAATTCCCAGTATCACATCATATGGAATTATAGTAATAATAACCAGCATTCTGAATTGGGCTTGGAAGCCTCCTGATAACCAGCAAGGCAAATAGGTATAACTGTACAATAGATTTCTCTTGTTAGCACTGAGGGGTTGCATTCTGAATCAATTGTACTGCAGCTTCAAAGTCATCTACAAAAGCAGTTTTCCATGTACAATACATTTTAGTAGTGCAGTTATGTCAGGGGTGTCAAACTTGCATAGTCATGGCATATCGTGACTTTTTTGTCCTTCACTAAACCTTGACTGGGCATAGCCAGCACGTGACGCATCGGGCCATGGGGTTGACAGCCCTGAGTTATGTGGTGATCAGGCAATAAGTTACAATTGCCAGGGCTTCCTAGTATATGTAGACTATATCTGCATTATGAAGCAACAACTGTCTCAAAAATCAGTCATACAGGTAGTAGTAGGTATGCCTTAATATGCTCATTTTTCATTATTGCTCTGCAAATTGCATTGACTTTCAGTAGGGTTCCCAGGTGCAATTCAATGCCCTTGTCATTAATTCTAAGGCTTTTAATGGAACTGATAAAGTTATTTGTACAAATAACACTAGCCCCACCATATCTAATAGCATTGTCAGGCTCCAGATTCTTTCTATCAAGCAACACCATCTGATAGGACCCAATAAGTGCCACAGCTGTGTGGAATAACTTTCCCCTTGAAAATTGAACAATCCTTGCCTTATAGATTTTTCATACTGACAACCTAGCTGTCCTTTTGGGCATCAGACCAAAGTCTTGAGTGGCCCTGTCTCTAAGGGTCATTGCAATATATTGATTGGTGTCCTCAACTGCCAAACTATATTTTTTAACATGCTTTGTTTTTCCTATTATTTTTGATGTTTATAAGAAGCTGTCCAAAGTCATTTTGCAAGTGAGGTGGCCATATAAGTTGAATAAATAAATCTTCATTCCATAGCAAGTGGGACATGAAGGTTAGCACATCAAATAGAGAAGCAAAGCGAGAAGTCTAAGGAGGAGGAGAAGAGAGGGAAATCTGAAGGGTTTGCTTAGGCTTATTGCTGATTTCTAACATGAAATGAGAAGAGGGACAGTTGTTTGATAATTAGGATAAACCTTAGGCTCTACACATTATTTCCTAGCAGATACAATGGAATTTTGAGTGAAGGTACATAACCTAGGAACAACTCATACGCAGAACATGAATTCGCTATTAAGGAGAGAATATCCAAACCACTGAATTTCTTCTCTAACTCAACAAGTAGAATATTATGATATTCAAATGCTAATTAGGAGATGACTGGAAAGCAGGGTATTTCAAATAGAGACATAAATTATAAATTGTAAATAAACATATGTTCATTCATCCCCCCCAAAAGGAATGCAAACATTATTGTAACATGTTCATGCATAGCCTTATTTTAGTAATCAAGTTTAAGTAGTTTACTGAACAAGTACACATGGTTCATATTTATCTTTTCACATCATCTTTATATTTTGTTTCATAATTCTATATTGTCCAGTGGATTTAGGAAATAAAACAGAGAGATAACAATTAACTGACCTTTTAGTGCTAAACATAATGGGAAGAGGTTTGCTTCACATAGATGAGAAATCAACAAAAACTTGATCTTGTAGACCTATTGGGAGAAAATACAAAATCTTCATGTTAGGATCTGAGATCTTTTTTTAATAAAGAGTTTTATTATTTTTCAATTAGAAAAATAAACATTCCATCTTTCCTTATACAGTGTGTCGTCTTGGTACAAACATCTCTGTGCAACATCGTTCCTCATTTACTACATCTTTCACATTCATATTAACATTTCCCTAAATTTAGTATTATAATATATTAAGCATTTAAACATTATAATGCTCTCCATTTTTCTTCTTAATATCTTCTAGTAATGATATCATATTAACATTAAACATCATTATTCTCATCATACACATAATAACAGTTTTCATCTTATTCATATCTCAATTTAAGATCTGAGACCTCCGTTTGATAGGTTTTAAGAAATAACTTTCAGGAAATCATGCTTGATATGAATTTGAAGTAACAGAGATAAGCCTGATATAAAGCTTGAGAAGTTATCTTAGACAAGCTGTCCTCCAACATTCTAGCATCCCATCACTCACCACCTCAAACAGCCCACTAGAGCAGAAAACTCAAGATAGCAGTATCAACCATCACTTCAATTGGCATATATTAATAACATATTATATTGTCCTGCACTTTATATTCTGATATGGCGTAAAGGCTAATCAATATATTATTATGATGATGATTTGTCACACATCACTATTATCTGTTTACAGCAATGTGAAGTTGTAGATGCCTGTAACTGGTGTTGTCCTTCATACTCATCAAGTTCTTCTCCAGAACCTAGGATGATGTAATGTATCAACATAATTTTTCAATTGACAGATGGAAATGTAATGCAGATATTTTCTAACTACCATCCCAGATTCTTTGACATGTCACCTAGAGTGTGAATAATCACTAGGATGACCACAGCCGACTTATGCCATCAACTTTCAGTTATGGTTTTCAGATCTTGATACTTTCTGATCTTCTCCAATTCTTTGTCTTCTATTCTACATTCCCTGGTATTTTGCCACATCAATGATCACATTTTCTTTTTTTCAGCCATAGTTATAGTTCTTGATTTATGAGCCAGGACTATCAGTCTGTATTCAGAAACATGACAATATTTTAACCTACTCATTTTTTGCTACTTTTTCAAGTCTATGTTTCCATTAATTTTTCATTATTGGCATATGATATTTTTTACAAATGTTACATCAAATCATTTTGGTGACTATATTAGAATGTTGTTTACAATGTTTCTGTGATTTTATTGCATGAGTATATTATCAACTGTTTCTTCTGCTTCTTTGCACAATCTGCAGTTTGAATCATTTGATGATTTTTCAGGTTTGCCCTCGACTTGAATTAGTTTGAATCACTTGCTCTTGGGCAGCCAAAATTAAGCCTTCTGTTTCTTTTTTTAATGTCGTCTTGCCAGGTGCATTTTTATCCACTTTTCCCTCAATCTTTTGTAGAAATTGATCATATAATGCTTTTCCTTGCCAGCATTCTGTTCTTATTTTATATTCACTTTTTGTTTCCTATACTTAAAATAGTTGCAATTTTTAACTTTCATAAAAACTTATAAAATCTTTTTATCTGTTTTTACATATATTTTTCTTCAATAGCTTATTAGACCTAAAGTAAATGTCTGCCTCCATTTCTGCAAGATAGCTACATGGTCTAGTGATTAATGTACCAGTCTAAAAAGGAGGAGACTGTGAATTCAAGTCCTGCTTTAGCCATGAAAGCCAGCTGACTAATCTTGGGCCAGGCACTCTCTCAGCCCAATCCACTTCACAGGGTTGTTGTCGTGAGAAAAATAGGTGGAGAAAGGTATGCTGGATATGTGTCCTTCTTTGAACTATTTGTAAAAATAATAAAGGTAGGATATAAATAAAAACACTATCCATAATGATAATGATTAGTTTTCTTTTTCAAACTGTCCAGTTCAGCTTGTGGCAATTAATAATTCCAGTAGCTGGAATTATGATTAGTTACACATTGTTGTTGTTGTTGTTGTTGTTGTTGTTGTTGTTGTTAAGAATATATATTTTACTTATGAGTTAAAGGATAATATCAATATGCATTTGCAAAGTTTGTCAACATATTTAAGGACTTAATAACAATACATGTTTAGAGCTGTGGATTTGAAAACAAAAAGGTAACACGCAGTTATATCTACCAGTATGTATGATGTTTCTTAAAAACCAAATTGTTAGGTAGGCTAGAGCTAGAAATCAACTCAATGGGAAAATTAAAACTAGCTTTATTGACATTGACTAGAACAAAATTTTGACATTGTGGCTCCTCTGGAGGATTAAGGTGCATAGGGACTCTGGGACGTAGAGTTTCATCCCTTTCCACGCCAAGTCCTCCCTTTTAGTCAAGCTATGTTGGTTGTTTAAGGAACAAGGGGTCTGCTAGCAGTTCAGTTTTGAGTTTCGTGGTTAGATTGTTTGCCGGTCGGTCTTGCTAGTCACGGTGTTCTCATCTGGTGGTCACTTGGGCTGCTGTTGGGCAGGGGTGGGGGATGATGGTGTCTACTACCTCGTCCCATTCACATTTTTACTGGGACATGCGGGAGATGGATTACATTGTACCTCTTCCAACTACTTGTAGTTCAGTTCAGTGAATTAGGGAGGTGTCAGTCTGACCCCTTTCCAATTTCCATTTCCAATTATTTTATCTGTTTTGGACTGAATTTTTTTCTACTCATCATCCTAGGAATGGAACTTAATTTTATCGAGATCATGTTCCTTATACTTTGATATATGCATCTTATTCCAAAAGATAAAACTGCCCCAGGTGACCATGCCATTGTTGTTTGTTTGTTTGTTTATTAGTTTTGTATGCCGCCCACTCCCAAAGGATTCCAGGCGGCTTACAATAAGCAGGGAAAGGGAAATAAATAAGACAATACAAAGAATTTAAAAATGCACAACATTCATAATTAAGGCGGGGCTGGATATTTCAACAGCCCCCAGCCTGTCGGAACAGCCAGGACTTGGTAGCTTTACGGAAGGCCGGGA